>NW_026535084.1:0-43221 GCF_026225885.1 Hylaeus anthracinus
CCTGGTTTTTGGTTCTGATAAAGTAAATTTTCATGTAGTTTTGGGATTGTCCAAGAATAATAACTGCAAACGAAACAAAGATGACGTAATGAAACTGTTATTCGTGTGATGGAAAACATATTGTATCGCAAGGTTGATGTCGATTTGAGTCCAATCCTGAGTTACTTCGCTATGAAACAGTAGAACACTGTTCATGATGACAATGTATTCTATCTTTTATGTTTCGTTTCCAGTTCAAGAGTGGAATAGAAGTGGAGCACACAATACCGTAATGTTTGAATGAGATGATTGAATAATAGCTTCTATAATTAGAGAAGAAGTTGAAGGTTTGGCGAAGCTCTTACTGAAGGATCGAAAACATACTTTTCCCTTATCGCGAGAGGCTTTGCAAGTTTCTACAAGGTCTGCGACGAGATTGCTGGACATTTGACGGACTTTCTTTGGGTCTGCGCTGAGGACCATGCTTTGTATGACGCCACGATCGGTGTATAGAGCACAGAATGGCGCGTCCGCGATCAGTTCCACCATTCTGGACATGGTGGTGTCCGCTACCAACACGCTGGACTGAGCTGCAGCGTGCCAAAGCGTTGGCATCAGTATCAACAGAATCGCGAGCATCTGCAAGCAGAGAGATTAATTAAAAAATAAGCGGATGTTTATGTATCGGGTTGTCCGCAAAGTCCATGTCGATTTTTGGTAGGTGGTACAGGTCTGAATATATCGAAGTGGTTGAAAACAAATAACATGTACACATCCCTTAAAAAGTGGAATGGTTGTGGAACAAAATGGCACCTATGTAATTCAATAAATATATATTAAAAGTCAAACGTGTTTTTGAATTTTTCTTAGAAATTGGCACAAACTTTCTGAACAACCTAACAAATTCATATTTTCATATATCCAGATTCAGAGAAAACATTGAAAAGATTGAAAATTGATACTTTAAATAAAAGTATGTCTTATCTTCTAAACAGTTTAACAAGTATTTCATCTTGAATATTTTATACATTTTTGTATTCGTTCAACATTTTGAACTAGTTTATTTATCTTCTGATTCTTTAATAAGAGTGTCATCACCTGCAACCGTGGCCAGTAGGTCAATGATTCGCAAATGTTTCGCAACATTTGAGTATCTTCGCACAGACCACTCGGGTCTGTTGAAGTTATTGTTGTTTTAACCGCATTTTCACTTGAACAAACAATTGAAAACACCGGAGATACGACACGTTCTCTAACGATATATGATATTTGCAGTCCTTCTGGGCAATGCAGCCTTCAAACAAATATCAGTTTCGAAGGAAGTGTTGTAATTGCGTAATGGTTCAGAGGAAGTCTCCCCCATGGGGTGTTCGAACGGCACGGGGCTTCCCATGATCCAGGACCAGGCGAATCTACGTCACGACGTCACGGATCTAATGAGAACTGATTGCGTTACGTGACAGAACAGCGTGACGTTTTTTTTTTTTTCTTAATCTGTCATTAATCGTTGCTCGTTGAACGCCATATATGAACAGATTGCCCCGCAGGAATTCCGGTCGCTTTAACGAGCCAGCTCGGGGGGTTGGGATCAATTAAACGTCGTGAATCGAATCGAGTTGCCGCGAGTATGGCGATTCTGCTCGAGGAATCCGTCTCGAGAATTCTCGAGATTTTTTTAGTGAATTCCCATTTCTCTTTCGGCAAGGAATCAATTTAAAAATATTCTAGGATTCTCGAGTGCTGAACGAAGTTGTTCAATCTCGAGATATGTTAGACCAAATGTGTCATAAAAGAGTTTTACTTGTTTAATAGGTTATTCCCAAATTAAAAACGTGCGATGACGATTTCCTTTTGGGTAATTACAGAAACGAGATCTGCGTTTACTTTCCAACCTTGCTCTATATGTATCAATGACGATTCTATTTCCTCCATTTCACCGCCATCAAATCATTCATTCAATGAAATAATCCCAACAAGCCAGTCAGATCAAGTTCAGCGTGCACACACTAAGATCCGTCGGCTCGCCTAAGAGTGGCTTGTTGAAAGAAAACATATTCATGACACACATTATATTCGCAACATCACATGGAATACACGTAGACAAGAAATTAATTGCAAGAAGAAACTTATTAATATACCTGATCGTTGGTACATTAACGAAAAAAGAAAAATGGAAAGAATGAATGAATCGAACGAATCAGCAATGAAAAGAACTATTTCTAATCGCACCATAAAAAATTCAAAACCACTTACAGCTATTTACAAAAATATCCACGCACTACAAAAGCAATCCGCCGAATTTAATCAAGAAATTAATTGCAAGAAGAAACTTATTAATATACCTGATCGTTGGTACATTAACGAAAAAAGAAAAATGAAAAGAATGAATGAATCGAACGAATCAGCAATGAAAAGAACTATTTCTAATCGCACCATAAAAAATTCAAAACCACTTACAGCTATTTACAAAAATGTCCACGCACTACAAAAGCAATCCGCCCAAGTCTCCGCTTCCCACACTCCAAGACCTCGTCTCTTCACATCACCCTGAATTTATTCGTCTCTCATGCAAATATCAAAAAACTACAGGAACATGTTGTATCTTCGTGGATGAAGGCATAATATTATTATTCAAATAAAATTTTGCCCATTTCTGACATCCACCCACGCGAACTTCGAAGCAGCTTAAACTTGAAACGTTTCGCGCCGCGAACAGTCGCTGTGAAGTGACTCGACGACGGGGGACGTCGAACGTCGTCTGACGAAAAAAGAAGAAAACTTGGAAACGCGATTAAGAGTCGCAAGAGGTGCCGCGTGTGATTAATAGAGGAGACTAAATGTGACGCGAATATTCGAGGCGACGAGGAGGATGGACGCGAGGCGACTGATGGTGCTTCACCTTTCTAAAGGACTGTTTCTAAAGATTTCATCAAGGACGATGTCTGGCAAGGAGATAAGGAAGAAAGACCTAAACGCTGAAGGTTTCGTACCGGTTGTCCTTCCGATCGAAAGCGATTCGAACGATCAATCTTCACGGGGGGACGTAAACGCGTGACTTCCGGTTTCATCTCGAGCGATTGTGACAGAACGGTGAATAAGATGACTCGAAAGAATTTTTCGGAGATCTCTTGTTCACTACAGAATCCCTCAACAAGTTTAGTTAATAAATGAAATTTGTTAAAAATGTGATATTATAAAACTTCAAACGAATATAACTTCTAAATTACACGTGATTTTTCTGGTAAATTATTAAAATTGCAATTTATTACATATCTTGTTCACTGATTGAAGGTAGCAGAGGTGATAATAGAAATGATTTAAACAGATCTTGACCTAAGACATCGGCGTCGTCCTTGCCACGAGGATAACGCGTTACATCATCGGGAAATTGCATTATGAATATTGACACGCAATTGAAATGGTCATTTGCATATTTAAATGGTTAGAATAACTGAAAGGCGGAGAGCACAAGTACGAAGGTTAACACCGTCCTGAGGATCGTGTATCTGAAAAGGAACAAGTGCCCGGTGAACGATGGGCAACGACCTTGCGAATGTCTAGGAGAGTCTCGAGACACGAATACGATTTTAAATGGCTTTTAAATAACCTTCGGAGATTGCGGCCGATAAGACGTGAGAAATCGACGGAGGCGTTTGTTTATTCGGAGGTATCTGCGTAGTGGATTTTAAAGCGTTTGCGTAAATCGGTACGTGGGATGCAAAATGAATAATCAGGATTCTATGAACTCTGTTCAAGGCTAGAGAGGACGATGATCGTGAAATTTTTCGAATTCACGCGAGTGGAAAATTTGTGCAGAGTTCAAATTAAAGATGCAGGTCGTAATTTTGGTTTGACACAAAAAAAAAACCAAAAGAAATTTTCACTTTCGTACATTTTTCTTTCATGTAAACTAAGGAAAACCCGCAAAAATGGTGAAATGTGAAATTACTGCAAGTTTGAAAAAAAAAGAACGAGTTCTTTGGGTGAAAAAATCACTTTAACTCGATAAAAACGTTATTTAAAATTTTTTTGTATGACTTTTCTTAGTTCACATAGAAGAAAAATCGAAAATACGAAATCGAAATCGAAAATCGAAAGTACGAAAATGAAAATTTCTTTTGATTTTTTTGTGTCAAACCAAAATTACGACCTGCATCTTTCCCGCCGATAGGAGGTTTTAATTGTGAGGTGCTCTACAAATGTGCGTCGCAGTCGACTCAATTTGAATATTTCTTGTTGAAGAAATTTGTACAGACTACTCGAATATCTATGAGAATAGGATTCTTTTCCATCTTAAAAAAATCCACGTAAAAACCGCTTTTTTTAGACCTCCTAATTCAGGATACCCCCTTAAGTGTCTATCGATAAAGCATAGAGAACTAGGAGGGCGTCCAATCGTAAATTCTGAGTAACGAATAAATATTCGAACTGAAAATAATCCACCAAGAGCAAAGACTGGAAGTACCAGTGGGGCCATTAGTTTTCGTGCTCGTCGTGCGCTGAACCGCTGTCATGGAGTAACGTAACTGATGGAACGAGAACGATAATTTAAAATTAAGTTGCGATCAATTTAAACTTAAACAACGATACGCGATAACGTTCTCAGATCGATAGGGAATTAATTCAATTAGCCCGATTAGATCGTCCCAGTTCGGGAGGGGCCGATCCTGGAAGTGTCACGCGAGGCGACCCACCCTCCAAGTTGCGAAATTGAAGCAGATATCGAGAATCTGGGTCAGCAGGGCTCGCTGACGAACTTGTCTCTTGAACCTGCGAACCATATCAGCCATACATAGACACAACCCTATAACCGTCGCGAATTAACTCGTACTCGACGACTCTGACCCACCTTCGACGCTCTGAGGGTCACTTATGCATCGTTATCATCGTCTAGCACACTTTCGTTCTCCACCCTCTATCCCCATGAATTTTATTAAGAAAGTATTTACTGATTATTTGTACATTAGTGAATTGATTAACCCTTTCACTGCCAACTACGAGATGTCTCGTAGTTCAAATTGATTGCAAAAGAAGATCGTACATTTTCTTTTTAAAGCAACAAACTTGATATCACTTTCTATCATCAATATAGTAAACTAGATCTGTATTCAATCTTGATGCCCAAGGCGCAAAACGCTTCAAATTTGCCTGGCAGTGAATGGGCTAACCTCCGAGGCAAATAATGACTGGAATCTTCAGATTTGTGTTTCTAATATTTTAAGTAGAGTTTCAGGATAAGCTAACGACGCTGACTGGCAGCTCGTTAACTACGATAAGCCAGGTATTTTACTTTCAACGAGTCATTTTCGAATTAGCTTTCTACAAATGTTATTACTAGACTGCGGATCTTTGTGCAAAATAAAATATTCGCGAACGTGGCTACAAATGTTATAACACGAACTTTACTTTCAATCTTTTTTCCATTCTTTCATATTGTTTGCACTTTGTAGGTTCTTGCACATTCAAATTTCCTATAAATGCGTAAAGACCCGCAGTCTAGTTATTACTATTTCTCCATATAAATCATTCCCGAAACTTGGAGTCTCATACCTTCTGTAAAATACTTTCTGACTAGAATACGTAAAAGCAATATATAACAATATGTACAATATGATAATACTGAAATACTGCAATAAACAACCTAGGGACCTAATTTCGAATTTCACTCCTCGCTCGAAAAAGAGAAACCAATATTTAAAAAAGAAGTGAATTTCGAATTTCACTCCTCGCTTGATAAAGAGAAACCAATATTTAAAAAAGAAGTGAATCGAGGATGATGAGCAAAGCTATTAAAATATGCAACAGCTGCTTAAAAATGAAAAGCACAGAATCCCCCTCGACACAGCAATCACTGTCCACGATACGCGCGTAGAGAACTAGGAGGGCGTCCAAGAGCAAGAAAGGATCTCGAGAAATCAGCGGAATTGGCAGCGATTTGCCAGATCGAGTACAATTCCAGAGCAGAATCGTCGCTCGTTGCGTCGTACGCGAGCCGCTTCAAAATCGATGAATTACCCTGAGTAAAGCTCGTGCACGTGCAGCAGCGTGCATGTGCGTAGACGTTGGCACCAGCTGCGAGTCAAAGGCTTTGACTCAAAGCACACCGAGGAAGACCAAGCTGGGTTTCGAACCACGGTCAACCGTAGGATTTTCGAGACTGGTCGCAAGCGACGTACAATGAAACGTTGTAGTCGATGGTATAACGCGAAAAGCACTGAAAAACGAAGCAAGGTACGCTGGGACAGCCAGCACCACCCCCGTCTGCGCACCCCCGAAACCGCAACGCGACTACGGCTACTCTGCACTGCGCAACGACCCCTCTGATCAGACGTCTACCCCTTCTACGTAATCCTTCGAAAGTCGTCAGGAAGGTGTCGAGCGGGATTTACGCGGGCAACGATTACTGGCGCCAGTAATCAGTCTTTGACACCGCTTTACTGGCACCGGGATCCTCCACAAACACACTGGACCCTCTAGAGAACAGCGGACCTTTCGACACTGATTTCTCATTGGATCTGAAATATTGGACAATGTTAGGATACGAAAGGTCGTGGTTCTTATATAGATGAGATTGAATTCATAGAAATTGTGGAATCTGGAAAACTCGGAGAAGGAAATCGTGGAGCTTGTAGAATTCGTAGAGCTTGAAGGAATTTGTGAAAAATTCGGGCCGCCTTTTGTAAACTTGGATCAGCTTAAAAGGGCCCCGTTTAGGTCCGTTTGGTCCAGTGTGTCTAGGGAAAAATTCTAGTTCGTTTATGAAGGATTAATAAACTCACGTTATTCGTTGTTGCGTTCCTGTGCTCGCATTCGATGGGCCTGCAAGTGTGCGTACGTCCAACGACGATGTCGTTGGATGTCCTCGAGAACAATACTCGCTTTGTCTCTCCTCAGCGGCTGCTATCAGACTGATCGTTGAAACGGATCGTCAGGATACTAATATTCAGGGGCATAGATATATGAACCCGTGGTCCAGATGCGTTACACCGGGGAGACTCTAAATCACGTGATGCGTCGCATGTTTATAATTATGTAACATATAACCACCCGCTGCAAAATAGATCGGATTAATGACTCGTCGTTGAGCTAGGACAATCCAACAGAGCTGCGCATTCTACGAAACGTGATTTTAACACCTTGTACCGCGGAATATTTGCGAGCGATATTGATATAATACAATGAGATATTTAACTGAATTTTCGTTATTCGGAAAATTCAGTGATGAATTTCTTTATTCTTATTAAAATATTTAAGATAAATGATAGAAATATGCTGTATATTAATACGTATTTGCTAATTATGTATATCTTTTCTTTGTACGTAAAAATAAATAGAGGTCGCAACAATTAAATTGTGTTAGGTACTTAAATCGAGTATCTGCTAAACTATTTGCAATTGTAAGTACGAGAGGCGTTGATTTTATTATCGGGTGCGAGAGAGAAGAACAACCCCCATATAGGCTTCACCAAGATTTATTTTACCTCGACAACCATCGATACTGTCAATTACGGTTCGTTTATCCACGGTGTACCCATCGACTTGAGAATCATTTTTATTATTCTATAGGTCACGTAGTCTTTCGTTCTCGTTCTTCGTGCACCTCTAACCTGACCCTATCGACGTGTGGTGATTCAATGTAAACACAAACACCGCGATCGACCGTGGTTGCCTCGTAAAATTTGAATGGCCGCTCAGACTAAGCTCTTAGAACGAAGTACAAAAGCATTTTCGTACTCTTGTCGGTGTAATTTTGACACTAACCTAATTTGACACTAACCCAGTCATCGACGATATTACTTCCTTTCATTATATAAAATATAATTATATATTCATTTATTTTTAACAAATTGTATGGTCCAAACTTGTTAATATTAGCGTCAAAATAATCATTACATCGCCAGCAAATGAACTACATCGAGAAATTAAGCACGAGTGCCTTGTTCCTCAAGAATTTCATTATAAAATAGATTATTATTATGATAAAAAAATAATAATAGATTATATCACATAAAATTCTGTCCTCTCGTATTATAATTAAAGCAAATAGTAATGCCCAGACGTGTCGATAACTGGGACACTTATCTTACGGGATAATAAAACCAATCGAGATCAAAATAGCTAAAATACGTTGCTTAAGTCTAACGTTTAGGGGATCCATTCAACTTCGTTCGTCTCGTAATCCCTGGTAATGGCAGCTCTGGTGTGCTCTTCCGGTTTGCTGGTGGTCTTCTCTTCTGTTCCTCTCAGCTTGTGGTAAACCTTGCTCCCCGTGGAGGCCACCCATTGGACCCCGTCGCCGAGTTTCTCGCCAGCCTTGCGCACCACGTTGCCAAAGTTCTCAGCGGTGAACGTGCTCGGGTCCACGTTGATGTCCAGGGTGTTGTTGCCTTTCGGGCATCCGTTCTGAACGATGATGCTCAGGTCGTAAGGGTCGACGCCGAAGAGGCTTAATTTCGAACGTATCATGTCCACGTAGCTCTTGTCCAGCTCGGGGCGTCGGGAGAGGATAGTCGCGCTCTGACGGTGGGCGAACGCCAGCTTCTGACAAGTGAAGATGCCCGCGTAGTTCTCGTAATCGGTGGCGAAGATCACGTGGGACGCAGTTCCAGCTACGCCTGAAGATAAATTGCCTAGATTAATTTCTTTGGCACAGTTACAGTGGGCGTAGAATGTATTCGTACACTCATCAATTTCCCAAAAAACTTTTGCATGAACTTGTAGTTTCTTAACTTCTTTTTTTTTTTTTGTAATCAATGATATTTTACATATTCTCGGAAATCTCTAAGATATAGTCCAAACAATATTTACTAGTTAATATAATTTGTGAAGTTAACAAAAAGAATGCGAAAAGTGGGTAAAAGAATAGAAGCAACAAGTATTTGTTCTATTTAATTTGTTCAAGGTTTATCCCAGTAAGATTCTTATGACTAGACTGCGGATCTATATGCAAAATAAAATCTTCGCGAACGTGCCTACAAAGATCGAACCTACATAGGAATTTATTTTATTCTGCAAATATTACAACATGAACTTTACTGTCATTGTTTATCAAAAATAAGTTAATAAATTACAATTGTACATAGATTTTTCAGAAATTGGTCGGTGTACGAATACTTTCTACACCCACTGTAGCTAGTTTGTGCGTGATTTATACAAGACTGAGACCCCCCCCTCCGAGAACAGCCTGCAATTGACTCAAAATTGAACGAACGACGAATTAATTGCTGGTGCGTATATGATTGCAGAAGTTCTCCCCTACGTGACCTGACGTCGAGAAGATCGCAGACGAGCTTAATTTATTTGCATCTAATCACAGCACGACTTTATCGCGATACTTACTGAGAGGAAAACGAACTTGCATTCGGCCTGGCGTGCTCGGTTCCGGAACGGACAATTCACCGGTGTAATGATACTCGTGCTTCAATGGTGTAAGACCTGAGAACATATACATAGCTCTATTACGGATAATTCATCCCACTTGCCAGACAGTTATCCTATTGACATGCTTTTATGAGTACCGATGGGACCCAACGTTCTCCTGCATTCTCCTTTATTAATTTAAAAGCTTCCAGTAATATATGCAACGTCGCGAACGCGATCACAAAAGAAAACCTTGTCGTCCATTGTTCAGGATCTTTGAAAACAACACGTTACATTCCGTGATTTTATTTTTTTAAGCTTCTACGGGAAGGAGGCTAAAGAAATTCTTCTTAGAGACTGTCTGCCGTCTCTTTGTTTAATTATTTTTTCAAGGGACTTTTTTTAGACCTTACCTAGTACCGGGTGATCCGAATCTTGCGTTATCACGTACTCGCCCGGCTCCTCGCCGCGAGTGTAATTGTACGTGATGCATTTGCTGGCTGTGGACGTCTTCTGGATCACGTACCATATACCTAGGAACTGGAATACATAAAATAAATGAGCAATTTAAATACATACAAGACATTTTGCTGAACGTCTGATCTTCTTCGTTTTCAACTTACTCTATTCATTTGGAATCCTTGCATTGGCTCCACAATGGGGCAAGCGCCCATGTGGTAAGTGTGGGCTTTCGCGAAGACGACGCATCCCACCAGTAATAGTAAAGAAGATAAAGTCTTCATCTGCAAACAAAATGCCGATAGTACGTGGATTCAATCGAACACGAAATTACTTCGTACATCTACGTTATCGTTTAGATAATACCAGTTTCCGAGAATAGCGGGAAACCCTAACGCGCAATCTGCATATCAATATTTTTTAAGTCCACCATGAGAAGGAAACATTGCAACACTTTAGCTCCAATTTCCTTATCTTTATTTAAAAATGTTTAGACGTGATATCATCGTTGTTTACTAGAAGATAATTTACTCGAAACAATATTCGTTACAATGCTTCCGTATACGTTGATGAATTAATAGATTATTGAAATTATAAATTAATTTGAATATTTTTATATAGATATCGAGTAAGTAACTAAGTATTTATCTTGCGCAGTTCCTTTATACATAGAGTTCGTATAATAGCATGATTCATTCCTGCTGGATTTCAGATAATGAACAAAAAATTCTATCGGATATCTGGTAATTATTATCCCACTGTTCCACCGAATGAAACAACTCAAAGCGTATACAAGATTAAAGTCAACCTCGACGACCTCGGTTCTTGCCTCGTGAAGGCTTCTATATTTACAGAGTAAGACTCAGCTTTCACACGTTTACCATAAACGAATCGTGGACTATATGCCGTGTGTCACCGAGACGTTAATTAACATAGCGGAAGATGTAGAACCACTTACGCATGGGACACTTTGCAATCTACATTTATGTAACTAAATAACGGGTTAAGTACTCCGTGTGTGTGCATAATGAGGAAGCCGTTATCCGTAACTAAAACCTTCTATACCAAGTTTCGTATCAAAACAGGAATTTCTTTCATAAACTGAGAAGAAAAAAGTACAAAAGAAGTATATGACTTTCCCTCGACTTCTTTAATTTCACTACTAAATACGTTTCATACTACTTAATACGTTTTCTCAAAAATACTTTGTCGTCTCCGAAATCTATTTATTCGGTGCTAGCTTACGAATAAATACAATTAATTGAAATGGTGCTTTGAAGAAGTCACTTTTGATTGTGAGTTGAAGTATATACGCCGGCGTTAAGTACTTATTGAAGTCGATGACTTCTTCGAGTGATGCAGATTCGCACAAAACGCATAAATGAATGGAAATACAGTATACGATATTAAAACGTTTCGCGTTTAAAGCGTCAAAGAAAGTTTACTCACGGCGAAGTGATGTTGTCAGACTCTGAACTGGTACTGTAAACACTAGACTGAATGGAGGATTTTATGAGAGGTGCCCCACTCTAAATCCAATTGCGGGTCACGCACGCTTTGAATGAACTTATACAGCTCCGATCAAACACGTTATCCCCAAAGAATCTAACGAAATTGACTCACCTTTTCTATTGTCTCCTGCTAAACTCTATTTCTTCTTTCGAACTATTAAAACATTAAGCGACTCACAGAACAATAAAAAAAAAAAAAACGCAGTATTAGTCATTTGTTACAATTTTCTCACAATACTTGAATTAAGTTAAAGAAACAGAACGAAATAAAAGATCGTAGTTTTATATTTTTCTTTCTAATTGAAGTATTAAGATATTCCTAAAATATTACTTCCTGACACTTTTACGCAATTAAACAATTTTTTCTGTAGCATCCTAATATGAAATATTATAAACTGCCACCTATAGTCTGTAATACATGAAAAAAGAAGATGAGAATTCTTTACAGAAACTGGTTTATTAGTATCAATAGAAAAAGAAAGTGAAGATGCGGGTACCGCGTAATTTCCTTACACTGCTGCCACCGATGAGTCACTTCCATCCATAAGCGAGCTGGTTCTGAGAACAGCTAACATCACGTACGGTTTCATTGTTTTCCACGTATCAATATAACTCAATTTGCGCGGTAGTGGATAGTAGACAACGTCATACTTACAGTAAAGTAGCGGTACAATCTCGTTGAATACAGGGCTAAGATGGTAATACGATTTCTTGAGTACAAATCAGGGAACATTTTCGAATAAAATATCGTCGTTTATTTACGAATAAAAGTACAAAAGATATATTTTAATAAGCGTGTGGATTGTTCAATAATATGTACATGTGGCAGTAGAAAAATATCCTTAGTTGAGTTATTAATATCAAGCTGCTAATTTTCATAAATGCAGCGTGTACCGCAAATAGTGAAAAAGCAATTTTCCTATTTACTGTATAGTAGAGTAGTATCTAAATGCACTTATAGTTCCACAATAATCTTGATTCAAATCGGTAAACGCTAATTATAGAAAATAAGTAAGTTGTAACAGATATGTAATAGTGTCACGTAATATTATGAACGACTTGATCCCTTTCTATGCGGTAAAGATGAATTACTGAAATATCAAACTGTTACAGTAAACTTCTTGCTCGAGTATGCTGTGATGACTTATCATGACATGGTACGTTCATCAAAATTTTCATTCAGAATTCTGTCTCGAAACATAATATTAATATAAATATCGCAACGCGAAATGAAAGTTCCCCGCGTGAATTTCCCATATCAAATGAGCAAAGTCATAAAAAAAGAAATGCAAACGTATTCTTATACTCGAATAAATAAACTGTTTGAAATACCCTGAGACATATTCTCTATATAGTCACACGATTAAAACGTCACAATATCTGAGCAATATACAAGTATAGTTTCAGAGTTCTTCATACTCTATGATGGAGGCAGCTTGGATGTATCTAAATCATTGAAATAAGGGTGTTGTAATGCGGCTCGCGCTGATATTCTGTGCACTGGATCATAGATGAGCATCGCTTGCAAAAGATCAAGCCCATCTGCGTCTAACGTTTTAACCTGCGATTCCAAATTATTAGTTATCCAATTTGGAAATGTAGCTTTATAGTCCGTTAATTGCGTTACACCAGGCCATATCTCTTCAGTCGGAGTTCTCAGTATCCTTTAAAATAAATGTATTATTATTTTATGTTCCACAAAGATATAATCCAGCACATTGTGCACATCTTACCGAAATATTCTAAACAATTGATCAATCTCGCTATCTCCTTGAAATAGCGGTTTTTTAGTTGCCATCTCAGCAAATATACAACCTATGCTCCATATGTCAATGGCACACGAGTATCTGTTCGCACCAAGAAGAATTTCTGGAGCTCTATACCATAAAGTGACAACTTCATGTGTGTATATTCTGACAGGTATGCCAAATGCTCTCCCAAGACCAAAATCTGCTACCTTAATAACTCCCGATTTGTCAATCAATAAATTTTGAGGCTTTAAGTCGCGATGTAATATTCTACGCTTGTGACAAAAAAGGATGGCACGTGTAATCTATCAAAAATTCAATCGATGTTAATATCCCAGTACAATCATTTTGTATTAATGTCAAATATCATACTCTGTTTCCGAACCTGATATAAATAGGATTTAACCATTTTTGGTTCTAGCACTTTTCCAGGGCCTAAACTATCCATATATTTCTTTAAATCCATAGTAAGATACTCGAAAATAAGATATAATCTGGTTTCTTCCATTAACACATCCATCAGTCTAACAATATTGGGATGTGGTAACTCTTTGAGTAATGAAATTTCACGAATTGCTGTTGATGGCATTCCTTCATCGTCACTTTCCAAACGAATCTTTTTCATGGCTACAATTTCCCCTGTTTTCTTGTGCTTACCCTTATACACTACCCCATAAGTGCCTGTGGAATTCTTTTACTGTATTGCCTCTCATATTAGCGTACGGTACATAAAGAATCGTCAATGCCAATAATCTACTATATATAACAGAAATAGTTGCAAATTTGTGGATAACAGAGACGGTCAGAGCTCTATTCGAATAACAGACGATGGACAAAAGCAGTATATAGGGATTTATTTGTAATATTTATTCCACTGTACACCAATTTCTACTTTCAACTGAGATTAAAATTGTTTATCGCTCATCCGTATTTCGATATTTGTGTTTAAACAAGACTTTTGTCCATCTCTGATTAATAGTCACAATGTCTAGAAGACTCGACTTTCGATAACCTACACTAATAAACCGAAATTTTACAAAACGTGCAAACCACGCCATCGAATACGATCAATTATTGATCGATCTATCCTACACAATACGACACAATAGCAATTGAAAAAATCTGCGGATTACTGGTCGAACTTGGAATAAACGATAAGGGCGGAAGTAATTGAAAAAGCACGACAAAGCATCGTCAAATTCACCTTCACCGATTTTCTCGATCTTCACGAAATTCTCCATAGTGAATATACGCTCGTGAAATCCAAGGCTAGCTGAACTCCGTTCTAAACCGTGTCGCTCGAATATGTCCCTTAATTGATCAAAATTTCACATGTGTTTTCAATATGTCTCACAAACTTTCCAGTGTGCCGTCACGTAACGATCAAATTCAAACGTCGATACGCCATATTGATAAACATGTTTGAAAGTTCAGCGTTCGTATTGTCCGGTAACAGCTCGGCGTTGCTTCAACCAATCAGGGCGAACGTCGCCGTGGTAACCTGTGATGCTAGATTCTGCTCCCACTTTCGTTCAATTTTTTGAAACGCGCATGTGCAAGTAGGAGCAGGTGTTTCCATTAAGCCCGCGCTTTTTAACCTTAAACGTAAAACTTTCTTGAGGGTACACTTGAAGTCACTAGCACTTTGATGAAAACCAAAGATGGGTAAAACCCTAGGCTTCGAATCAGTCTGAAGTTTGGCAACGTGTTTGTCTCGCTTCTTTCTTTGGAAAATGTTCAAAAGAGGAAACGAGACAAACATATCGGCAAGCTTCAGATTTATTCGAAGCCTAGGGTTTTGCCCATCACTGATGAAAACTCCCAATCTAGGGATAACCAATGTTATAAATTGTGTCATAAACTTGTTATAATATCACGAGAACGAGTATGATGTCTATGAATTGATACAATCAATTTTGAAATATCCTGTACATCCCTTTATACGTTTTTATTTGTTTACAAAGTATAAAAGCACAATAAGTCGATAATATAACATTGCTCCATAATCGGTCAATTATTTCATTTAAATTGCAAAATGGAAAAAGACAAATGCATTTCAACTAACAATATCATTTCAGAGGTTTATTTTCGCATAATTGACATTTATATCAGAGGTTAGGTTTTGTTCTGTAAACTAAACATTCGTTATAGGTGCCTGACTCTGTTATCTATGTGCCAAAGTTTATTACTGAAGAGGAAGAAGCAGAAATTATAAAGCATATTAATCATGCTCCTTTACCAAAGTGGACACAGTTAAGTCATCGTAGGTTACAGAATTGGGGTGGGATTCCACATCCCAAAGGTATGATAGCAGAAGAAATTCCAGCTGTACGTATTTTATATATAATTTAACCTAGCTGCATTAATTTGCTCTCCAGTGTTCAACAATTATACTAATAATAAGTTTTCAGTGGCTTAGAAAGTATGTTGATAAAGTGTCATCTCTTAATGTATTCGAAAGAGATAAGTTACCCAATCATGTTCTGATTAATGAGTACTTACCTGGCCAGGGAATAATGGTATGCAAAAAGGTTTCATACGACCACGAATTTTTTATTGCATGTGTATTAACAAAATAACCAGTTCATACTATGAAATGCATATTTACCAGGCTCACTCAGATGGTCCACTTTTTGACCCCATTGTAACAACTATCAGTTGTGGATCTCATACACTTCTCGACTTTTACAAACGACTGGATACTACACAGGTTGGACAACTTAACTACCTTAGGGATCTTCTAAACGTTTCTCGTATATATACTTTTAATCCCCTTTTTTCAGTTGCAGCAACTTGACTTAGACTTCAGTCTTCTATTAGAACGTAGAAGCCTGTTAATTCTCCAAAGGGATTTGTATCATCGTTATTTACATTCAATTGCAGAAAGAGACACAGATATTATCTCAAGATCTATAATAAAAAATTTAAACATATGTAGTGAACAATTTCAAGAAGAACAGACATTAAAACGGGATGTTAGACTGTCTCTAACAATTAGACACGTTCCTAAAACTACTAAATTAAAGTTAAAAATTGGATAATATATTTTACACAAATGCATTGTTTGTATATGATTTACCCTACCTCAAGATGCCTCAGCTTTAGAAGGCATTGGAGTATCTGTATCCTCATAATTTTCTAAACTAACATCCATCATTTCCTCATCACACTCATTCAACATTCCTTGCAGAGAATGTATAGAAGAAATTAAAACATGAAATTGTTTACGTCTCATTTCCAATTTGTGTTCTAACTGTTCAGATTTTTCCTTTAACTTGTCTAATTCTTCGCGTAAAGTGGCAAGTTTCAAATTAGTTTGCACTCGATCTGGTTGTTCATTTATTACTTTTGCCAGCACGTCGTACTCGATTCTATTCTTTCTTACGCGTTTCGCGTCCTGCAACTCCACCTTTGTTTTTTCTATGTCTTTCTTAGCCTCCTCTATTTGAATTTCAATTTCCTTGGATAACTGTTCGTAACTCTTCAATTCTTCTTGACTCATATTCGAAACTAGTCTGGACTTTCGTTGCGCGAATTCACACTGAGCAAGTTGCGACAACATCCTCTCGTGTAGCGTGTTGTCTACATCAGGGCTATTTATCCACTTTATGAATGATTTCAGGAGCATATTTATCCTGCGATCATCTCCAGTTCCATCCCCGTCTATGAGCAATCTTCGACGTATTACCTCTTCTACGGATAAGCAAATTGAAAAGCAAATTAAAAAATGTAAATATTACTTGAGGTTATGGTACGGTAATATAAACGACTTACCGTCAGACATTTTAAACGTTGACAAAAATAACTGTTCAATAACGTTAATAAAATATTACTTGGAACCAATTGATGTAGCTTGTTTATTATTAATAGATCCAGTAAAAATTGTGTAACGTCGAAGGTTAGCTTTAAACACGCCGCACTGCATGTGTATAATTATTAGTCTAATACAACAGTCATAGGCAAAACCTTAGGCTTCGAATAAATCTGAAGTTTGCCGACATGTTTGTCTCGTTTCCTTCTTTGGAAAATGTTCAAAAGAGGAAATGAAACAAACATATCGGCGAACTTCAGATTTATTCGAAGCCTAGGGTTTTGCCAATCACTGTAATACAATTTGGGATGGAGTCCCTAGGTTAGGGACCCTAGCAGAGATTCCATCTAGCGACTTGAATTTGAAACTCTTTGATACTCCCTCTGTGAAATACTCATATGGTAAATAGGGTATGTTTAGTTTTAATTGTTACCGTATGGTAAGGTCTGTTTAGTTCTAATTCCTACCTTATGATAATGAAGGTTTAGTTTCCATTCCTATCGTTACAAGTGCTGTAACCTTATTCCATTTCCAATCGACAACAATGAAAATAGCTAGATCTAATAAATAACAAGTTGACCTTATATTTTTCCTTAACAAAATATGTATTTCTGTTCCCGATAAGACACTCTTTATCGAATTGCATATTTTTCTCTAAAACCAGCTCCTTTTATAGCTTAAACCGCAGTTAATCGCAACGTTGGTAGGGGAATTAAAAATGATATTCCGTTGAAATTATTTCGAATCACAACGAATTTATATTAAATAAACGTTTGACATTCGTTTCTTTTGGTAAAATGAAAAGAACAGAATTAGCAGTCTTAACAGAGATTACCAAGGAGCAGAGATAATGCCCCTCTCCCCGAGAAAAGTTATTAGGTCCCGCAAGACAGCGAATGCAGCGCGTTCCCGCTGGAATATTAAAATGATCCGCCATTACTTTAATAAACCTGTCTTCTTTGTTCCCTTCCTACGGGGCAACTTTTCTATGCTCCTCGAAGAATTTCGACGCAGCAGTCGCAGATGTCACTGTACCCCTAATGAGCGCGCTATTTTTCACCAGTATTTTTATCCCGTTTATTGGCTGCCCGTTTCACAAACTGTCAGCCCTGATATTAATCATCCCGCTGTTACGACTCTGCCTTTATTTCTTCTAAGGATAAAGAATGAAAAAGGAGGGGAAAGGGGGGAAAGGGAGAGGAGGGGGAGGAAAAAAAAACTTTCGCTCCTTCATTAGTAGTATTAAAACGGCTCTAATACAGCTGATTCCATTGAGCCAGAGATCCGTCAGTAGGATCATTCTTTTCGTGTATTAATTTTTTACTTCCTCCCCCGTGTCCATCGCGGTAAATGAATAATATTATTTGCAAGACGTTACGAATGACTTTATACAAGCCACTAATGTAGGTGGAAAGCTTTATTATCGATCTTTAGGATTTCGGATCAATCAGAACGAGCGCCACCTATAGAAATCCCCTCACGCTTAGGCGCAACGTACAAAAACCGCACGATTTGAATCTAATTACTTAACATTGGTCATGGATTTTCGAAATACCTCTGCTTGCACGTTTAGGTACTGCATTAAATCCCGTAAACGAACCGTTAAGCTCCAAAGGAAATAATGAATTTTATGGAGAACGATTTTTGAAAAAAAAAAAAAAAAAAAAAAGAAGGCCAGACACACCCGAAACAACGAAAACGTTCCGGAAGGTTTATCATCGTGACGTACGGGCCCATCGATCACAGAACGACAGGAAGCAAATACTGAAATCAGTGAGTACCGCGTGTAATTAGTATACGCGATAGAGACGTTGATGGGAGAGCGGGAGTTTTATTTTCCGTCTCTCCTACAGGGGGAGGAGGGGATCGACGGGGGGGAAGGGGGGGGGGCGTTTTCAATTTGAATACCGATTAATCTGGCCGAATAATCTTACCGTATATCCCCTCTGGCCGCGGCAACGGTCGTCCTCCGATATTCGTTTGAGGGCATTTTTTAAAACTAAACGTTTCACTTTATCGTGGCGCGCAGCAATTAATAATAACACGCAATCGGGCCGTATCTTTTATAACCTTTCCGTGTATAAATCGCGAAATTCTGGAATTATCAGGCAGCCAGGAATGAAAGGCTATTTCCGTCGCGCGGAATCACGGGCAATATTTTACGTGGGATTGGGGTTGAACGCGGACACATCGACGTTTGATATTTTTATGCAGTGGCGCCACCGCGGGGAGATTTACGAGGCAGATATGCGATCACAAAATGTCCGACACTAAATCAAACATGTTGCATCGGAAAACATCAGAAATTATTATTGGGACTTTTATGGGATCGACGGGAGCGAAAGGAGCGTACAATGTAACTCGACGAGCCGTTACATTGCGAGTATCTTTCGGTGGGATCTGTCGCGAAATGAACCGACGAGATATATTAGGGCCTGCGTTCCCTCCGTTTTTATAAACCGAGGAACCATGATGGCTACTCGTTTAAACTGGTAGAAAAGGAAACGAAATTAACCCTTGGCTCTCCTTTGGCTCCTCTGCGACGCCATGGCAGGTCTGCGCTAGGTTACTTGTGGGTAAAAATAAGGCAGTGAATTTTCTCGCGCATGCGTCAAATAGGTCTTCTTCCCTTAAGTGAGATGAATCCTAGCCTTCCACACTTTGTTTGTCTTTTAATTCTTTTTAAGAATTACTTAATGTAAATGTAAAATATACAAGGTGTCTACGTATAAGTCCGGACATACGCAGGTGGTCAATTCTACAACAAATTTCCAACAAAAAATTACTCTTAGACATCTCCCAGCCGCGTGTAGAGCCTGAGTGAGAGATGAATAATAATTGTTTTTGAAAATGTATCCATAGAATTTTTATTTCTAGAGACTATTTAATCAAAATCTACCTCGGTGTACCGATAAATGATATGGAGATCGCAACACGATCGATTTCACAAAGCAAAAAATCGATGTTTTCGGCACAGGAGATCGAATAAAAGAGTCTAAATTTGAAAAAAAAATAATGTATTGGAAAAAAACAAAACCTTGAGGTGTAAAAAAAACCAATCCTTTTCCTAATTGGGGAGACTCGGGAGTGTCACCAAAAAATACATCAAACCCGATGTCAAGCTAATTTTAAAGTGACAAGTTGATTTTTGTTGAAAAATGTCGATTTTCACCTAAAGACACAATGTAAAGTTTGACCTAATTTTTCACTTATTAAACCTACGTAATAAGTTCTGATTTTGCATCAGGGAGATGGAAAATTTAACGCTCTTTCGAATGGTGTACTGATTTTTAACTTTGCACTGTAATTTAGTGAACTTGTGGCCGTTTAAAGAGCGTCAAGTCGAAAACACAGAAAAAAAATTCAAAGTGAAAATACTCGAGAATAAGGCGACACAAAGAAAATGTCTAAGAGTAATTTTTTGTTGGAAATTTGTTGTAGAATTGACCACCTGCGTATGTCCGGACTTATACGTAGACACCCTGTATAAATGATATAAAAGTGATATAAAATAGCCACAAGCAGTGGGCAACGCGGTTTTCTTTCTCTTTTTAGCTGTTGCAGGGACGAAGGTCTAGCCCTCCTGCTCTATCTATAATATCTCTATGACTGTGGCGCGTCCATCGAATGCATTTATCTTTGTGACGTCACCGTGACGCACGAGTGGTTGAAATGATAAGTAATGATGTTAATAAATAGCGTAGAGTCTGCATCGGCGCAAACAGGGAATCGGCGAGTAGAGAGCCCCTCTCGGATCGTTGGATCAGGGGTCGCGCGTGAAAACCGGCCTGCATGTGTACTAATCGTGGCGGAAAGGGTGCCGTGAGTTATGAGTGCTCTATGATATCAATGCATCAATTTGACTAAACGAAGGATTAATTTAATAACAAGTCAGCAGATGAGTAGTCGGATGATAAATAGAGAAGGGAAGAACGGTAAATGATGTTTAGGGGTGAGAGGCTGGTGGGTGGTTGGACAAGGGGGCGAACTTACGCTGTTTTCTTTCCAGCTTCGATTTAACCATCCGCGTCCCTGGAGATGTATCGTTCTCGCTCTGGAAGATAAAACTTCTCGATTACTATGGAAAAGAGTTTGCGTAGCGCGATCCTTACCTAATTGTGCTTCTTTCGTTTCGTATTTTCCAGTCCATTGCAGGATCACTTCATCGACGATTTTGTACAGCCACAAAATATTTCGAATTGGTCGGAGGGCTCTCTGTAATATTAGAATTATGTTGGAATGATTACAATAAATGTATAACAAATATGTATTGAATGTATATAATTATACGTACAAGTAAATTTTCGCTGTCCTTAATGATAAGCCTATTATTCTTCATATTATTATTATTCTTGATTCATGTTTTTGTACTCTTTTTCGAAATTGTTTGGTTGTATCGTATTGTATTTCATATGTTACTTTGTCCCGAAAGTTTCTGTCGCGAGTTGCACTCAATTATTTTATGTGGTCGTGTTTATATAAATAGACAATCTAATTTCGTAGATATTCATGTTGTAACAGTAATGGAGCAAAATGAAGCGTACACAATTCAATAATATAACATTAGACATAAAATATTGTGCATGTATTACTTATTAATAAAGCGAAAGAAACTTTTGGGACAACCTAATATTATAATGTAAATGAATATATGTACTGATAATATGCACAGTTATGTGCATATTGGTAATAATCCCGTAAGGGGTTTAATAGCTTTAATAAAAAAAAAAAAAATTCTCGCTAATTTTCATATAAAATGAAAATTATTTCTTGGCTTCAGTTACATATGCATTAACGACTTTTGTATGATATAGGCGAAAGTATCGAAAGTGGATGCATGGATGGATACGAAGCTGGGGGTCCTTCAATTTGCGAAACTGATGCAGTAAGTTAAGGGTGGTTAGGGTGTCCATGGACAAGGGGGAAAATCCCCTAGTTATGTCCGTAACAAAGTCAGCCGCTGCTTCAATATTGTCGTAATCGCCGTTATTATTGTACTGTCAATCATGCGTTATTCCGCTCGAGGAGGAACATTGCCGGATCAAATTATTCAAGCGATCTGCTTTGGACCAATTTATACGAAGGAGAGCGATATTTCTGCAAACGACCTAGAAAATGCATTTCATTAGAGTATATTGAATTACGCGTTTTGGAAAAAAGAATGTTATTAAGGGGGGAGTCTGGTCCAGCTAATGTATTATTCTAATGCATATAATTTCCAGATATAATTAATTTCTGTTATTGAAACTTTTTTTTACATATAAAGGAACGATCAAAGAAGAAAATTTGACAGTGTAGATTTAATTTGAATGTATACATATATAGATATAGTAGTCGCAAGGAAAGAATTCGGTCAAAACGGTGGGACGCATAGCTCATCGAATTTTTATCCGATTCACTTGATTCAACGCTTAAATTGAAAGTAATTAAGTTTATATGCTAATGAACCTCGACTCTTAGTGAATTATTATTATAGCATAAAGTTATTGCGAAATAACGGCCGACATGTATCCTTCATTTTCATGTTTTTTACCGCCATTTTTGCAATTAACAATTTTTTTTTTGCAAATTGAGGTTCATACGCATTTTACGTACTGACTAAAGACAAAAATTTTCTGATTTTATCTATCAGATGTTTTCCCAGGGCTCCACGTATCCCACCGTTTTGATCGAATCGTTTCCTTGCGACTACTATATCTATGTATGTATACATTCAAATTAAATCTACGCTGTCAAATTTTCTTCATCGAACGTCCCTTTATGTAAAATATATGTCCCTTACATGGAAAACAAGTTTCAATAACAAAAATTAATTATATCTGGAAATTATATGCATTAGAAAAATACATTAGCTGGACCAAACTCTCCCCTTAATGGAATAAATTTGTAACAGTACGAATTATCACATTTATTACATTAATGGCAAATATTATTGGAAATGAAGTTATTATTTATCGTTAGAAATAAAACTAAATTAAATAAAGATATGAAATAAACCAATAAATCTGTAATACTATAAATTACCATGATACTTACCTCCTTAGTCCAAGGTAAGTCGAAGGTCATCATCAGCCACGACCCATCGCAATTCATCGTTCACCAAAGAGTCCAAGTGTCACCTGAAAAAAATTAATAGTTACATTATTTGCTCCAAAATTCCTCTTCACACGCCCCCTATCCAAACAGATTTCTCAAAAAAGATTCAATAAATTCCCCATTACCAAAGAGCTCCGCAATTATGTCCCCGGCACACGTACCCCACTCGAGGGGATGAAATTAAACGAGACGGTTAAGGTCCATATTCCATTCTCGCAGACGTTAGCGTTAGTCAAAACCGTACTCTAGTGCCCGTGGGTTTCCCCGTCTTCGCAGCTTCCAACGAGCGTCCTCTGTCCCCTCCCCCTGCCCCCGTCGCCCCTGGGCTTCGTTCTCGCCGATTTAATCCCAGGTTCAGCACTCGATTTGATACGTTACACAGCGGTTTGTATGCCCTAACTCGCCTTACTCAACACGGTACACCCTGTTCGTATTACTGCTCCTACGACCCGCCCATACTAGATCGCTTCATTTTGTTTCACCCTCGCTTCTCTCATTATCTCGTGCAACCACTCTCTTCCCTAACCCCTCCGCCCCCGATCTGGATACGTCTTCTTCCCTTTTACTCTCACAGACCGTCCTCGGCGTCGTTCCTTCGGATTTCGAACGCTCTCTCACCCCCTCTCCCCCCCCCCTCGCCGTCCTCCTTACGAATCCCTGGAATCCCCATTTTTCTCTTTGTCTCGTTCCTTGCCCTGTGCTCGCTATCGCGCTTAATGTTCCTACAGTCCTCGTCTCTCCGCAGCATCGGCCACACCACAAGGGGTTGCTCGCCTTCATCCCTTGCAGTCTACCCCGATCGAGCACCCCCTCCCCCCCCCCCCCCCCCCCCCCCCCCCACCCAACGATCCCAGTCCACTGGCGGAAGCGAGAACCGCCTGGTGCTCCCCCTGTTCGCATTTAAATTAGATTAGATAAGTTAATCAATGCGGTATTCGAAGTAAAACCCGGGATTTCGTGTCAGCCGGTTACCGAAGAGAAATTATTGCCAGTGTCGGGATCGCGATCGGTCGATCTCACGAAAATCGTCGATTGGCTGGGGGTGGCGGGGACGGAGGCGACGGAAGTCCCGATAGCGCGGTTTTACCTTCGCGCGTGTCGCGCTCTTGGAAATCCCCGCGTTACGAATCGTCGTCAGTGGATACGGAGAATCCCCGTTTTCGAGCGGGAGTCGTTACCCAGGACCAAAGGAGTCGTTCCTACTCGGTGTTTATATTCATTTAAGGGGATGATTCTGGCTTGAACGACTGAAAAATTGCCGACTTTCTAAATTTTTTTTTTTTTTTTTTTTGAAATGGTAAGGAACATTGAAATAAGACTTTCTCGTGGCATTAAGTAATGTTACATATATGTGAAGAAAGTTCGTTTCTTTAATTTGAATTACCGCGCTTTGCCGAGCGTCGGTAAAACAGATTATGATCGGAAAGACGAAAGCGAAAACCCGTGGGAACCGTATCACTAATGTGTTTAGATAAACAATACGGTTAATGCTGTAATTAATAACATTAAATGTCGTTTCATTATTTATAGGTTGTTTATCAGGTTTATACATTGCTCATTTCTTTGTACATCGTATAAATAGATGCGTGTAAATAATAAACGAAAAATACTTTGTTTACAGAGAAACTCAATTGTGTTTTTAATCGACAGTATAAAAGAAAAACCTAACCAACTTGATAAAATTTCCTTATATATATTGTTTTACGATAACTAATAAAACTACACTATGGAAAATGACGCGTATTTCGAATTTCGAAAAATTCTTGTGCAGGATATTTTCGAATATTCCCAACGCTCTAAAAATACAATTTTTTTAAAAATCGGTTAAACCAGAACACCCCTTTAACACGAGCATCGCTGTATACCCCACTTTGAAGTGCCTTCTGATGTCACGTTTAAGACACCAACGAATTGTGCCAAGAAAAATGTTCCAAATATGTCGATAAACGACACAAAATTCCCAGTTGGCAGTCGCGAGCGTATAAATTGATTCCCCTTAATTAGTAGCGCGGTGCTCTGTAGGCGCTCCTTGACGGTTACATTCACGAGATGTTAATGGATCGTGCGAATTAATGGGACGCGACAGTCAGGGGTGCGTTAATACACGGTTCTCGGGCGATTCGTGAAATTAGTAAACTTGCTTTGTAGTTGGCCGAATCCAACCAGCGCGAGTTGGGGGGAGGGGGTGAGATGTATAATCTATAGTTCAATACAGGTCCGCGCGAACGACTTCAAGTCGAAAACTTTTTGCCATTTTTCTTTGCTCGGGCACTCGTTAAGACAATTTATAATTCTATTCTGTAACACCGAACGGGGCGGAAGGGGGAAGAGGCGGGGAAGGGGGTGCGCAGACAAAGTCCGACTTTCCTCCCTTTACGACGTTTGGCACCCTCTCTGTCATGGCGGACTGCGCCAACTTTTTTCATATTCCAATTAGAATATTTTTCATTGATTTAAAGCCTTGCGAGAGCAAATATTAACGGCTTAACACCACGATAAATTTACACTGCCAATGCCTCCGGGATTCCGTTTTGTCCCTGCAGTTAGCCCACCACCCCCTCGCCTCCGCCCTGTTCCCCTCTGCCCTCTTCTGATCGAGGGTTGGAACGAACGACGACCGGCATAAGGACTCCTGGCTACCTACGAATGCTAACTTTATGACTCACGAAAACTCTCGTAACATTAATCACCGTGCGTATATTTGAAATCGATACCAGTTACGAAAATGTTCACCACCCCCTTTCCCATCGCCGCCACCCACTCCGTTCCTATGTTTCTGCACGCCTTATTACGTTCCAGCTACTTTACTACAGGCTCCTGCGAAAGATTATTTCTAGTCTATTAGACCTCTACTAATGAGTTCATTCTCCTCTGGTTTATCCACCGGTGTGATCCTTAAGGAATCCTTAAGGGCATTTTTCGCATGGCAGGTCTATATGTGATTTTGATCGCGAATCAAAGTCGAAGGAAGACAATGCCCGATAATTTTTAGTTGGGAATTTACATTTACGCCTTCCTTTTATTTTGTACTGTCAACGAGGGAGAGAATCGTGATGAACTCCGCCCATAGTACGGGCCATAGGGATCATGGGGGCGGGGCATGTGGCACTTTTCTCGAGCGTTCACTTTACATACACTCGTTCGTAAATACAGAATTTTTGTGCGATCGATTCTTTTCCATTTGTGGATCCAGAGCGTCTCGAAACGTCTGGAATGATAGACAGAAGCTGGAGAGAAGAGAGGGTTAATCGATGGCAATTGTATGCCCCTCCACAATAACAGAGGAAAAGTATGACTTCCTCTTTTTTTTTTTTTTTATCAAAAATATAGACGAGCCGATAAATTATCTCTGTGTGTTTCATACAGTAACCTTTTTATTTTGTTAACATTTGTCGGTACGATGTCGGATTTTATTGGCAGCCCACGCGTTAAAAATTACGTCATTCAAGTGTCTTCCTTTATGATTGATGAGTTCCTGCAACGCACCGGTACACCGTTCATTACGACCCCTTGCATGCGGTTATCAATGGTCCTGATGGCCTTGGTGATTTTCGTCTTCAATCCATCTACCCATACACTCTCGACATGTCCGCGCAGAGAATTAACAGAAAAAAGTGTACGCTGCCTGTTGACGCGGTAGAACATTAATCTGAAAGTATATAACCTTTATGATTCGTTACGCCTCGCATTCTCGTATATTATTAAATTGTGCTGAGACGTATTTATCTAAATAAAAGGAACATTAACTTCTGTGAAACGAAAATTTAATATTTTACGTTAACCAGTTCGATTCAGTATAAATAAAACTTGTAGAAACTACTTTTTCGTCTAGGCTCCGCCCTCTTCTGCGCGCGCAGCGTCTTCGCCGGGGCACCCTCTGATGGACCTACCTTTTTACTCGTAAATCTTCGAATTCCTGCAAAGCGGGGTTCAATCGCTGCAAAAACATGAATACACGATGATTTTATAATTACCATAATACGTATTCCATTTATTAAATTGGAGATATAATACACAAGCGATAGATAACACGTATGTATAATTTATACAATATTTTATACAGATTGTCTCTACCTTTCGCTTAGCGACTTATCTAAATACTGTACAGTAATGTTTCGAATATTCGTGTAACTTGGTACGCTATATACCTGGCATTCGTGAACATTCCTCCACTCTCTCGGCTCACTCAGAAACAACGGTCGAACCCAAGGACGCAAGTCGGTATACGCGAAGAAGGGTTGAATATTCTTCTGAATACAGTTGATTTTAGCCTACGAGTCTCTCCAGGCACGCGCCTCGCGTGATTATACATATTTATACGCGTGTATCTATGTTCCTAGTTTTTTTGCGTTCTTCAGTTTTAGTTTAATTGGAAGTACCTACTTGTGGGGTGACTCTAAAACAGGTCGCTAAACTTTGATAGAGGATTCCATTTGATCTGAATGCGATAGGAAGTCAGTGGGCACTAAAACTTCAGTTGGAGTGGACTGTAGTTGGATCAAGATCGACTGGCCGCTCAAGGTCACTCAGGCGCCATCCCTACCACACTGTTTGGCTCCTCCCACTGGCTGCGCGCGCATAGTGCCATTGATGCCACTCACGGTTGGACGTGTAACCTTGAGCGAGCAGTTGATATTCTTTTCCAAATTTCTTTCTCATAATTTTATAAAAAGTACGGTAAAGAATCGTTTTCGTACCCGTAATTATAAATAAAGTAATAGCAATACTTCACCAGAGTATAGCGATTTACTTTAAAGCCACCCAGTATACCTATGTCAGATTCTTACTAAATATGTTAAATATCACATTCACGTTTATCGTATCTACAGAATATACAAAATCCACTTCGATCCGCTTATCCATTGGCTTAATTTCACTGGGGACGTAAATAGACAACTTGTTAGGAGGAATCATTTTCATTATTTTTTTTTTTTTGCTCTTTCGTGTTTATTTATTCGAATATTTATATTCATAGTGGCTCGCCTGATATTTAGCATACATTTACTATACACGTGCTGTTAACTGAATAATGAGATTACCGGTGTTTTCTTTCCTTATTATAATTAATTATTTGCAGGATCGGCGATTGGAATATTTCGTTCGAATTTTGTCAATTTTAAGGCAGGGTGCTTTTTAACAATTTAGTTTCTTCACTCCACGATTAGTTGATAATCATCACCTTTAAACAAATAAAACGAATCGTTAAAATTTAATTAATCCCATACAGTTGCAGGTAATTAAAAAATGATTTATAAATAAATAGTTGACGTCCAACGTACAGATGACTAGATTTACGAAATACGATTAGGTAGTATTCCTGGTATTAAATTAATTATTAATTAAACTACCCTTTTGCCTTAAAACTACATCAGAAACGCTTAAAATTTACATTCGATCGAACCTCTTCTGAACTGTGAACATCCTGCAAATAATTTCATTTTATATTACTGTTTCTGAGTTTCATATCATAATGCAATAATTTTGCGTGTAATTTTTTTTTTTATGTACGTCGAGACAAATGGCACAATCGTTTCTTCGTTATACATATAGGAATATCTTAGTACAAATATATACAAATGACATTTCTATAAACATTAAAAACTCGTCTTGGGCATTTATCTAAAAAAAAAAAAAACGAGAGAAAAATAACTGGTGTATTTTAAGCGTTTTGAAATAAAATTACACATGTGTGTAAAAATATATCTCAACATTGTGCCACCAAAACTCATTAATTTATAATTGAATTGAATCGTCGAAATTCGAAATCAAACTTCGACGGCGAGCATGCGAACTAATGGCGCCACCAGTTTGCGTGCTGACAATTAAACCTCGCTCCTTTCCCAATCTAATACACGTCAATCTTTGGCTTTTTAAAATAGTTATTATAAATTTTTGACGGTACTAAAATCGAAATAAAATATCAACGATACAATAGGCTCGTATCTAAAATATCATTTACACTCTTAACTAGGTTATTCCACCCACAAGTTAATGCGTTTCAACAGCACAATGCTCCATACCCCACACACGAAAAAGTCACCGACAAATATTGCCCAGGAATTCTTTTCCTGACGGAAGAACAATGGCCACTCTCTTACAATTACAAAAATTGCAAAAAATTCGATTTCGAAGCACAGTCTCCTTCGCAACAGCGACAAAATTATTTCCAAGGCCAAGGTAAGTCAATTTCTCCTCGAATATCCAAACGATGGCACCGAACAGTAAAAACCAAATTCCTTTCGCACGTGGTAAAAGTCTTCCCCCATCCACTGTTCCATTTCACTTCGCAGGAATCTACCTAGAAAATGTCTTTTCTTTCTTTTTTCTAACGTTAATACTGTTTATACACTTCCTAATGCCTGTACTGTTGCTCGAGTTCCCTTCTAAGCCTCTTGGCGGCAGTTTCGCTGTTCCCATCAGTCTCTGTGTCGCTGCATCCGTCCTCACCTTCGGCGACGACGCCCTCTACTTCTTCCTGCCGCCTTTTTGCCGTCGCCATTTCTGCGGCGTGCTTTTTCCGCCATTTTGTTCTCCTGTTTTGAAACCATACCTGAAAGCAAACATTCCAGACGATGTTAGAGACCTGTATTCTCTCTGTTCTTTGCAAATTGTTAAGATTATCAGATGGTAAAATTGTATATAGGGCTGGGAGGCTGCTCGAACTTTGCTCGAAACCTAACCTCAAAGTCACACGTCAACGTCTTGCCCCGTTTGCAAGATTCACAGACCAGAATTGAACTTTGATTTTAGAAACACTTTGGGTACGCTAGAAACAAATTCTAATGAATAATTGTTATCTAAAAATAACTAAATTCAAGGGTAGATTCAGTGGCACTCAAGTTGTTAATATAACACTCCGTTGCTCCCTCTGCTCCCGACAAGTAGCTATACGACAAAACTTTCATGCTCTAGGACTCGAGTTGACTTCCTTCCTTTCTGCCAACGTCAACATCCTCGGAATTGGAGTGAGCTTATTACTCAGCCTAATCAAAACGAAGGTAGAGACGGTCTAGGGGCCCGGGGGTTAACGAACACACCTTGACGGAGAAGGAAGGCGACTCTTAAGGTGGTCCTGTACATCTATAAAGCTCGAAATACGCAGCAGGAGTTCGTGTCCCCACAACAATGTATTTAATTAACGTAACGGGCGTCAGGGGAGAGCGGGACTCGAGCGTAGCGATTGCACCCACAAACCACCCTCTATCCATGCCGGCGCCGCGTGACCCCACTAAACTCCACCCCGTGCCACCCCTCTTTTCTCGCCAATCCGCAGGCTTGTTCAATGGCCGCCAAGTCGAGAGCTTAAATTAAAGATATAAGCGAGCCGGCGCGCGAGGCGGTAAACGAATTAAAAAGTAAACGGCCCACCGTAAAAGTTAATAGCTGTTCGGATGAAAATTAAAACACTCGAAGGAATTAAGATAACGGAGAGAAAGGAAGCCAGACAATCTGGAGAGATTGACTGTAAGCCAGGTCGACGTAAAACGTCGATTCCTCTTTAAAACGCAACCCCCTCTTCCTCCGCTTCTGTTTTGGTTAATCCTTTCCCTCGACCATCCCGGTTTCTTTCGCCCTGGACGCGATAGAGTAACGCTCTGAATCTCATTTGTACTCTTGATGGAAACTCCTCGTTCGGATGTTACTGGGAATCCCCTAGCTACGGAATTTAAACGTTGGATCGAGTAGTCGAAACGGTATTGTCGTGTAGCGGTTTTTTTGAAGTTCTTGAATTTTTATACGGAGATGGGTACGTGAATTTTGAGTTTTGAGAGAGGTCAATAACCATCGTGCAAACCTTGACCTTTGCTCAGGAGTGGAAAGTTCAGGGAGCGTCCCGCTAGATGGCGGGAGTGTCAGGTTATCGAGTTTGAAAGACGTAGGGAAGAGAGATATTCATTTCAGCATTTGAAACTCGTCTCTGTTTTTGAATATATTCATTTTTCTTTCATTTCTATTTAGGGGAATATTCTAAGGACGGAAAAAGGCAATTTCTACTACGAATCCTACTATTCCTACTTAAAATTGACGAGGATCCCCTTCGGTGAAGGATCTTGGACAATTGAAAAAAGATAAAAATATCAAAGCACAGAAGAAATCTCAGCGAGAGACGACGGCCTTATCAGGACCCAACGTTAAGAGATATTACAGGGGATCCGGAGACTTAATAATACGTCCGTGTGATTTCACCGCACGATATGTTGATCATGGGTCATCGATCGAACGTTTTATCGCCCCTAATAAAAAGGAAGGGACCACAATAAAAAAAAAGGAGGAGCTGGAACGCGGAACGGTTAAGGATAAATTTTTATTGCCACTATCGCGAAGATAGTGACACTTGACTCAATGCTCTCGTCTGACTCTTGAATTGAAAATCGTGCAAATACGAACACTTTAAAAGCAAAAAAAAATTCGATTCATCATCCTTTATTTTTATTTAACGTTCCTATCGCGTAAGATTTGTAAAAGAAACGAGTTGCTACTAAAATGGGATTTTTCCTCCCTTTTTTCGCAGTAGAACATTTATTAATTTAGTTGGTTGTAATTTTTGTAATAAAAAATCCGTGTACACTATTTATCGAAACGATCCAGTTTTGGTCGCTGAAATAATATTTTCCGAGATTTGTCGCTCCAGGGAAAATTAATGTTTCTGCGTTTGTTGGTTCGCGAAGCGCAATGTTAATAACGCGACAAGCGCAATGCACAATTGATAATAACATATTCGCCCGCGGCGAGGATTTATCTCTAACTGGAGCAGAATGATCCCACCGCCATTGTAAGAATTGATTTTCGGATAACATTATGGCGGTACACTGTTTAACCAGGAATTACCTCTAATTTAATAGACCGTAATGGGGCCAAAACGTGACGCAAGTAACCGATAATAACCCATTAAAATCTCTGCGCTTTACATGCCCTCAAATTGAACGTTAACATTAGAATGGTCGATTAAACGATTCCATATTAATCGACGTTGCTCAGTCTGACTGAAGAAATTTCTTAAACCTCTCCAACATTATTCTACGTAAAAACAATATGATTCGTAATAAGAATTTTTGCTTCAGAATATTACAAAAAATATCTCTCGTCAGTGATTTTGGTTAGAAGCACAAGCTAAAAATAGGGAGCAACGAAGGTGCCCCAAAGATGACCCAAAAATGACCACTTAGCAAATTACTGTGATACACGATTTACTTGAAATCTTGACCTCTCAAGCCACCATTTAAAAAAGAAAATGTATATAGAAAAATGTTTTTCGTACACTTTGACATACATTTAGTAGAGTATTCCAACTTAACTGTCCATTGCTTTTATTATAATTTGGAAAGTAATTCCCTAGATTAGCTTTCTTCGGGGAACTCCAAATAGCCTTATCTTTTAACAGAAAATTATGCTTTAGAAGCACAACCTAACGAGCTAACAAAAATGCTCCTGAAGATGACTACTTCGCAATCACCGTGATACAGAATCAGTAGAATGACGCTGCACAGACAGACGTCCCCCCCGAGCCGGTCACAGCTGACTGAACAAATCCCGGCAGAAAAGGAATCGTTTAGCGCGTAATACGCGCAGATTTCGATCGGTATTTTCGGGATTTTTTCCCGACGAGAAATATAGTGGTGAAATGTAAATGCAGAGGAAGATCTTCGTAGCGGGTCATTCATCTTGTTTTTGAACGCGTTAGTCACGCACGCGTTGTTAAACCTAGCCCCGGGGCACGTCCCCAGGCGTTACCTCGCAACTGTTCGATTTATTAAATCAGGATTATCTAAGCCCATTACTTTGTCCTGTAAAGCTAGATACAAAACCGCATTTATAACTGCGCAAAGCCCTTACCGCGGGGTGGAGTGTTGATCTCTTTCTCTGTCGCCCTCGTCTGACACTGTCCGTTCCCCGTCTCCCTTCATCCCCTCCGTTCCCGTTCCCCCCGTTACGGGTAACAGAGAACACCGGGCAGTATCTGATCTCGTTGATATTGGCGGATAATTTACTATGCGAAAGATTACAACCGTGACTCAGATCTTGATGCACGATCGAAACGGGAGAATTTGCATGGACACGCGCGGCGTCGCGATTACGCGCGCCAAACGAGCAGGATTTTTAGAGATGCATGGCCCGATTCGGTGGAATCGGGACTATTCGAGTCGTTGCTCGCTTGGGAGCGACTATCGCGGGGATTGGATAGATTATTTCGACGGTGGGAGCTTTGGGAAGACCATTCCAAGCGTTGGGGAATGTAGAAGCTGTTCTTTAGACTTGAGGAGACTATCCAAAAATTGGGAAGGCTCTGGAAGATGACAGTCCAAGTATTGAGTACTATTCTAAGGATCCAAAGGGTATATGCTAGTCATAAAGATCTTGTGGTAGCCTATTCTAGGCACTAAGTGCTCAGAGGGATGTTGTTTCAGGTACTGGGGAGACGATTCCAATCTTGAGGAGCTCTGGAAGATAACATTTCAAGTATTGAGTACTATTCTAAGGATCCAAAGGGTATATGCTAGTCATAGAGAACTTGTGGCAGCCTATTGTAGACACTAAGTGCTCAAGGGAGGTTCCAGGTATCCAGACTTTGGAAGACACTGTTCCAGAGATTGGACGTCCAAGAAGATTGTCATAGTTGATCGACTGCATTTTTGTTTCCGATTTCCCTTTTGATTAAGATTTTCCGCCCCTGTCACATCCCTGTCACAGCTTTCACAGTTTCCCTTCGTTCTGCTTTCTTCTATTATTCCGCTTTGCTGGGCGACTACTCTCATTATTGCTTCTGTCCTTCTCCACTATCGACAGTGTCAAATGTCATCAGACTGCGTCAGTGGACTGTGCATGTTCATACATTTATGGCAACTAAGGATATGTATGTGAAAATGTAGAAGAATGGACATAGATGCAAAAATATCTGTTCAGTAAAATTTTGTCTGCATCTGTAAAACCATGAATTTGCATAAACATCCATAGTCTAATCATCAGTCTCCACCCTTCTCTTTCAATAAACAAATATCGCAAAAGAATCGAATCCAAACGCAGAAATCAGTAGCCAGTTCGCGGTGAAAGTATTTAATGGACATTATCAGGTACTGCTTAAGTGCATCGGAACGTTCGACATCATTCGATTCACTCTTCCAATAAATTTATCGATCGACCGAATCCAGTGTAATAAACCAACTGCAGCGAGGTTTTTATCGGGGAAGCACGGAGAGATCGGTTTGCATATCATTCCGTACCGGCGGATAAATTTATCGAGAGGTGGATCAATGAGGCCTTAATGAGATATATTACCAAATGAGAGTGTTTATATCGCATGCGGTCGACCCCGGCTGGCTAAGCACCAATCATGCGCGCTCCGAATCTGTAACGTCCTCGAAATTAACGTCATTATTGCGGTAAAATAAGCAATCCCACTTTTTACCAATTAATAACGCCACTCTGGCCCACTCTATTGATTTTCTGTTACCCACATTAACGTTACATTGAGACATAAAATATAAACATACAGAAATTCTCTACCACAACGATTACAATCGACATAAAATAACTTGACGGTAGGTCAATCGATTCCTCGTCAAAAAATGAATCGAAAATATACAATACATTTTTGCCATTCGAAGCTTCCTTTTCGAGAAAATTCGTTTCGAAGTCCGTTTGGTGCTCGGGGCACCCCAAGCGTCAAACCGTTTCCAAAGTCGTTTTCCCGGGAAACGGGACCTTGGACGAAAAAATCTTGCTGCACACTTTCGACGCAGTTTTCGACAGAGAATCGAACGGCTATAAATTTTCTCACGTTTGCTGCATTGGAAGCAGTTTAAGGTAGTTCGAAGTATCGGCAGAAGTAAATCAGTTTAAAAGGAACGGTGCCAATTGGCAGCCCACTGTGATTGGAAAGCTCCAGATTAATACGCTTAATTCGGACGATCGAGGTCTCACTGTATTCTGGTAATGGATTCAGAAGCGTGTCAAGCGAGATTCGCGCGATACTCGCGACGCTGGTGGGATGCGCGGAAAAATGAAATTCAGCCGACGACAGGAGAGCATAATGTTTAATGATGCGTGGAAAGCCGTGTGCGACACTCACTCGGACGCCTTCCGCGTCATTGGGCCCGCTTATCATTCAAATGGTACCGTTTCATTGACACGTCGATAAATTTTTAAGGTCGATCGCACATCCGCGTGTGCGGAAAACGCGGCGTCGAAGAATTTCGAGCTCAACTGTTGTAGGTCTACTTATCCCTTTCGTACTTTTTAGCTTGGGAATGCCTTCGTGACAAAAGTAACAAGTTTGCGATATCAATTGGCAAACAAAAGGATTTCGCGACTTCCCTGAGTAACGTAAACAAACCCAGTGCAGCGTCAAATACGTAACCGAGTGTCGTAATTTGTGTTAATCACTGTCGGTTGTTCCCGTGCCAACAACAAAATATATGCTGATCGTTAATTTGATGCACGCAAACCGTGTATTTATCCATACGTGAAACGTTATGGGACAACGTGTCAGCGGACGTTTCGTACGTTACAGCCCGGATATAGTGTTAATCCAAACTTTGGCGTGGCTCTGGTGTGTCCGAGAGACACATCTGGACCGCAAAAGACTAAAATCTGTAGTATCTGGGATACCAGAATCCTGCGTGTAATTCGAAGCCTGTAGCCAATTCGAACCACTGTCTTGACTCAAAGGATGAACCCCTCGTGAAGTTGATTTGTCGAGGAGCATCGTTATAATAGCAAAATAAATGCTAGAATACTAGTTGCACGACAATATAGATCCCCTAGCAGACTTATCGTCGCCCTGGAAGGAGGACTAGGTTTTGGAACGCAATTGGCCTGCGGACCAATACGACTGGAAAGAGAGACCTCTCTGGGACTTGAACAAAATTTTTAAAAATAATAAATATTGACGTAGGCCACTTTTATAATCACCTGTAGACCTATTTCTATGACTAGACGCGAGTCAGTCGCCATTGTTAAAAATGTCTCTATCGAGGGTGGCGAACCAATATGACAACTTCTTCTTCTTGTACATACTCTAAAGGTCAGTGGACAGTCGAGAAATATTGGATTCTTTGGTAAGAAATCTCGGAAGGTATAGATACGAAGGAACGAACACTCGAGAAAATATAACTCACGATCTCTCCGTCAGGTGTCCTACGGCGCCATTATCGATATTCATTCGCCAGGAGGGGGAGGACAAAATCAAGACACACAGGCGATCTAAAAGTGAATTCCGAAGGGTTTTTTTGGCGTTGTAAGAGGGAGTCGTAAAATTTGCCCCTCTCAGTCCCCCCCCCCGGCTCCGCCGCCCGCGAAATTTGATTCCGAAATAAAAATAGAATATTGGGGATAACGCGAATCGGTGAAGCCATTTGATCTTCGAGTGAAGCCAAATGGTTGGTCGGGAGGGTATCGGGGAAGGGTGAGGAAACATATCGATATGGGGAAGCGGTACGAGAACGGAATACAGAGGAGCGCATTATCGCCAACAGCCAACTACCCTCTGCCATTCTCGCGGATCGCATTACTTATTATTTGAAGAAACATTCTGCTCCAAGCACTTTGTAATATTACGAGAAATTACTTTGGACCGATTGATTTATTAAATTATGATCGCGCCGGGATAGGAATTACGACGACGGAGGATTTTCTTCTTTCAAACGCGTACATCGAGGCGCATCACTTTTAACGACCGCTTTAGAATTTGCAAAAAGTAACCTAACCTCGGTCCCGACAGCCGAAAGAATTTTGCCCTCCAAGTTCGATCTCCAATTTCTCGATTCATCGAGGAAAGGATGTTTGAGGTTAAGTTTCAATCGAAGGCCCTCCGTCGCCATTTTAATATCGTGCGACAAATATCGAATGCGGGGCGCGGGATACTGATTCTTTCGCGATACGATCTTTCCCTAGGTCATAAACGCTTGTCCAATTTTCCCGGTAAAAGGCTCCCGGCAAAAAAAAGTGTTCGCAGCAGGGCTCGTGGGTGTGTTGAAGAGGGAAGGGGAGCGAGGGGGGGATGGCAAGGCTAAAAATCCGCCTGATCAAATCGGGCTTCTATGAAGGGGACGAAGTAATCCTGTAACACCCTCGAGTGTTTCCTTGATCAAATTTGATGAATGTATCTGTATCACTGTACACACGTATTAATATTCCCCTCCCCATAATTCATTCAACCCGCGGAGATCAGCGCCGCGCTTAGGAAACAAAAGAGGACACGCATCGCAGATGTGATCAATAAGATTTGCCTCCGTCTACTCGGACGAACGGGGATTATTTAATTGACTTTAGGGTCTGGTGACACGGAGAGGCGTCCAACCGAGTCAAAATAGATTGAATGAACTTGGATTCTAGAACCTCGTTCCTCGAAGTGGGGCCCAACTGACCCTTTGGTTCGCGTTTGCTTCGTCATTCATCGTCTCACGAGTGCGCACAGATTTCGGATATATAGTCCGTTGCTCAGAAGTTGGCGAGGGACCTACGAGCTAAACGGGTACAGGGCCAAGGAGATTTGGCCGCTAAGTCCGCCTTTGTTCCCTGGGAGTCTCCTTTCTTTCACACTTCGCATAGTCATAGTCTATACTCTCGGCTAAATACATAGAGTATCTTACATGTCTCGAACTCTAATTTTAGCCATGTAGATGAAACGAATTCAGGCAATAACGTAAATGCATGCGAATTAAGGTGTCGCTACTACGCGACAGCCAATCGAATTGCCTCCCCAACTCCTGAGCGACATGCAATACTTGTTTCGTGCGGTGGCCCCCGTAAACGTGCCGGTCGGGCCAAATGGCCCGTCTGATGCCCATCCGCAAAGGGCCTGGTAAGGACGGCCGCGAAAGAAGGGAACGTCGATGGCTCGAGGTCTAGGCGTGAAATAAAGTCTCCGGTTGTTATCGAGAGCTCGTGGAATCGAGCATTATGGAGTCAAGTACATGTGGGCCAATTTCGAGGGTACGAGCTGTGGGAGGTGAATGAAGGGAACACCGCCTGCTGCCGTGATTTATCACGCCACGCCACGCCATGCCACGCCGCCGCCGTACGTACATACACCACCATGATGATACATGGGTGGAGGAAAAGCGGGTAGGAGGCTTTCGCTCGTACTAATTGACGTCATCGATATTGGTATCCGTCGACGAGCAGATTACTCCGCCGTAAACAACTCCACCCCTCCCCCTTGCAAGCCTATCCCCCGCGTTCTAACGGGGGAGACCCAGCCAGCCACCGCCGCCGCCACTTTACTACCACCACCACTGCGTAAACACCATCTAAGCCCGTTCCTTCCGTGCGATTCTACCCTCCGCTATTTATCCCCTTGCGTCCCCACCACCGTTTACATCCACCACCGACAAACCCACCCCTTCGCGAACCCCGGGACCAACCCCTCTTCACCCGCCCTGCCTCCCCCCTGCCTACACCCCCCCCCTCCCGACCGGTCTCGTCGCTCCATTCCCGAGCACTTCAACTTGTTACCCCATCTCCACGGTTCGGCTCCGGTCTCCAGACCACCCTCCCGTGTCTCTCACTTCGCTGATACACGCGCTGATACGCCTACGAGCCCGGGGGTGTCACGGTCTTTAACTCGCAAATGCTCCGCGTTCACTTCGCCGTATTAGATTCTAATAGGAGGGGGGGACACCCGGATCGTTCGTTTGCCAAAGTCCAAGCGGCGCTTCCCGCTTTTCCGCGTCTGTTACGCGTAACCCCGCGCCACACATGTGACTCCGTTTAACCCCGTTTGCTACACTTTGCTCACCGTCCTCCACCTCCGGCCGGCTAACTGAATCTGGAGTGTAAAACCACGAGGGGAGGTTGGATTTTGTCGACAATTGGCAAGACGTTGAACGGATTATGGATTCGAATGAGGACAACTATGTTGACGAACGCTTGAGAACAACATTTTTCGAGGTGTATCATCTGGTCCTGTTAGATTCTAACAGTGTATGGATTGGTGTCCTGTCTCTCCTTCTATAATTAAACCCACTTTTTGGCCTTGTTGCATTTTGCCCAGAACTTAAGCGTAGACTGTTGATGAACAGTTGAGAAAAGGATTTTTCGAGGAGTACCACCCGGCCGTAGATTCTTCTAATAGTGTATGGATTGGTGTCCTGTCTCCCTCTACGACCGGTCCCCCTTTTGGTCCTGTCGTTGCACTTTGCGCACCGTTCACTCGACCAGGCGGCTAACTAAATCACGGTGGCCGAGTATCGTTGGCAATTTGAACGTCGATCCGCGTAATAGTCTTAATAGCCGCTCGTCCGATCACGAGTCAGCTCGAGTTACCGTCCTCTGCAATGATTGCCGCGCTCGTTCCGACGATATTTCACGAAACACGCGAGGGGAAACGTTCCTGGTGCTGTGGGGACGTCGATCGCGACGGGGATTGTCACGTGGTGCGGTCCATTTAGGATATTGAAAAGGTGTCCTCGTCGGTTTAAGTTGAAACTTTGGGGAAACGAAGGGGTAACACCCTAACAAGGATCTGATAGGTATTTGTGGGTCATGTCAAATCCCAAGTGGACACTCTCGGTGAATCCCCTTTTCTTGGTCAGATACGTCTACTTGGTCCAATATCTTGAAAACTGTTGGGCGTAGGAAGAAAGTTGCGATACAAAAATTGTAAACATCTCAATGATTCACATGTTCTGTAACAACATTTTTTTCTTACGTCCAATGGTTTCTGAGAAATCAAATCGAATAGTTTCGATGTGTCCTCTCCGCCACTGTAGGATTAGGAAATTAAACTACCCAGTTGTAAGATCTTTTACAATTTTTGATTTGTCGTACTTTCCTCCCGGAGTCGATCGGCCGTGTAAAATCAGCCGAAATTCCGGGCTGAAAGTACCCCCTGCTCGTGCAAGCATCCGCGCGATATTATCTCAATTAATCTTTCGGTTAACGATGCATTACTATTGACGTTTTACACCGTCGAGTATCGCGCCAAGTTTAACGTGTGTACGGCTTTTAAAAAAGGAACGCACACCGATGGCGGACGGGTGGGGGACGGGATATACGCATTTCGAAAACGAAAAAGTGATAAATCTGGAAATGTGGAATGACAGAACACATATATCTTCGTTTGGGGTGGAACTAGTGAATCCCTATATGCCGCACTAATCCTTTTCCGATACTGAAAAAATGATAAATCTCGGATGTAAAACCACGGAACGGAGGGTATCGATTTTGTACACAGGACGATCCGTAAGTGCACCCCCCCCCCCCGCCCCACCTCCCGTAAGAAGTTTAACGTTTAAACCATTTTTATGGATGATTCAAACGAAACATTCCTATGGATACATCCGCGATTCGATTCTCACGGAAAGCGATGAAACTGAATATTTATCTTCCCAGGAAGGAGGGATTTCCGCTAGTAAAAAGAAATGTAACTCGATAAAAGGGAATCGATAAGACGGTTCTTTTTAACGTTTTCGACCAATTGCTTGTGCGATTACTCCAAATCATTTTTACAGCTATTAAATCAGTTCAACACGTTGAAAATGAGGCATGTGTTTTATGAATTTTTTAAAAATAATGCATTAAGCGGATCTTTATGAAACTTATGGAATCTTTTGTTGGATATTTGATGATTGTAAATCATTTTTTTTTTAATACAAAATTCTACATAGATTCGTAGATCGCTCACTACCAAAGTTACGAATTTGTGAGAATTTAAAATAGAATCTAAATTAAAAAGATGGTTTGAATCACCGAGTAGAGAGCATGAAAACTAGGTAGCAAGAAATAATGATGCAAAAAGATTCTTTGTACAAAAATGTTACGTTACGACTCGTTTAAATTACAGCATAAACGATATTCTTTTCCGCGCGAATTTCCACGTGAAATATACTTCATGAATTTATGTTTATCTCAAACAAGGATCCTGCGAATAATATGCTGATGAATGGGACAGAGGTATCGTTGAATATTATTACACGGAATAAAATCATTTTATCGCGGGAATTTCGAACGGAACGTTTCCGCGAAAGGAATTAAACGAACGATTTCGTGTAACATAATGGAAACGTCGACGAGCGGAATTTATATAAATTCAGTGTGTCGTTGTGACCGTTTACGACTGATAAATCCAGTTCGGTCGACGATGTCATTTTTAGGCTCGCGGTGATTTCGATGCGTGATGATTCGAACGTGTCATCCACGTTGGACACGCACCGAGTGGTGCCCCAAATAGCCAGAGTGAAAGGTGTGTTATTGCGCCCCCATCCGCTGCTATAAATGTCCATCTTTTCAAACATTAAAAATTCTTGTTACGGAGTAAGGCGTTTTTTTTTAACGAAGCGTACGTTGTAATTAAATTTGATAGCGGAGTTTTTTAAAGAAACACGGCGGGAGTTTCACTGAAGAGTTCCAGAATAACATAGGACAATAAATTTCCGTTATCTGCCATGGAACCAGCAACGACATGGGGGGATAGCTGAAAGTAGGAATGTAATACTCCGCACATGATCGTAACATGGTAGCAAATGAGCAAAGTTCGCGACGGAAGACTTTTTCGGCAGTGTATCAAGACGAGGGAGGCACAATGTCGGGATTTTTCTCACGATACAGCCGGAAAAGTTCAATCGTCTTCCCCCGTTTTCGTTAGAAACATTTCTATCGTAACGCTTGGAAGCGAACTATTATTTCTAGTGGAATTAGTTCCAAAAATTATTGATGATTCTGAAAGCAATTCCCGACCTTTACTTTTCTACGTTTCCCAGTTATGAAGCATCCTTGTATTTAAGTCTTGTTTCCCGGCGTTTTCTTATTTTTAATTTCCTTTCTTCGTGGTTATTCCGCCCCGGAGCCCCTCGTTTCTGTATTATCTTTTTATCGTTCATCGACCGAAACACTCGGAATATTAAAGCTTGCAATACCACTCCGGAAGGAAAGCTTAGTGGCCGGAGCCAGAATAATTTGCTTGGACGTTTCTTCTTATTGTAACAACAATGTATAAATCGTATTGTTCTAACACAGCGTTGGCAGAATAAATGAATCTAAAACAAGGTACTCTTTACGAGAGAAATAAATATTTTCGTCTCTACTGCATTTAGTATTGTTCTTAATACCAGTAGAATTTTAATGTGGGTATTTATGTCTCTGTGAAGTAGCCAAAGAACAGAATGAAATCGATGTTCAACGAGATATGAAAATTTCAGTCGTATGTCTTCTCGACAAGTATAGGCTTTTCTTGCACAGATTGGGCAATATTAGCAATATTTACCATTATCGGTAGCTTATATAACAGTATATACCGTTAGAGTTCTTGTTAGAGCAACTTTGGTCTGCGGACCAATACGTCTGGAGATCAATTTCTCCCTAAAATTAATCTACGATTGAGAATAGTTACGAACTCCATTACCTTGCAATTTCAATCATAAAGGCACTACTGATCGGCTGCCTGTGGTCAATAAACAATGCTCCGTGGAGGATGTACAGTGTATATTGCCCTGTTAGAGTGAATTTTCTCTGCGGACCAAATACGTCTCGAGATCAATTTCTCGCTAGAATCAATTTAGGGCTGAGAATAGTTGCGAATTCATTACTTTGCAATTTCAACCATAAAGGCACTACTTATGGACTGTCTTTTGTTAATAAGCTATGCTCCGTGGAGGTTATATAAGATCCTAGATGGCACCACCAATACGTCTGGAGATCAATTTCTCCCTAGGATTAATCTACGATTGAGAATAGTTACGAATTCCATTACCTTGCAATTTCAACCATAAAGGCACTACTTATGGGCTGTCCTTTGTCAATAAGCTATGCCCCGTGGAGGTTATACAAGATCCTAGGTGGCGCCACCGAGTCGTACGCCTCGACTACACGCGCCACGGTCGCCAAAGCGTGGAAACGACCGCTGCGAACGATTCCAAGTCAGTTTCACAATCTCCCACGTCGTCTCGCGACCGGCTCGACGCCATCGCTACCGCGTCGGAAAAATCGCAAAGCCCCAGCGCGAACCGAATCGCGGCGACGAGCGCGTAAAGATAAACAACAAACAAGCGACGAGGAATCGATGCCTCTGAATCAGCGAGTCTCGCTCCGTGGGAGCGTGCGGGTATATATTGTCGTAATATTTCGGGAAACGCGGTGCCGGTCCCCGGATCCTCTCGGGGGTGGGCAATCTCACCCTCGAAGATGGCATATACGCGGAGGTGAATCGCCTCTTGCCGAGGAAATCCGAGGTAATTGAATGCTAACCCTCCCCTCCTCCTCCTCCGCCGCCGCCCCCCGGGTGCTTCACCTAGCTGTCTCTTTCTCCCGCCATGTCCACCCC
>NW_026535085.1:0-40295 GCF_026225885.1 Hylaeus anthracinus
CTGATGCATTGCTATTATGTTGAGTGATATTACAAAGTCATACACAGACATTTCGAAAGAACTACACGAGTCAAGAAGTGCAATGGGCCCAAATGTAGTCAACTTTTGAACCACCCATTGCACCTCCCTTCCTGTTCCTCTGGATCTTCAGAAACAAAGGGTTGTCATTCGATCATTAATCGACATTCTGACACGAAACTTGGCAATTATCGTCAACGGGTGTCTAATTTTCATAAATCTCAATATCTGGATACCCGTGGCGTCACGAAGGAACCGTTATGCTAATATCTTTCTAATAATACGTTGTGTTTTTCCTTCGATCGAGGCCCTTCTCCGTAGCCGGCTGCTTTTTCCCGAGGATTTGAATGTTAGACAGGCGGATCACGTACGACAGGTGTGCCACGGATCCGGGGAATAATATATTATTCCCGGAATTTCGCGAGGGAATCGCGCGGACGGCCGAGTCAAAAAGAATGCCGGGAGGCCGAATTTACATAGCGCGGCGAAACGCATCCCGAAAATGCGGCCCGGCCGCTTTCGGTGAATAATTTCGCTTTCTGGATTATTGATAGGAGCCTTTCCATCCGATCTGGAGAAATAGATCTTAATTCTCGCGCGATAGAATCTTCGATCGCCCCGTGTATCGGTTGTCGTGTTCACCCCCGATGCACGAAGAACTCTGTTCTGGGATTATGTTCCCTTTGTGCGAGCTTGTCTTCTTTGAATAACAAATGCTGAAAACCAGAAGGTGATTTGGGTATGAAATTTAATGGGCCCAATAGTTTAATTGATGATACGGAACATGGAAATTGTATTTATTTATCGTATGTGTCTTTCAAGATAAAAGAAAGAAGGTATAGAAACGTTCGACAGTACTTAGGGCCCAACTGTCCCAGAGACCCAAACTGAAAAATTCATTTCCTATGAAACCACTTGACCCCTTCTTTCTACGTGGTACTATAGCCAGCAAAGTACCTTTTTCTACTTTTACTCGCGCGACAAGCCAGCGAGCTCCGAGAAATGGGGCCCAACGGTAGCCCCGGTTACCCTTGACTCGCTACCATTGACCGACTACCTTCATTGTCGCTGAATTAGCCGCATCGTTCCCTCCTCCCCCACTCTCTGGATCGTACGCAGCCGTTTACGACCGCCAGGCCCCATTACCCTCCGCCATGGGGCCCCATTCAGCTCCGCTTCTGCCACTCTTCCCTCTCATGACGTGGGCCTAGTTTTCATTCATCTCCAGTCCGCTGATGGCCCCGCTGACCTCGACCAGGACCCGAGATGAATATTACGTCGGCCGTGCCAGCTCGTAATACGCCCCCCCCCTCTCCCCCTTTTTTTGGCCCCCCCCCCTCCGTTTCCGTCTGCCTCTTCCTTCTCGCTGGAGCGTCCTTCTTCCACTTTGGGCCCTGCTCGGGGCCACCTTGCTCGAGGGGGCCTTATTTTTTTTTCTTCTCTTTTTTTTTTTTAGTCGCGACCAGACCGAAACGTTCCCATAAGATGCGTATCTCGATACGTGCCGCGGGGCCAAATCGTTTGACAAAACGCGGCTTCGCTGCCTTTCCCATTCCGCGGACGGAGGCGTTCTCAAAAACATCTATTTCGGACGTGACAACACGATCCTCCGGCTGGCTTCGATCGCTAGCGAACAATAGTCTCCGGATACAAATTTCGTGCAGTAGGGAGAATTAATTTATCGAAATACTGCGGCAGAATGTTTTTTCGGTTTTAATTAGAACGTGTAAGGAGTCGTTTTGGGCCCAAAGGCGGGGAGACATGGAGTCTTCTATCTAGAGATAACTTCTGTCACGTCGAGTTAAGGATGAGGCGAACGAGTCTTTTTAGCATCCAAGAATTTAATAATGGGCAGGATGCGAACTTTAGGCCCAGAGGGAGTCCCTTCCTCGGTTATATGTCTTGTAACGACACGTTTTGGGACCAAAGGAGGGGGGGGGGGGGGTGTTGTGTACTCTATGAGGATATTTTCTGAAACTGTCAGATTGAGTTGTGGATGAGACGAATAATTCATTTTAGTATTCAAGAATTTAATAATGAGCAGCGTACAAATTTTGGGCCCAACGGGAATCCCCTCCTGGGTCAGTTAGATGTCTCGTCTCAACTCTTCTACCAATCGAAACTACTTTTAAACTTCTTGTTCCAATTTATACCGTTATAATTTTAAACGTGAACTCTCTGGAATACGAGTACACAATAAAATACACAGATTGCGAGCAGAGACGAAATCGTAGAAAGGTTAAGCGACGCTATGGGGGCGGGGGGCGGGGGGGGGGGGGGGGGCGACGCGCGAAACTCCTGAATGGAGCACGTCGTCCTCGAAAGTGTGGGAATCCTCCTTTTTCCTAGCGTATTTCAGCGTGGTGTGCTCTGAATTCAAATAAACGGGGAATACGTCCCCGCGAGCTGAGCCTCGGCTTCTTCTCGCTGCAAAAAGGCCTCGTGTCGCGGAACACGTACGATCGCTGTCCTTTCTCGTCCGGAAAGAAGGTGCGCGAAACACGAGAATTTTATCATTCTTGCGATAGGCCAGGGGTTCTTCTCATGCAAAGAAATGAAAAAAAAAAGTAAAGCTTCCTTTTCAAATGTACGTTGGTACAATAATTATTCAAAAAATAAGATGCTGTGTGGATCATTAAAATTTGCATCGTTAGGGCGAAAATAAAAATTACAAAATATTTTTTGAAATAACAATTGAACAATAACGTTGAAATAACAATTGTGTAAATACGTTTTCATAACCGGGAATAGAATTTGAAGTGACGGGAATTCACGTCAGGTGTCGCGAATGTGTGAATATACATCGTATGCCGTAACCTATGCAGTATTTACATTCATTTTTTTATTATAGTTGAAATTTGCCACCATGTTGACAATAACAAACAAACAAACGAAATATTCTACGACGTTCAGGGCAAGATCTACCCGAAGACTCTTCCTGACGAGATCATTTTCGCGGATGTCAACGTACCGCTCTATGCAAATTCGCCGCCATCGGGGGACCCCCGCCGTTAGGGCAAAAAACTAGCTCTACCTGTCTGGAAAGTCGCCCGACATGAAAGGGCGCCGATCGCGTGCTAATTAAAGGAGAATAAAAAGAACTATCAACGGCAAGAGTTTCGCTTGGCCATGTCAAAAAATCACAAAGTAAAAGGGGTTGCGAAGAGGAGAATTACACACCGTCCCTGCTCGAGGAGGGTTCCGCGCGAAAAGGGGCGAGCGGGGGTTTACGAGCAGGGAGCAACGAAGGGACGAGGGAGGGCACGGTAGGAAGGTGGAACAACCCCCCTCGTTAAGAGACGAGGCGAGTCCTGAGAGGTTCGTCCAAAGAGTGATGCACTCGAGGTCTGCATCCCCTAAGTCGGTGATGAAAAAACATGGCCGACGACGACTCGAAAGGTTTGCCATCGAATTCATTATCGGACTCTCCGCCCCCCCCGGGGGTGGGGGAGGAGGACTCGCGGTGGAGGACGTCGCCCAGGAAATTTTCTCTGCTTCGTTTTTCGAGATTTTAATTGCAGATAGAAAAAAAAATTCAGCGACGCGACGACGGCGACGAGTGGGCGTTATCGATAACGGGATCGCTGGTTTGCATTGTAAAATAGGAGAGACGCTTTTTTTTTTTCAAAGTGTGTTAAGCCGGGGACACCAAGTGGCAACTGGTCCAGTTTGCGCGACGAATTAATTAATATCGTTATTGTTTAATTGAAACGGGTGGATGGTGAACGTTGGGTCTCCTTCGTTTATTGTTTTAAGACTCTGGTTAGAATGCGAACAAATTTATATTGCTCCGGAAAGTTCAACCTACCGTGTTTAAAAAAGGAAAGACCGTCCCTAGGTATCACGATGTAGCAAAAATAGAGTTTTCAGTTTTAACAAAAACGGGGGATGACAGTAAATATCTTTACACTAAATATTTTTATTTTTCAAAATTGTTCAATACTAGAGGAACATCTGTCTTAACCCATCCCAAGATAAATTAAAATGAAACTCGAGAAAATTAATGATAATTATATTCGTTATAGATATTTATCTCGAAAGATAAAACGAACGATACGGAGACGATATGGCGTCGCTGGAGGGTTGAGTGTCCGTCAACGACGTCATCGGCCATTATTTCCGCTCGTCTCGATTAAACGATCTCCGCTCCGCCGTCGCATTTTCCTAATAAGTCCCGACTATAAATCCATCGAATTACTTTTGCCCGATTCCGATGATTCATAATACTTCTTTCGAGACCTCCTGCGAATCGCTCGCCGTGGAAACGTGCAGTGAATCGTGGCTACCGATGGAGAGTCCTCCTCCAGCGAAGGGCTGGCCGCGTCTTTGCGCTTAATTCCAGCTACCTTTCTGGCAAACGTGATCGTTTATGGTCACTCGTGACGAGGGGGATTCGGGGGGCCGGAGGCAAGCATTACCAATTACCGTGGTACTTACGGGTGCCTTCGATACTCACGGAACATCGTGGAGAGCTGAGACTCCTTCGACCCTGATTTGTGCCTTCATTGTGCGGCCAACCAGGTCCATTTGCATTTTAGGCCATCCAGTTGGCGGTTCGTTAACTGTCAATCCATAGAACGATCCACAAACCGTCGTTTAAAATTTCGTGGTGACGCGAGAATGATAGAGAAATCGTTTCCGAAACCACTTTCCTATTTTTACTTATATGGAAGTTGATAGCGGAGTGTAAACTAGCGCCATCTAGATTCCTATATACCATAGACCGAGTAACGCTGGTTTTAAAAAGCTTTTCCATTCACCAGTCTAATATTTCTAATTCTATTCTATTCTCGACGAATTTTTTACCACAATCCAATGAGTTTATAAATATTTTCCTACGATACTTAGTGATATATAGGCTATGGATCTTTATGCATTTATAGGAAATTTTAATGTGCAAGAAACTACCAAATGCAAACAATATGCAAGAATATAAAAAAGATTGAAAGTAAAGTTCGTGTTATAATATTTGCAGAATAAAATAAATTCCTATTTAGGTTCAATTTTTGGAGGCACGTTCGCGAAAATTTTATTTTGCATAAAGATCCGCAGTCTAGTGATATATAAACAACAAGAAATAATTTTTACCCCAGAATTTCGTCACAAGCATCTCCGAAAGTCCCTGCCAAAGCCACCCATAAAGGGATTTGCAAAATGATACGAGACTCTGAACGACCGTTCCATCAGGCTCGTTCCGCGTGCACATGCAAGTACTCAAAGACTCAATAAGCGTCGATCATAAATCCATCAGGCTGCACCTCGCGAGCGTTTCCTATACCGAAACAGACTCTGGAAACGCGGTGTCTCTCGCAGAGGGCTGCACGTCTTTACGCTTAATTCCACGCGGACGGTCGAGTCGGTCGTTTACGTTCAATTCAATGGTCAAGCATTGCCAATTAGTCAAGTCGACCCATCGAAGACGCTTCTGCTGACGGTCCTTGAGAGGCTGACATGGAAATCGCCATTCATGGGAGATTCGTATCTGGACAGGCGAACGCTGGGGATCGCTATGAATAAAATAATGGAACACGGTGAAAGCTCACGTGATGAAATTTGTATTTTGCAAGAAAAGAGCCGAGTTCGAAGAAGTCCATATTAAGAGACGAGACAAGAGGACGAGGAGAGAGGACGTTTAGTATGTTGGAATCATCAGAATCTATTCTAGAACCTGCCAGAATCAGTATTTAGGTTCGAATCCCATTCCCGATACTTTTGGCCCAACGTCCACCTCCAATAGAAGCATTATCCCGAACTCCTCAGGACCGCCTGAAGAACCAAACAAGCCAGGCAACAAGCAAACATCGAAACGAAGTCCTGGCCAGCGAGTCAAAAGCACGTTTCACCGCGTGCTGCTGGACGAACCCCTTCGACGGCGATCCTGCAGCTCTGTCCCCAGTTTCGCAATCAGCCGGCGTAGGCTGGTCAGTTTGTTCTAATCAGTGCTGACCGCGAGCCGGTTAACTCGATCAGCTAACGAACCTAATTTTGCGCCGTCGAACGGGCCAATCCGCGACTCGTCCAACGATCCATGTCCACGGCAAACACTTAACCCGCTCGCTCGCTCCCGCGGATATCCCCCTGGCGCTGCAATCGGTACAGCGGTCACGTGGCCGCGCGCAAGACGAAAGAATATGGCCCCGCCCGGTAAACTATCCGCGATTCGGACTGATCACGAACAAATATGTACTGGCAACGCGAACGAAGCTCGTTCTGCGCTCTGGGGAGCTCGGGGACCCCACGGATTCGATGGATTGTGTTTGTGGAACGAGGGATCGTTAAGTGTGTTCGGACGTACCGGGGAAAGGAAAGGATTTTTGGGGAGGTATTCTGTAGGGTAAGCTGATTTGGTACGTGAATATAGTAGAATGGATCTCCAAGATCGACCATGGTTTGGGTTATAGAAGTTATAGGGGCTAGAGGGTAGGGAACTCATATATGGGGGAGGGGGCAAAGGGCGGTGGGCTCACATGAAGGAGGTTAGAAGATATTGAGCTCAGATACAGAGGGCTAGAAGGTTCTGAGCACAGCTAGTGAAGATTAGATGATACTCAGGTCAGCTAATAGGAGTTAGAGGGTACTGAGCTCAGGTACTGAGGGGCTAGAGAGTACTGAGCTCAGGTACTGGGGGGGGGGGGGCTAGAAAGTACTGAGCTTAGCTAGTGAAGGTTTGACGATAGTCAGGTCAGCTACTAGGAGTTAGAGGGTACTGAGCTTAGCTACTGAAAGCTAGACAATACTAAGCTCAGCTACTGGAGTTACAAGGTACTGGGCTCCGCTACGAGTTTGTATACCCAAGCCTCGGCACGATTATGTTCATACAAACGGGGTTCTACTATACCGTAATACCGAGGGGACTCCGATTCATTTTAGATGGACTGTACCGGGCTATTAATACTCAGGACACAGGTGCCTGTGACAGAAGTAGCTAAAATATTACGGAGCCACCCGCTATAAAACACGTGGACGGGTGAAGCACTACCTAGTCATAGCCTAGAATCGTAATAGAAGGCTATCACATTGCGTAATACCGATATCTTGTGCAGCGTGTGGGTAGAATGTCGGCAGCGGGCACACTTGAGCCGATTTGCATGCGTGGCAAACGAGCGCGGGCCTGGTCCTGCATAAATCCAAATTTGAGTACGCCTGGGGGACAAGTCCTGCCGGTCGGCGGCGTCCTTTCATGTTGGATCATACTTCTGTTTGTCCCCCGGGGTCCTGTTGCTCGCGTCCTTTTCGGACCTCGGTCCGATCGCGGGACCCGGCAACGACCCGGACGCGAAAAGAGGGAACGGTTGGGGGGCGGGGGAGTAAGACGACAGGAACCGAGGGAAGCAGAAGGAGTAAAAAGAGCCGCATTGTCCTGGCGGATCCGCAAGGATCGCCGCCCGCCGGATGTGCGGCCCAAGTACAAACGCGAAATCGTCGTCTATGGGGCCATTCGGGGCCCCTTTCTTCGACCGCAACCCCCTTCGATCAGCCACCCCGTCGATCATCCTTCATGAATAGTTATGATATCGTTTCTCAGGGAACGGCGATCCCGCGGCACGAGGGACCACACATGACGGCCAAGCGTTGATTGCCGAGTACCGCTGTCGTAATTAGTCGACCGGACGGGCTCGGTAGCGTTTTGCTGCATCCTTGGACGCTGAGCAAGCTTTTTGCCGACTTGCCGCGGGTTATTCTTTGCCTCGCTGGAGGAAGTGCCGCGAGATGTTCTTGTTTCATCACTGTGGATGGTTTTGTTCGAATGGGGAGGCTATGAGCGGAGGTGTTCACCGAGATGCAAATGTGAGATTTTGTAGGCCAGAAGGTATGTTAATTGCAGAGTAGATGAATCTGTGATACCTATTTTGTGGAGATATATAGTCAAATGCAAGGATCATAGGTCCTAGAAAGCTACCATTACTGACACTATGCATAGACAGACTTAAAGTGTGCTAATAGTGCCGTAGATAAATCTATGATATCTCTATTGTGGAGGTACAGAGTCAAACGCAAGGATTATAAGTCCTAGGAGGCTACTATGAGCCGATACTATATGTAGACCGACTAAGGGATCTATACGGGATGCCTCTGTAACAAGATCGCAGATTTGGTCTTTAATGCGCTACAGTGTGATGCAATACTCCTTTCCCCAACTACGAATCAAGTCAAACTTCGTTCCTCCATCAACTTACACTTCCTCCCCCAAATCTTGAACAATCCCCCGCGAGATTAACCTGTCACGAGAGCCTCCGCATCGCGAGGAACCCAGCAACACAATAGACAATACCCAAGTATCAACCCCTGCACTCCACCCCATTCACCAATGAACCTTTCAAGAATCCATCTTCAGAAATACACTCGTCACTCTCCAAATCACCCTACCTCTGGAAATCCAGCTCCAATCGATCTCTTTCCCCTCGTGCCAGGTCGGCGAGGTGTCGTCGAGCCAGGAGCCAGGGATCGATGGGAGAATAGATTAGTATGGTTGCGTAACGGAGGTCTCGCGATACATCCGGTCGAGAGGTATTAGGTCAAGTAAGTAATCTCTTAGCGGTCACGGCATCGGGACCCCTCGCCTATTCGACGAGTATATATCCCGATTGGTTTTCGACCCTCCGATCGCCAGCCGTCCTCGGGAGGTTTTCCTTCGACGGCCCATTTTCGATATTAACGCTAATCGCGGACGACCGTCGTTGTCCCCGACGCCCGGGTCTTCTGCGAGAGTTAAAAAGTTCGACTGCCCTCACACAGGGGGACCGGAGACACGGGGTTGGAGAAACACGAACCACTGAAGTTGATCAGGGTTACCTAAGAAGAACGTTCAGGGACTGTAGCGAACTGTGGTGAAGGAATTTTAACTGGTAGAAGTTTTTAAAGGTTTAGTAGTGTAGGTACTAGAAATAAATGAATGAATGATAGGAGATTCAGATGAGAAAGGTAGAAACCTCTCAGCACCCTACTGTCATCAGTATGGAGTTTCCTAAGAAAAGAATAGTACAAAGAATAGATCACTATTGGAGCATCAGTCAAAGAACAAGATTGCAAGAAATAGGCTAGATTCTCAGCCATTAACTCCAGAATTCCTCTCGATTCTATGCTCAATCTACACACGCCTCGTCTCCTCCAACTGCCTCCAACACCTCCAACTGCCCACGCAATACCAACATACTCCAGTGGCCAGATCTCGCACACCCACGCAGCACACCTGGGCCTCCGAATGGTCTCGTCATCGGTCGAGCAAGGCCCAGTCGGTGGACATAATGCAATAGGTCCCATGCCCATCACGAATCAGCGTGTCGCGGCCGGACGATGCGGCGTGCGTAGGAGCGACGTGATCCTTTGATCCTGCGCCGGCTGGTACGTGCGTCCACGGAGCGCTATTAAACGCGCTCGTTTTCGGGTCTACGCGGCGAAATTCGGTGAAAGGTCGGTCCCGCAACGCTCGCCGGGAATACGAGACGCGGGGTCCGATCGACGGGGCTCCGGCCCAGGTGACGAAAACCAGCTCGACGCTAGATGTCCCGGCGATCGTGACCGTCATCTTAACGCTACCACCGCGCCGTCGACGACGAAACGGACACCGTGTACCCTGTCTTGTTCTATCGCGATCGCTGACGTCGATACCGATAGCGAACCATTCCAGGGGACGCTCGTTGAATACCGTAGAGTCCTAGAGAAGCAGCTGAACGTTGGTGCGTTAATCCCCGTGACACGCTCGGAGCTTGTAGAGCTGCGCGTGAGCTATTATCGATGACTGATTGGTCAGACCTGGTGTCCATATTAAGAAGAAGGATCCTGCTTGGTTGGAGCTATTAGGATTCATGAGACTATTGTCTGGTAGACATACAGGTTGTTAGTTGGTCGTGATGTAGCTTCTCTGATTGATTTAGACATTTAGGTTGTATAACGCTGCTCTTAACGCGAATTTTCCTAGACTATTGGCAGTTGGAGGAATTTTTTACCACCTGTGGCCAGTCAGGACTAACAATCCACCACTTTGATCCATACGGACATGCAACCTACTGTTGTAATAACATTCCTGAGAGATGTAATTCTTAGGAACAGTGTCACATCAGAAGACTAAGTGGTTTCCATGAATTTCCCTGGACGATAAACACCTGCAGCTACTAAGATACACCAATCTCAGCAACGCACCCGGCCCTGATTAAAGAAGGCAAACGAGACTTTCGGGCGAATTTCGCGAATTCCTGATCTTCCCCAGGCACCTGAAACTAGTTTTTTTCAATCGAAGTGAGCTCGACTTAGCAAACGCTAGCTAGGGGGTCACCCGGGGCTGACCCTTTGCAGAGCCAGTAGAATTTTTATCTCGCAAACGCTTCTAAACACGAGAAACCACTCAGCCCCATTAGAATACTCGAAGATTCTTTAGGAAAACGTCGCTTTCACGCGAAACGAGCCTCGAATCGCAACTTGACGTCGTTTCGATGAAACGATTCACTCCCCGGTGATGGACTTTCAACGCGCGTCCACCTTTAGCCCGAACGGGCTAACGTTGACGAGGCTAATTCGATCGTGAATATACACAAATCGCCTCTCAATTTGGCCCGGGGACTTTCACTGTCCCGCAATTTCTCACGCGGCGCGTTCGCGAGCCCGCGGGATCGACTTTTTCGTGCCGCTTTCCAGTTTCGTGCAAAATTCCAACGTTTCGCAGGTGCACGCCGCCACTGGCGCAAGAAACTCGCAATTCCCGATGCTGTCCGTCGGTTTTTCTTCTCTCGTTCGTTCCTGATCCGTCGTGCCATAAATCAGCCCGGTTTTCGTGATACGTACGTGCACGCCTCGTGAGAAACTAGAGCAGAACGACGCGCGTTCCGCTCCCGGTTATCGATACCCTCGGCTGTTTTGCTCGAGCTCCGATCGCGCCAGTTTCTTCGTCATTAACGCGCTCGACGCCGATCGAAATCTCACCGATAGGAAGAAGTCTTCCTTTTATGGCCGCTAAAAACTCCCGGAGCTCTTAATACACCGAGGAAAGAGGAGGTCGTTGAATCCTTATGGCATTGTTGATGTCGTCGACTCCTCACGGGATGAGAATTATTTCTAGGTATGCCGCTGCTGTTCGAGACGACTTTAATCGTATAGAAAACACGAGATTTAGGAATGTAGACACCTTGTCGTGGATACTGTCCATAGGTCGTTAGCGGGATAAAAGATCCACTGGCTCGACCAAGGGGTCAGTTACACCCATTGTCTTCGCCAAGGCCGAGTCACGTTGTTCCCGTTGAAAAAAGAAAAACTAGAACCAACTGGAAAACCGAGAATCCTCTCGCGAAATTCGCTCGGAACCCCACCGTTTGCACATCTGTAATCAGAGCTGGCTGGACTGCTTCGGTGCTCTCTTCTGGCAAAAGCGTCGAGCAAGCCGCGCGACATAGATCATCGTATCTCTCGGAGCAATCGCGATGACGGCGTCGACGACGACGCAAAGAGGCTGCGTCGTGACGCGATTGTAACTCGATGACTCGGTGGACCGGGATGAAACGTTCCCAGAGAGAGGACTGCAGAGGGAAGGGTGACGGTTTATCTTATCAGATCGAGGGCGGCTTTCGAGCCGAGCTCAAAGTGCTAGGCCTAGCCCGGCCGATACGGCTGCGCTGCTCTGCTACTAGCGATGGCTACCGTTTCGACGGTTGCAGAACTTTACGTTTCCACTGCGATACTTTGACTTTTTATTCCGAAGTGTTGGATGATAAGGATTTGGTCAAGGATGTAACAACTCTCGAGTAACCAAATTGGCATTCACTTTTCGTATTTGTATAGCAAGAGATACACCCTTTTATACGACGTATCTGACTCGTTTTTATCATATTCTACTCAAATTCTGTACCACGAGTCTCACACGTTGTTATAGGCTAAAGGGTTTAATACCGAGTTAAGATGATAAGCTAAAGTAGATCTGCAACAGCATGCACAGTAACGTCTCTGACGTATGCTGATTAAATTGATTGATAAAGAAGTCTCTACCACTGCCTCGGGTATTGATAACTGTCTGATAAGAGATGGTATTCCGGCAAGTTTGGGCTTCGTACTCCAGTTAATCTTCTACCAAACGTGGAGGGTTCTGTTCGCGATGAATTAGTTCCGACTAGTGGAACTGTATCGCGTTGTTGCCTCGATGCCATCGCTAGCTCACGAGAACGAGTGATTCCGGCCTGCCTCATTACCGTAATTAGAACCTCGCGATGATCTCGACGCAACATCTCGCTGGGCACACCAGTGGTAGCTGAGAGATCAGAGGAGGAAGAGACGCGTGTCCAGATCCGGAAAAGGTGGCGGCAATAACTACGGTTCTAAACCTACACTGCCGCTGAAACCTGCTATTATTTTCTACTAATTTTATCATACTTTTCACGCATTAACACCCAGACCCAGACGATCGATGCAAAATGTATTATATATGTCTGGATTTAACAGCATAGGTTCCCCATAAAGAAATAGAAGATCTAACCATGGTACATCAATTTAAACTGCATGACAATTTATTTATTGGGATACAAGAACCTTTAAGTTATCTGTGAGTATAGAGCACCATGCTTTCAGCATCTACTTTTAATAGAATCCCTTGTATTAGCCACGCTGGTCCTCCGTAAGGAAGTAGAAGATCTAACCATGGTACATCAATTTAAACTGCATGACAATTTATTTATTGGGATACAAGAACCTTTAAGTTATCTGTGAGTATGGAGCACCATGCTTTCAGCATCTATTTTTAATAAAATCTCTTGTATTAGTCACGCTGGGTGCCATCTTAACTAAAGATAAATGCCCATAATAGTTCTGAAACTGACTCTCAGAACACTTTAGCTACCCATAGAAACACCATCTCTTGAAAAAGTACAATTGACAGCCCTGTTGACCTGGATGTCCCAAACCTAAAACAATCGTGGCGCTACTGTCGCCAAAGACTGTGTCCAACGATGGCTACCTCTGTAAAAGAACCTACGCAAGATGAAACGCTTGGTGTAAGGTCTATTCGTCGATCGTGGAATGATACCGCGAGGTTAATCTCGAAGGATCTCAACGATTCACCGCGCGACGCATCTCGACGCCTGGCGTCGCAATTGGCGCTCTTCGAATAGACGCTCCCGGGTCATCTCTATTTCTGGCCCTGGGCGACGATCCTCGGGGTTACATCACGAACAGGACGCGCGTACGTGCACGCGTATCGGCAGATGCAAATAACGAGGATGACGATTAGCGTACGGCGACCCCGCGACCCCTTAGTCGGTGGTCCAATTTGCGGCTGCTTTGTCCAATTACAAGCCATTAGCCATTACCAATGCCAGCGCGGGACTCCTACGCCGCTTCCCCGTCGATGCACCGAAGCTCCTAGCTTCCTCCATCTAGGAGCCGTCCTCCGTTTGCTCGGAAGACGATCTTCTATTGCGTTGCGCAATACGTTCGTTGGGTATCGCATCCAATATCGAGCATCGTTGTTGGCTCGTTTAACTGCGCGAACTCTGGGATACTGCATACCTGGATGCTCGAAAAATGAATCGAAGAAAGTATTGGATCATTTTTGTAGAAATGGTGGATAGAGGATGGTAGGAGGCAGTTAAAGGAGAATTCTTCAGAGAATTTCTGATACAGATTTGTGGTCCATACCGAGAGATGGATTTGTCTCAGCTGAGGTGACTTTGGATTCTTCTCGAGTAATTTTAGGATGCCTGACTCCTTGAGTTGTAACACTCCAAATGGTAAATACTCCAATTAATCAAAGTAATCACTGCACCTTTCTTCGGAGTTCTTTTTAATCTCCGACGAAAAGAATCGTTCAAAACAGGCCTACGGATCTGTTCCTATTCCAATAATACCTCGAAAAGAAGGTAAACTGTCTCGTATCTCGTTCTAGAAGCCATGATTGCCAGGAAAAAGAAGCCCCGCGATGCCAGCTCGTCGATTTGTCGCCGCCATTCTTACGGCCACTTTCGAATCGGCGACGGTGAAGGGAGGGGGCGAGTTGGCACGGGAGCCGGGGCCGATTTACATGCAGAAGCGCGACTCGATCGCCGTAAATTGGATAAACCGGATAATCGGACCTGGTATGCGTTTTGGCTCGCCTTTGAAACGACGAAATAATATTAATTGATAAACATTTGGATTTGCAAAATGTTTCGGTTAGCCACAGAGTGTACCGTGGGTGATGGAGTGCATTCTGTCGATAAGTCTAATTGATCGAAGGTTATCGCCTAAGTATTCTACATTACCACATATACTTAAGGTATCTTCAAGATTTGTAACTACATCACTATACAAAAGCTCATTTAGATATCAACAGAGACATCGAGGAAGTCCCTTTTCAATCGTCTGCGGTTTCACGGCGAATTCGCTCGACACCAAACATACACATTCACTGAGGACCGTGTAGCACGTATGACGAGTGTATCCTTAAGCGTTTAAGAGGTTACGCACACCTCTGGGCAAGGAGGCAGGGAACTCCCACTTGTCGAAAAAAAGAAAGTAGGTAAAAGGATGAAAAGAACGCAACAAAAGCGAAAAGATACAGGGTTACCGCAGAGAAATTATCAATGAATATCATCCGAGAAAAAGAAGAGACCCCGAAAACACCAGCCTCGTACCATGCACTTCCACGCGAGAGATGGGGCCCGAAGGGGTGGTGGGGGACGTGCGAGGAGTGAACGAAGGCAGCGCTCGCGGATACCGTCGGAGGCTGGAATTCCCCGAATTTCGAGCAATTTTAACGGCGCAGGCGCCAGCACTCCTACTCGAGGGGCGCTGAATGAGCGGATGAATATGGTCGGTGGGGCCCACCGAGCTAACAAGGTGGGCCCGCCTCGCGTAATGACGGGTTTCGCGCGGGGCCCCGCACTTATTGCCTTTTATTTATTTGGAATCTTCCCGCCACACAGACAGACAACGAGCGGACGTACCACGGGGCGAGGAGAGGAGCAGGAGGCCCAACATCCGGGCCCCAGGGGCCACCGAGATCGCGCCAGGCGCGGACCCACTCGCGATTCATTAGTTTCATTGGGCATGGGCGACCGATTAACGGCCCGACCTCGCGATGCTGCCCGATTTATGGGCCCCTTGACCCCCTCCCCTCTCCTTCCCTTTTGTCGGCGCTGCTTCGCCCGACGTTTTATTCCGCTCTGTCTCTCGGGCTTATTAATTCGTACGGACAGATGATGCCTGTTGAGCTAATTGCGATCAGTCACGAGACCCTGGTGATTCGACGAGAAAGTCTTTGGGACAGTCTTTGGGCCCGTTACTTCCGAGAGGTGGACATTGTTTAGAGTTGCAAGGGATATTGTATAACGTGTATACTGGAGAGCTCTATTAGCCCTATGATTGTAATGATTGTGAACTCGTTAAAGGGAAACTCAGGCCCAAAGGCCCAATGCCCGAGACCCTCTTCGCTGAAAGAGTGCATGTTCAATAATCGATTTACTTCGATACTGTGAAAGAGTATCACGTATCCTAACCAACGCTCGAATCCACAATCTCCAAAAACCCGCGTCGTCTCCGCCACCTACGTAGGACCCAACAGGCCTCGTAATCGTCATGGCGCACAGTCGTCGGCGTCATCCCGCTAATGGCAAAGTCCCGAACATCTCACCGTTTAACGACTCCGTGGATCAGCAGGTCGTGTGTTTTCTTAACGACACCATGGGCTCGAGGATTCGCGGCAACATATAATCAACACATTTTTATGTCCCGGGGCGAAACTCTACTGAATGGCGCGCCCTCCGTTCCCCCACGTCCCCTGGCCACGGTCTCGATCATATCCCTTCACGACCTCTTCGTTCCTCCTCGTTCCCGGTTCCTTTTTTCTTCCTGTTTCTTTTCCCCGAGGAGGCGGGAGGGGGAGAAGCGAAATTACTCGACCACCTTGGGCGCCGTCGCGCGCGCGGACAGAGCTGCCTTCTCTCGCACTTTGCCAATCGGGCCCGGGCCCGGCGATCGTTCATTTGCATTTTACGATTTTTCGAAGTGAAATTAACACGGCGCCTTCCGCTCCCCCCTCCCCGGCACACCAGGTCTGGCCTTTCTCTTTCCGTCTGTCTGCTGAACGCGGCCCACCGACCCAGAAAACCGCTTGCGTAATTCGGCGCCGAGGAAATTGCCACGCGAGAGGATCCGTGGCTGTGAAACTGGTCGAGACAGACACGTTTTAGCGCGGCTGTTTATATTGTTATCCAGGTTTGTCGTAGCGCCGTTGTCTTCGTGTTAGGTGGTCCGCTGGCAGGAGTGTTCGGAAGAACCACCTCTTACTTGAACTGTCGATTGGCTCGAAAGCAGCTGGATAGGTGATGATATCTTTGTGAGGATTAGGAGGTTTGAAGATGAAAAATTTGAAGAATTAAAGTAGATGGCAAGTCACTTTCAGCTTAAAGTGTCCATAGCCTTGGTTAGTTCTAAGAGGATCTGTATATTTTTACGATGATCTAAGTAGATGGGAAGTCACTTTTAGCTTAAACTGTCCATACCCTTGGTTTGTTCTAAGATCTGTATTTCTTTACGATAAACTAAGTAGATACAGACAAGGTAGCTATATTCCATACCCATCTGTAGTCACTTCTCATCGGTCAAATGTTTATAGTTGATTTTGCGAGATTCACTTCTTCCCAAAGTGAAGCTTCCTACACTTGTCAACGGTTCCATTGAGCTTGGTAAAGATAGACCCAGCGGCCATCGCCTATATCTTGAAACGAGTCTTGTTCCCCAAAGCGGAGTTAGATGTTCCAGAGCTAACAAGCTCATCTCTCTCGACAAGAGTCGGCAACGTGAAGATTGCATCATCCGTTCGGAACGTGCAGCCCAGTCTGCCGTATCAGGAAACACCATTAAATCAAAATCCGCAATCTCGAACGTGCAGCCGTGGATCCTAACCGTAATAGAGCGCGCGTCTGAATATTCATGAGGGACCCGGAGCATCGCAGGATTAACAAGCCCGCGGCAATGCGATTTTACGACTTCCCAAGAGAAAACGTTCTTAACACCGCTGGATACTAGGGCTGAATAGGCTCAAATTCCTTTCCTTTAAATAAATATAATATTGCAATCGGTACACATTAGTTGGTGCTAAGAATACAATTGTTCGATAGTCCTAGGACTTATGAGAGTGTAGACTTTAGAGCTTTACATCTCTCGAGCTTTATGCCTGGACCCTGCACGACTGCGGCGCCACTGCGAACATTACACTAATTATGGCGCCACTAGCACGTTCCACGTCAGCCAGCTAAACCTCTGAGTGGCTCCATAACCTCAAAAAAAATAAAAAACTTCATACGTCCATATTCATCGAATTGAACTACACTCAACGTTAATAGGCGATACCCAAATAGAAATGATCGCACAGAAGCAACAAGAGGTACATGTGCCCCCTGCACTTGATAATTTTCATGCAAATTAAGATTTAATAATAATTCAATAATAACAATGGGATCTTACAGTCGTAAAGGTGTTGAAAATTTATAATTGCTGGCAGTGTATAAATATTCAGGAGCTCCCCGTATCTCTGCGGTCAATAAATGTCACGAATTTGTCAGGAGAATAATAACACCGGGGAAAAATAACAGGATCTCCCAGTGGCTGTTCCGAGAAAGAGTTTTACGAGGATCGGTTACTGTTGGGCTGTGGCAACGGCCCGATTATCTCATTTCCGCGGAATGACCGAGAAACGATGCCTTAGGAAACGAGGAGGTGGGCTTATGGGACCAAAGAAGCCTAGGATCGATACTTTTATTATTGGCCACCTATTGTTTTACACTGGGGTCTGGAGCAGGTTGTTATGATACACCCAATGTCCGAAAAGTTCGTCTATTGGGACAATACTGTTAAAAATCGATCAACGTAGGACACTAGAACCCATCAATGCCTAAGAAACCCCAGGGCACCATGACGACCCAAGGCCTAAAGAATTCCAAAACATCACAACTCTCGGAAGCCTGAGAAACTCCAAAATGTTCTTCTGTATTCTCAGGAACTTAAGGATCCAAGGACTGGAACAGGACTTTACATCACAGCCTAAGAAACCCTAGGACACCATGGCACACCAAGGCCTAAAGAATTACAACTCGGTTTCCTATAAACGCGAATATCGACCGTTCCATCCTATGGAATCGATTGAAACTGTGTTAAACAATGTAATTTAGTGCAATTCTACGTGTTCAGTACGTTATCAAACGTTTTCCAAAGGATTGGACCAAAGCAACCAAAGCATCACAACTTTCTGAAGCCTGAAGAATCCTCCAAGATGTCCTCTTGTTTTCCCAGGAATCCAAGGACCCAAGAACCCAAACCTAACCCAGACCTAAACCATCCAAAATCTTCTTCAGCTGCAACCAAGGTATCCCTCTTGACAATTGCACGAAAAGTAAACTCCAGAAGCTGGAATTCGCACACGAGTATGCATCTCTAGCAGAGATCTCAATCTCCCGACGCGTGATTGCTCGCCAACCGCAGATCACGATAAGGTATTAATAACCGCGAATACGGCCAGGATGCCTAATTGACCGCGCTGCTGTCTATTAGGCTGTCCTCTCGCGCATTTCCTCGAGTCTTCCCGCGTGCTTTCCGACATGATTCACCTGTCCGTTCCAAGCTGAGACCTCTAGACCCCTGGCGACGTTCGGAGCCGTGCCGTTCGACGTCTCGATGCGGATTCCGTCCGGCGAACGTCTTCCTGGGAGACGCGAGCCTACGAAGTATGTCCCAGAAATCGTAAAAGGTAATTTCACGATGGCGATCGCTGGACAAGCCAACGAGGGCTTTTATTTTGTGTAATTAGGGGTTGGCGGAGCGGAGGCCTTCCGGAGAACTGGTTGGCGGACGGAGGATATCGAAGCGTCGAATCTGAGGCAGTCTCTTCCTAGATCATGGGTGGAAATGGAATAGAAATCGGGAGTGGGGAACGAATAACGACCTGGTTGTAATATCGAGGAGATGGATAGAGTCCAGGTACTTTTCTCGAAGCAGAGCACCTGGTTGACCAAGAGAATGTAAAGAGGCCCTCAAAAAATTACGTTAAATTGAAAAAGAGGTCTTCTATCACACTATAGGAGGCTCAGTGAACCCCAACAGATAGTTTCAAGAGATACTGTAAACAGTACTAAAACGATGTAGCAAAGAATACTGTAAGAATGTCAGGAAGAATGTCATAACTATGGAATTTAGTTGGATTACTGCGAACTTTGATTTAATAACACACTTTAAATGAAACTCAAGCCCAAGCTCCAGAAGGTTCTCCAACGCTTCAACGAAGAGGTTTCCCAGGAGTTTCCCCGTGGTGCCTACGCAGGGTTCGCGGAACCCACGCCAGTGACGGACCACCAGGAAGCCGCCACGCCCCCAGCAGACCTCGTTTACTCACACGTCCCTGCCGTCGTGTACGCTCCTGTCCTTCAGCACACCTTTACCCGGATAGCGTGCGCGCGCGAGCGAATGATTTCGACTCACTCCGGGGAGGAAAAGGTGGTGGCCCTGCCGGGTTAACTAACGCGCGAACGACGCCCAGGGGGTGGGAGAAGGTGAACGAAAAAGGGGGAATCAAAGGGATAGAGGGAGAGACAGAGGGAAACGAAAGGGGTGCGAAGGGGAGAGACGCAATGGCGGATCGCGCGGCGACTCGTGGTTCCTGTGCCTCGGCCAGGACGAAGAGGCGTGTCAGGGGGTGAAGAAGCCGTGTCGACAGGATAATCGTCGGGTCAGCGCCAGATTTGCCCCGCGCAAACATCCGCGCCGAGTAGTCGAGGGACCCTCCAACAGCCCCTGGGCTACCGGTGACTCTCCCTAGGAGGATTCTCCTTTCGGGGGGTGACGATTGGAGGCAGACCTGTCTGCGAATCTTTATTTTCATTGTCCGGGGGGGAGGAAGCCCTTGCAGTCTCGTTGGATACGGTGCTGATATTCCAAGGGCCTGCAAATCTTTAGAAAGGGATGATGAAAACACCTACATAGGATCAGTATTATTCGTATACATATTTATAATGAAACATTGATTTCGAAACATCAAGCATGTCAGATAAGTTTATGTCAGATCAGTTTAGATAAATTTCTTCCAGAGACATAGAGATAAAATATTCTTCTGTTTGGAAATAGTAAAAATCGTGTTCCGCTATTTCAAACATATTCAAACATCAGCAAATGATACAGTAAATAACCTTCCCTATCGTTTCTTATCGGGAAGGTTAGTTTCTGAAGGTTCTGATTTGGTACGTGTTATGAATCTGAATTGAATGAATTTATGTGTTTATAAAGTAGTCGGGTGATAGTTCGCTTCGGTATACTAGGTTGAAGAACACCGAATTCTCTTGAAGATGAAGCCTACTGTTAGATACACACTTGAAGTCAAACAACGATCTTAAGAGCAGACAAATTTGAACATGGCTGTCCAACACAGACAAGCAATTGAACCTTGAACCTCTCGACCCATAGAACATGTTCTGCATCTGCGACTGTTGGAATCTAACAGAACTCCCCTCACTTCGGCTCTACTCCACCTGACCAGAGCTCATGGGTCGTATCTCACAGGCGTAGGCCGGCAGGTGGGAAGACCAAGGGGTGTGGACCAGGAAGTATTCCTCATCCAGACTTGCAATTAGAACGTACGCGACGTGGGTGAGTGAAGCTCCGTAAATCAGCGCCTCAAGCTGCGACTGCCTCGGGAAAGAAGCGAAGATCCAGCGGTGGAATGACGGGATTGTTGCGTCAGGTGCCATCTCGCATCACGCGCAACGAGAACTTCATTCCTTAGCTGTGTCGCTAGGAACTGGATCGTTCATCTGCTTTTGGGTCCGGTTCCGCCCTGTTCTTCGATGGGATGTTGTCGTCCAAGTGGGACTGAGTGTTTTGTACAGCCTCTTGATTGCGCAAACTGGTCGAGAAACTATTGGAATCATCTCTGGTGGCGACTCGTCAGGTGTAGCATTACTCCTGAATGTGATGGGGATGAAATGAGAGATTAAACGAGGCATGTCTTCGCAGAAGTTAGGGCTATGGCTCGTTATCCATTATGCATTCTTGCTTACGCATTCTCGCGATCGCCCAGGGTGTTTGTCAGATATTGGGGCAGATTATGGATCGCAAATGGCCACCAACCGACCGTGGCAAATTTCAAAGTAAACATGTCCGTACGCCTTCGTCCGAATCTCCTCGCCCCAAGGTCTATGCCAGCCTTTCAAAATCGCCCGTCCACGTCATTAAACCTCGAAATATACGAGACACCTCCTAAAAATGAAAAATCCTCCACGCTTCCAGACCGATCCCACTGAAAAATCCTGAAGCCACCCAAGCAGGCCTCAGCGGGCTTCGGCGATCAACGTTCCGAACGACCCCAGCGGCAATTTCGAAGATCCACGGAGTTACAGACGTCAAAAAATTAATCACGCCCGGCGAGTCCCCCCTCTATCGTCCCAATAAAACCCGAGATGGTAACCGGTACGAATGCCCCGATAAAACCGACGCGGGATTCGTCACGGCGCCGATAACCTCGAAGGAGCGCCCCTGACGGACGTTCCCTGATAAATAGTCGCGACCAGGGTCCGGTCGGGGGAAACCCTGGACTCCTAGCGAATTCATAGACGGCCAGGAATGCGCAATATTGTCGGCAGTCTGTCACACATTCGATCCAGTCGGGGTTGGAGACGAGGATCCTCCTCGTTTTATTACACGCGGTGGCCCGCAGATGTATCAGACAATAAACTACCGGCCTGCTTGGGATTTGTGGACCGCGTATTAATCTTGCTGTATTTATGCTCGTCCCCCCCCCCCCCCCACCCCCCACCCCGGCCGCCACCGCCGCCGCCTCTTCGTCTATAGATGAGGAGAAAAAGCGGCACAGGATCACCGCGAGATACGCTCACCCCGGGCTGGACGGTGGACCGCGCGACGAAAGCATCGATTTCAGATAAAATCGGATTAACCTTGGAGAAAAAGGGATTCGGTAGTAAATGGGCAGGTCGGGGGATCGTTAAAGGAGAGGTTATCGGACGCGGTCGTGTTCTGTTTTTCGTCCTTCGTTGGTGGTCGATGAGTCCTTGAGGGAGGAGGGAGACACAAGGGTTGCGAGAATGGGCGCTGCATCAGGTGGTCAGTGCGGAAGGGTTCGTTGCGTAATCTCTGCTTTGGAATGACAGAATCTCCCATTCGTTCAGACTCAATCCTTCCCCGGTTTCAAGTTACGAACTTAATTAAATTTGAGAATTTTTTTTTTCCTTAATTATTTATTTATAAAGATCACATTAACGTCAGGGTCATTAGCGATCACTTTGGTGAACAGTTATACATACGTATATATAAACAAACAGTGAATTGTACAGTGAAGTTAGATTTTGTAATACAGATTTACATTTTTTAGAAAGGATTTGAGTACTGTTTTTTTCATCATTGAGGCATTCACTTAGATTATCGAGTATGTTATGGGCTAGGCGTTGTGTTGCGAGTGTAGGACAGCTTAAAAGGATATGTTCTGCAGATAATGCTATATGACACGTGTTACATAAGGTTGGTGGTTGTTTTCTGATTACATGAAGGTGTGTAATGTTTGTGTGCCCGATTCTGAGTCTTGTGAAAACTACTTAATCTTTTCTATGGATAATGTTAGGAACCTTACTGTAAATATCTTTTCTTACTTTGAATAGTTTAGTGGGTGGGGAGTTAGACCGTTTTGTGTTCCAGCTACTATGAATTTTTAATTTAAGTTCTCTAATTAAATCGTTTGGAGAAATCGGAAAATTTTTCGGTGTGGTTTTTATGACTTTTCTCATTTCCAATCATTTCTATGTGTGAAGGGATCCAGATAAATATAATATCAATGTTGTTATTGCGCAAGTTCAGGGTTAAATTATATATGGATTGAATTATTGGTTCTTTGTTATCATAATTTGTCAGACAGGAGATAACACTCAGAGAGTCGGAAAAAAATCAAAAATTTGGAGTGATTGGTGTTTGTAATGAGTTTCAGTGTCGATTTAATAGCGAACACTTCGCTATAAAAGATTGAGCATAGGTCGTGAAGTTTATATAATATACTTTTATCGTTGAGAACAACATTTGAGAATTTTGTTTTAATGTTTCAGATCTGAAATAGAACGTATGCGTTCGAGTAGAATGGATACCCATGCGAACCTGCTTGCAATTGGTAAACAAAATTCCCTTATCGTTTCCCTGTTTTCAAGTCGTCAGATTAATTAAATTTGAGAATTTTCGTTTAACGTTTCGGGTCAGAAACCAAATGTCGTGCGCGTTCAATTTGAACAAGGGTGAGTTGTTTGTGTCCAGAATGAGGAACGAATATTCCAGGATAATGAAATCCAGCCAGCTTGCAATTGGTAAAAAACATTTCCTTGTTATTGCGCGTATTTATACCCCAGAAGAGAATGAAGCGTGCACCGATCCATAAAAGTGTGATTACCCGCCCCATTCGCGTGCTATAATGCAATATTAAATAGAACGTAGACTATTTAGTCGGACTTTAATTTTAGCACGTCGATTAACGTATTTCACTTGGCCCGAACGTGTATCGTTTATACTTCTAGTAGCGAGTCAATAGAATTTCGTAGGATTTACGACTAATTAAGCCACTTTACGATCGCCAGCTGTAATTTAGTTCTTCCTGCGTGAAAGCTTCCAAATGAAAATCCTCCTGGAGACTGCGTCTGGACTGTTAGAGGAATTATAAAAACTCGAGCAGTTGATATCAATAGGCGATTACCACGCTTCCAGCTGCATGACCAGAAAGTCACGCGCTCTGTAAAACGATCCGCCCCGTGAGGTAGCGCTGCATGCCATCAGCATAAACATAACCTCACTTTACGTTTTGGTAACCTTTCTTTCTCGACCAACCTTATCTTTAATCAATCTCTTCGTGAATTCATCCGATTGATCGAACTGTAATATTTCGTAGTCACGTCTAAATATGTCCATTTAAGGCTAACTCAATCATATACAAAATTTATTTACAACTTCAGGGGTTACTTCCATCTCACAATATTCAAAATAACCAAAAAACTATATGTACAGACTGTATAAATTATTCTTGAAGAGGTTAAGTGATCCAGAATTAAAAACAGATTTTCTAAGCACGTCGTCCGCCATCTTTGGAGCGTTAGTTGATCGCTAGAACGCACTGGAAGACCAAAGAAAAGCGTCATGAGGATCAGAAACCGAAAGAGTGGACGAACCGTCGTTTCCTTCGCGTTTTTCGTGGAGCAGGTGCGGTTCGAGGATATGTTAATGGGCATTTGGATGATCTCGGCTAACCATATGCTATCCATCGCTGCGGAGGGTGGCGCTGAGGCAGAAATACTAATAGAAGCCCTTCGCAGAAGCAACCTCGCGGTAAACGGTGCCTCGTCCAGCTCTGGGTCCAATCATTTCTGGGGCCCAACGTCCGGGGCGGCTGGAACGGAAGCCAATTTGTAAATTGCCTCGATAAACCACCAAACCGATGCCGAATTTGTGGTTGGCCAGTCTTCTGTTCCCAACTGATGGACACGTCCAGGATTTTTGCGTTGGTAATTACTGGGAGCTCCTGTGCATCGCTTAAAGGCCTCCGATTGGGATCGAAATCGATCATCCCCTTTTGTTAATAAGAAATTTTCTTTTGGGTAGTAAAGACTTTTTTCTGGGGTAATGGAGAACCTAAATCATATTTTGTGTTACTATTATCACATTACCCGATAAAATAACCTTACATTGTGTCTACATATCATTGTGTCCACTTGCCACCTGCAGATGTCTTTTATTTTGAAAGTTCATAGGGTTCAGTGCACTGTAGTCTGCAATTTAGTAACTACTTTAACATTGCAGTTCATAAAACAACCGGTAGGGTCTCTGGAGTAATCACAATGTGGGATGAGTGGCATTAATGATTACAACTAATGCAGAAATATATTCTGTTTCAGATGCAGTTCAGCCGCAAGAGCACCCAAACGATTTCAAACAAGCGTCTTCCCTGTCGCCAACTACAATTACATACATCCCCCCGAAAAACATGACCCTAACCTAAAAAACACAACCGGCGCAAGCGTCCATCTTGCGATCCCCGCTCGCAAAGTTGCACCGTGACACCTCGCCAAGTATTTTCCTTTTTGCACGCGAATCGCGAACGCCACGGGGCCAGAGGACGCCCTAAGGGCGGTTTGAGGGCGCGTTCTGCGAATGCCTGCACGGATCGCCGATAAAAATCAAGTTATCGCGCCATTCCGCGGCGAGCAGCCAGCGTAATGCAACCGCTGACGCCATTAGAATATCGCGGCTGCATACCGGGGGCCCCCAAAATGAATGCTTGGCCAGGGCGAAGGGGTGACAGGGGGCGGGTGAAATGGAAGGGGTTAGCAGGATCGACGGCGCCTTTGACCAGAAACCCCGCGGCGCGCGACATGCCTCGTCTGACCGCCATTTAGCGTGAACCTGTCTCCGAACAGACCCACTCTGGCCGAGACTGGCCGCTTCGTTTTCCAAAACGCAATGGCCCTGACGAGGATTTTTGCACCGCCATGAGCACAGACAGGGGGACGAGGAACGGATGGATGGAGGACCGGGACGATCTTTGGTATGCTGCGGCATAGCTGAAACCGACTCGAGTAATGATCAGGTAATTCCTCGAGGATGCAAAATGGAATATCTTCCTTCTCGTTCGTTATAATAAGGCCTAAGGAACGTAAGCACCAATCCTACGTGGAAAAAGTGAGTATAGACATGCATAGGCAACCGTCGAGTGCCCCTCAAACATGACTCTAACCCAAACATGACTCTAACGCCCCTCAGTTGGCCATCCACGTCATCCATCTCAGTTGCAAGTGTTGCAACGTTCGACTTCAGCGTTCACGCCAGCGGGGACGAGCCAGTCGCCCCCGAAAACGAGCCGCCACGAATCCGGCAATTACCCGCTACTCTAACGAGCAAACTGCGTCCTTGGATGTGCTCCCAGGACGCTACTCCATTCCGCCCACGCAAAGTTGTCTCGCTCGAAATTTCTGTGTGCGGCGGCGGTCGGTCAGCGGGTTCCGGAGTTATGTTACGGCCTGCCATAAACGAAATGAGAAGACCCCGGTCCGCCGGTTGAAAAATCTCCGCGGAAGACAAATGCTCGATATTTTCAGACGCCGCTCGCTTTCTGGCGGCCGTGCCTCCGACGCTTCCCCGATTCCCGTGGAAACAACCGGCAATTTTATTTTGTAAATTCCCGGTATGCTCGCGATCCGTTACGGAATAAGCAATATTTAATATCTCGCGTGGCTACTTACACCTACGCAAACACTCGCAGCTAAGAGTCTAAAGCCTCCTGCAGCCGTGCCCAATATTTGTCTCCCATAAACAAAAGCAAGCAAACCCCTCGAACCGCTCCTCCCCCCCCCCCCCTCTACTCATCGATCTATCCCAAAAGAAAGCCAGACTCTGTCATCCCGAAACGTCCAGCTGGCTTTCCATCAGGCCCGAACTGACGTTCGCAAGAGGTTTCCGAATTAACCAATAAATTAACTAAGCCGCAGACAATCGGTGAATACGAAACAGTTCGTCGGTCGATCGAGGGGAGGGGGAGGGGGCTTTTCTTTCGACTCGTGGCTCGCAATTAATCTCGATCTCGTTCCCGTAGCATGCCGCGGTCGTTAATTCGGCGCTGACGAAGGGGAGTGAGGCTACGGTGGGGTGGGGAGTTAGACCGAAAGCGGGCCCCGGTCCGCCTTGTAAGAAGCGAACACGATGACATTCGTACGGGCCCGAGAAAACGAGTCGGGCTACATGGAAGCCTACACGAGCGAACGGACGATTCGGAATCAGATGTTATCTTTGACGAGGGCTGCCGGTGGTGGGGGGTTAGCCGAGGGCCCTTTCTCGGTGCCCCGCGCCAAGATACGGATCTCTTTGGCGCCACCGTCTCCCGGGCCCTTCCACGGGGCCACGCAAGTAGCGATGGCCATTCGTTTCTTCTCTTTTTTCGAGCAATTTAGCCGCACTAGAGGCCCGACAGGACTGTGTATGCCAACGGAAAATAAAAAGATTCTTCTATTACCGGTGGAACCACTGTCCTGGCTAATGGGTGGCTGGGTGGGGGAGGGGGGGGGGGGGCGGCGAAAAGAAAGCTCGAAAAAAATTGAATCAGTACATCCGGGGAACCGCATTCTCTGAACTACGAGCTTGACACCTGTAGACATTAGTAAGGCCCTATATACTGAAAACTACTCATCTAGATATTCGATGGCTATCAATAATTTATCAAACACACGATAAGGCCCAAAGCTACAAATCTACACTTAAATATCTCACCACCAACAAACGATCCCCTAAACCTCCACGTATAACGATTCACGCATCAAAGTTACATGAAAAAGCGTTACAAACTACAATAGGGCCCAAAGCCAACAGAGCACAATCGTCATCAATGGAACAATTGTTCCTAGAAAAATAATAGAAGTCCTCCAAGTCGAATCTCTACGTCTCAAGTCCATCGTTACGAAACGGAGGCTCCCGACGCGGGGACCCCGAAAAGCAGGCCCTTTCGAGGACCCTAAACGCGGTTTAAGCGTAACCGATACCCCAGCGGGGGGCCCAAACGCGCACCGGTCGTTTCTTTGCCTCCGCCGTCGAGAATTCGTTTCGTCTTTGCGACGATTGACAACGGGACTCGAACGATGAGGGACGACGCGAACTGGGCCCGTTTTCATTCCACCCAGGGCCCCGTGCGTTCATTATCGCTCGCGCGTGTCGCTTGGCCACGGGTTACCTGAACGATCCTCGTATCAGGCGCATCGATCGAAGCGTCGAGTCGAATTTATCGACTAGACACGGGTCCCAGGCATGTTCTGGGGACATTAATCCGCCTTGACCTGCGAGCTATCGTCCCACGGGTCCAGGGAAACGCGGTTAATTCGGGAAACGATGCTTTCCGTGATGAGGCTTGTTAAGGAGCCCGATTCAAAACGCTGAAAATAAGGCATTTCTTTACGAATTTTGTACAAATTATCCAGTAAGCGGATCTTTATGATACTTACAGGGTCTTTTATTGGATATTTGGCGATAACAATTAATATTTTTCATTACACCAACTTACGAAATTGCGAGAATTACGAAGCATTAAATTTTGCCTTGGTCAAAAAAAAAAAACTAAAAATTGTTTTGTTTGTTACAAAATTCGTAAAAGAACGTCTTATTTCCAGCGTCCTAAACAATGTTCCCTCCTTAAAAAAGAAGTAAGAGATTTGTAGACGAGAATCGAGTTGAGATTTTTCTTCAAACTTTTAAGGTTAGTGCAAGTGATATGCATGTACCAAATGCAATAGTGGCGACATTTGTTATTTGAAAACGTTGAAATCTAGAAAATTGTTTGCATCGACCAATAATCTTCCCTTGAATAAATTATTATTCCGTCTAACCTATATCGATGCACCCAAGTCAAGTAAAAGAAAGAGCTTGAATATTGGCAGAATTAATCGCTCGGCAGACCAAGGTGTAAACATGAATTATTAAACATTTCTTCCTTTTACTTTTTCGAGCTCGACGATGCACAGACCCGTTTGAACAAAGACCGGCTTCGATTATGCGCCGCCATGCCTAAGCAGACGATGTATATTATTCACCATGAACGAGGTTTCCATGCAAACATCGGGAACAATGAAGACGACGAGGCTCGCATTAATTAAATCGTAAGCAGAATAGGAGACATTCTTCAATTCGTTGATCGAGCCGAGCTAATTGGCTCTCTAACCAAATAATTGACAGTAAGCAGGAAATGAGAAGTTATTCCTCGTAGGAGTTGTTTGTCCCCACCCACTTTTACCCGCCTGTTATGGCGAATCGACGGGCGAATTAACGAGTCGAACATGGTAATTAACGTTAGCCAAGAAATCGAACCGACCCCGTTGCCGGAACTTCTTCGTCGAGGATTCGTTCTCGACGAGTGGCGGCTCCGACGATCGCGGTTCGCGGTAAAAGAGTTGTTTTCATTGCATACTTTAAACGTAGCAAGTTGAGCAACAAAATTATTAGTTTCAGTTGGATTTTTAGGACGTGGATGTAATTATTTTGGCGAATGCAAATAGATTTGAAATTCCCCCCATGGAATAACCTAAGACACTAGATGGCTCTGGATGCCTGTTGCTTAACAAATAGGATTGGTAATCGATGCAAACAATTTTATCATTTTTTCAAACAAATTATGCAGTGTATATTTGTTCGAGAACCTCGAGGGATTGGTACAATATTGGCAAATGTATTTATAATTCATGCCATGTTGTCATAAATGATAGTAGGTGGCGCTCAACACGTGTTCTTTAATATGTGAGACTATTATTCGATGTCGGTGCGTTTTTATTTTATAAAACAATGTTGTGGTGACTTTAACTATCTATAATTAACTCGATGACTATGAATCGCACGGCCATTGTGGCGAACAATTTTGAAAGGATCAGAAAGGACTTGGCCACGCGAAAAATAGGATTTGTCGGAAACCAATAATTGGAATATAATCTTTTCAAACTTGTCCAAGCCGAACAGTGTGCCACCGTCTGCGACAGAAATTGCCGCAATGGGCTTATCGCGACCTCAAAGGATTTACCTGGTTTCCGGTGAACGGAGTTCCTCTACATAGAATCATCCTTCGACGTAATCCTGGCTAAACGAGCCCGCTGTAAACGATCCTAAGATCCTGAGATTTGCTTAAGTAATCGCGTGCTTCTGTTGGAACGTTATTGTTCCAATGTGCATCGCCCTTAACGTCCTTTGTCCAATGAATTCATTGTCGGAAACAGGAATCCCGAAAAAAGATCGTTTACAAAATCTGTTCAATTCGTTCATTTAAGAAAAGATGAGACGAAAAGTAGAAAGAATTTTTGTTTCTAATCGTGTGTTATTTTTCAGCTGATGGACCAGATCGTAGCACTCTAGGACGAGTCAGGACTGTACTGCTACTAGGTTAGGTCTATCCAGAAATCATCTTCAAAATCTGTTCAATCTGTCCATTTAAGAAGTTAGCACGAAAAGTAGAAAGAATTTCTCATGTTTCTAATTAAATACCATTTTTCAGGTTATGAACCAGATAGCAGCATTTTACCCCAAGTCCAAACTACACTGCTACCAGATTAGGCCTGTCCGCACCTGAACTTACAAGATGTACTCCGTAGATCTAGATTGCGTCACAAGTTTTTGTTGCATTCCCCAAACAAGTTCGAAACCGAAGACACGCTTTGCAAACGGACAAAAGCTCGCGTAGAAACAAAAGGATGGGCATGATCGGGGCCACAGGGAGCAGCGTCCCGTAATGGTCGTCTGGAGGAGGCTTTGGCGCCGTCGAAGACGGTCAGGAAAACGCCCAGTCTAGGTAAGATGACGTTGTAAATATTTTCTGTCATCGGCGGGCCTCAGTCAGGGGCCCGTGTCCTGTCCCCGGTTTAATAAAGGTACAGCTAGCGTGGGCACCTCTTTGGAAAGCGTGTCACCTGAGCCTGGTATCGGACACTGATGGTGCGGATAGCGGCGCTTTGTGTCTTTCGTGTGCCCCTCTAGGAACGAAAAGATCACCGCGTTCAAAAGACCTGCCCTCGCCATTCATCACTTCCGCTCTCTTTCGGCCTCGAGGGCAGCGAAAAAGTCAATCCACGGATTCTGTGCGGACCCTGCTAGGCAAATGGTCGCTGATGAGTCAGAGAAAATTCAGAAAAATGAGAACCAAGGGGACTACAATAAGAACATTTACTTTCCTTAATGAAATTGGGGCTTGGAAGTTTAATTGTCAAGTTAGAGACGTTCCAAGAACGAAAAGGGTCCAGTTTTCTGGTGTAGGTTAGGTGTTTGCATTCCTGTTCGACTATTAGTGTATTTGTAAGATGCGGAGATCATTTGGAGTTAGAAATACAAGCTGACTATCCCAAAAGTTTCTTGAAGCTGGGTGATGAGTCACATTGAGACTCTGCTGATAGAGTTTAGGTACTGGAACGTGACAGCCTCTGGGTTGGGACCTATATGCATTCAAGTGTTATAGAGAAGGTAGCTTACAGTATTCATTATAAAATTGCTCATAATCGCCTTTCGCTAAAGGTCCTGAATCGTAACATCTTGGTACTTGTGAAACTTGAGAAGGAACGAGATAAAGTTTCTCTAGAAAGCTACAAAACCCATACCCCGCCGCATTATCATTTTAATTACTTTGTTTTGTGTCAAACCGTTTTGCCAGATGCTTGTCTCTGCTCCGTACAAATTAGCACTCCGACTGCGCTCGATGGAACCTGTTCGCTGGTATCTGCAAATTACCTTTTCTCCGCGCCTTGACATAAAGAGCATCGGACATTGAGAATGGCGGGAGGGCGCCCTTTACGCGATTAAATTGCGCAAAGTGTCGCAAGTGGCAACAAGTTAGTTCAAGAATTGAAGAATACAAGTTTAATGGAACGGGAGAGTGCGCAACTTTCGGAGTTTCTAATCTTTTAGTTTCGGGTATTGGATGGACGCAACGATGGGGAGAATTTGATTAATTGGACTTGTATTGGATATGGGAGTCCGAAATAATTAATACGCTTTATATATTAAAAGAAATAGACTTTATTTCACACGACGGCAGGAAGGTTCTTTTCATTAAGAGATCTCATGCTCGACTAACTAATCTTTGACACCAGAAGGAAATCAGAGTCCTCTCATATCTCCCGAGTGTTTAGGTTTCACGTCGCCACAGTTCGACTCTTAAAACAAAGTATCGACGGCGATACGTAGAAGTGAAATGGTTCGGAGAACGCCGATTCAATTTTGACAACGAAGAATAAGTTCATTCTTCGTGAAGCGTATTGATAATCCAACAACTTATTTGTAAGATTCTTTATTTTTCAGACGCGCAGTGGGTGATATTCCAAGTAGGAATATCATTATTAGACTGCGAATCTTAATGCAAAATAAAACCTTCGCGAACGTGCCTACGAAAGTTGAACCTAAATAGAAATTTATTTTATTCTGCAAATATTGTAACATGAACTTTACTTTCAATCTTGTTTATATTCTTGCATATTGTTTGCATTTTTTAGGTTTTTGTACATTCAAATTTCCTATAAATGCATAAAGATCCGCAGTCTAATCATTATTATATCATTATTCATTATTTCAAGTTGGTTGGAATTTCCAACCCATGCATGCCCCGACCCAGAGGCTGCCTGATACATTCAGTGGCAACCTGTGGGGTGGGCCTTGTATGGGTTGAATTTTATTCCCTCCCTCATCTCATCTATACTGTTTCCCTAAAAATCCTCATTCCTCACCCCGAACTTCACTATATCCCGTTTCCTGGTTAAGGGACCTCGTGCATGATGCCAGTTAGCGAGGACATTAGGCGCAGTACGTTATGGCAATGCCCCACACCACATCGATCCATGTTCCTCCGTCTTGTAGCTCTCTCGAAACAATTCGACGAGTCATTTGCATATTCAATCGAGTCATTCCCAGGATTCCTAGTTTCCCCGGGACCCGATACGTCGCATCTCATCAAGCGTGCAACCTCGGGACGGTCCGTCAGGCTGGCCCGCGCAGAGGCAGGGGACAGCAGCGTTTACTTACCTGGCTGACGACGGCGGATGCCTTTGTCTCAGCCACCCAGGGATAATTAAAAGCTGGCGGAGACTCTGGAAAGCGCGGCAGTCGGTGAATCCAGCCCGGGCTAAGGGACAAGCAGATCGTATCTCGAATTTACACCCATCAGCCGCCACCTTGCTCGAGCCACCTTCATCCATCTACTCGCTTGCGTGTAACCAGTCGCTGGGATCCGAGGTTCACGATGATGGGGCCACGATACCGTTGTTAAACTCGCTGTTCGACAGCAGTTCGACCATCGGATCCCGCGTAAATATCCGAGGAAACGTGGAACGAACGCGGCGTGTCCCATGCCCAACAGTTTCTCCTCTTTTCCAACCCTGGATCGCTGGAATTCTTTGGCTGGACAGAGTTTTCGTTGAGAGATCTCCCATGGCTATCCTCAGACTTCAAGAATACTTTTTACGTTTATTTGATTGGTTTGCTACAGCGTTTCTCAAACTCTGGCCCTTGAGAATCGCCGAATATGTCCATGGGAGTTTCCTTAAAAAAAGGAATACTTCAGATGGAGAGCTAGCCAAGAATCGAAATGAAGAATGACGAAATTGGGCTCGAGGCCTCGTTGTACGAGATGTTAACTGCTGAAGATGGTATGGACCCGAGGAGGCCCAGGGTTCCTTCGGTTAGACCCCCATAGGCAAAAAGTACAAGAAGGTCAACAGCCATCTTATCTCGTCATTAGTCGCCAGGCTTCCGAGGTGTTAACACGAAAGTGGCACTATTACATGCGAAAGAAGCCATAACTGAGATTCTACGAGTGAGATTGTTTCAAACAGTAGTAACTTCAACGACCTTCACACCCACGCACTTGCAGAGAAGGGGAGATGCACTCGATGCAACTGCGCCAGGGTGAACGACCAGTTCAGAGCGGTAGATTGTTTTACTATAATAAATATACTGCGAATATTTATCGAAACTTATGTTTTTACAGATGCAGAAAATGAATTGGAACCTAAAAATAATTATATACGTGTAAATCGTGTGGATAATAATGGAGGAGCTTGTGATCTCTAATCTCAAAATAGGACACAAAAGTACGCAGAGTGTAAAATACATTTAACACGATCAAATATTAATAATTATTTCTAATTTATAATACATCGCAATCTGAAAACGTAAAACTAAATGTGTACAAGCTATACTAAACATAAATTTAAAAAATCGCCACGGTGGCGCTGAACGGGACGGTTCTTCCCCGAAGTGCCGACATGTTTGTCGCGGCGTTGTAAAGTGGCTTATGGTCGTCGGACCGCGGTGTCGCTATTTGTCATTAGAAGAGGACGGCGAGTCTCATTATCCGAATAATTAAACCTTATTATATGATGTAGCGCCGCTCGTTATCTAACCGGTTCCGTCGATGAGCGTCGCAGATAAACTTATCTGTCGTGTAGGAGCGCTTGTAACGAATCAATTATATTACTTATGTAAGCATGCCCGACGTTTTGCGCGCTCCGCCACTTATCGTGTCAAAAATGACACCGAAACGTTTTATGTCGCACCTCGCCTCCGTAAGGACAAGTTAAAACAGAAATCGCTTTCAATAACTCAGTCGTGATAAAACGCAGAAATCTGGAAACGGTACGACTTTAAATTGGAACAGTATTTATTATTTAGGTTCAAATTTTCAGTATTGATGGTAAATTGAGGATTAGTTCTGAGCATGAAGACTGTGTAAGGAGATCCAACTCCCTAAGAAAGTTACTAGAAAATTGTCATAAAAATCCCGAACTTGTGAAGTTATGAATATTTCGTCCACTCGCGGCGCAAGTGAGCACAGACTACGATATATATACATATATATACGATATATATCGATACCAATCTGTGCTCATTTGCGCCGCTAGTGGTACAAATATTCATATCTTCAAGCTCAGGATTTTGATAACACTTCTACGCTACACAGTTAGAACTCCTTATACAGTCTTCATGGTTCTGAGTAAGAGATGGTTTTTCTACTACAGTACAAAATTAAAGGTAATAAAGTATAGGATAGAGAGTTTCCCGACTATGGAGCTTCCTACAGTTAGTGTCACTCAGGCAGCCTCTGGATTGGGACTGCATTTACAAGTGCCTGAGTGGCAGTCTCTGGGTTGGGACTTGTATGAGTTGAGATGCGAGTTTGCCTCTTCTGAGGGCCTAACTTAATAATGATTAAATGAATGGCGTTTCCCTAATCAGAGTACTTTTTGTAGTTCCCTGTAGTTGGTGACACTCGAGCAGCCTCTGGACTGGGACTCCGTGTGCCGTGTATGTACCTGAATGACAATCTCTGGATTGGGACACCATGTGCCATATTGCTATAATTGCTAATGGAGGATATTGGAGACCTTACTAGGCAAATGCGTATTAGTGTTTTAGGTGTAGATGCGACCCATGTAAAACTTTGTACAAATATGTAAATATTTAAAAAAATATAGCCGACACGTTCTTATGAGACAGACTGTATGTGCCTGAGTGACAACCTCTGAGTTGGGACTTCTATGGTTTGAAATGTGAACTTAGCACGTATCGGGACCTAATTTAATAATGATTGAACGAATAGCGTTTTCCTCTCAGCGGCCGTCTTTGTACCTTCCCGCAATCAGTGCCAGGATGCTTGAAGACGTTAAAGAACCTCGGCTGCTTCAGCCGGAATTTGACTACAAGCTACTAGAATAATTTTCTGAATCGTTCGCAATCCTCGAGGATCGTTCTCGAAGGATTAACTCATCGCCGTGTTCACCCGAAACACAGAAATCTCATCTCGCGAATTCGTGGGGACCGGTTATCCCCCCTGGGGTGGCTCCCCGCGCTTTCCCTCGTCCAGGAGCGTCGCGGATTCGGCCAATTCCCGTTTCGAGACGACATGCATTTATGCCTGAATACAAAGTGCGAGAGTTCCTCTGAAAAAGAGGAGACGGGGAGGGCGGCGGGGGAAAAAGGAGCAAAGAAAAGGGAAACGTAGAACTCTCCGTAAATCTTCCATGCGTGTAACTCTTCTGACGAGGAAGCCACGGCGCTCTCGTTGCGAGGAGAGCGTCCCGGAGTTGTTTATGCTTTCCTGTGCAGCGCTTTCTGAAATATGCAAATCGCGAATTCGCATAATGGCGTTATCGCGGTAGGATGCCGCCGTCGGCGACGACGTCGAGATAGCTGAATCCAGCGGGTCGAGCTCTTTCTTGACATCAAACGGCGACCGCCGCTGCCCGGGCCCCCATTGATTTGTCCCTGAGAATGAACATCCACTCGCGTTTAGTCCCATCGATAAATATATGATCCGCGAAACTGACCGGGGATCCCCGTGACGCGCGCCAAGATCAGCTCCGAGTTAGGTTAGGTCTCATCTCGATGGATCAGGGCTCTTTGGGAGTCTGTGATGTTGTCGTTGGTGCAAGTAGACCTTTCGTGCTTTTTTTGAGGAAACAATTTGGATTAGCGTCGAGTTCTTCCTTCACATCTTCATGAATTCTGACGTAGTAAGTAAACTACAGTGATATTTTATTGGCTCGCGTCAAGAACACTTGAATTATAGTTCACCATGACGCATCCATCCAAAGTGTCTACAATATCCTTCGATAGGTGCCGCTAGTTGTCGCGAATAACCCTCGGATATCACTACTCGCAAAAAACTTAAAATCTTAATAAATACTACTACTACTACTACTACTACTATTGCTACTACTAAACAGAGATAGATTACGAGTACATACCACTGAATATTATAAGAAATTAATCACCTTTTATTATTACAAAATAGTCTTATAAACAATCCCTCATTCTTACACTTCGGTAACCTCAAAATCTAGATATGTTACACTCTACAATAGATCGAAAAAGGTTAAGGTTACTATCATGAAGACTGTATAAGGAGTCCTAGGCCCGTGTTCACAGTCGCGAATAAGCTCGACTTAGTTAAGAAACCGATGCTTAAGGTTTGCTTAGTTAAGCAAATGCTTAAGCAATGCTTGTTTGACGATCGGCTATTTCCGTCGATTTTCTATTCTAACAACCAATTAAAATGATTCTTGAAAATGCAGCATTATTACCGCGTCCTGAATTGAACATTTGTCCTGGTGGCTTCCCTCGACCGAATTTTATTAAATTAACTAACGCACCGTGTGAGTAATACCTACAAAAAAGAATCAGGAATGATGATCGGTTATTTAGCTACCACACGTAAAAGTTTAAAAACTGTCGGATACTTAAGTCATGTATACTGTTGACTCAAAAATGTAACCTCAATTAAGCGAAATAAGAACACGTTTTCAATGAATAAGGTGAACTTATTCCACTAGGAATTCATAAGGACTTAAGACTTTCTTAAGAACCGACTGTGAATCTAGAATAGACAGCAATTACTTTCAAAAGGAAATGCTTAAGTCGATGCTTTAGACGTTACTTATTCGACGACTATGAATCTGACGAATACCTTAAGCATATGTTTAAGGCCAGCTTAGAAATAAGTTGCGACTGTGAATACCGCCCCTAACTGTGTAGTGTAAAAGTGTTATCAAAATCCCACAGGCTACGATATATATATATCTCAGAAACGATTGACCTTTGGACCTATATTTACTAAAGCTTTTTTACGCAGTACAGTGTGCCCTATACACCATATAAATATTGAATGCTTTTTTTTTAACACCCTGTATATCGTAGTCTGTGCGCACTTGCGCCGCGAGTAGTCGAAATATTCATAACTTCAAGTTCGGGATTTTGATAACAGTTTTCTAGTAACTTTCGTATGGAGTTGGATCTCCTTATACAGTCTTCATGGTTACTATTTACCTTTCTCCTATCTCTATATAGCGTCTTTCATTTCATTCTACCATAACATTTCACTCGAATCGTGACATATGCCCACTTCCACTTTCCCAAACTACCGAATTGCTCCGCGTTGATAGCCAATACGTCGCGGGAACGTGACGTTTTCTTCTCCCGGAGCAGCGATTAAAGTCACATTTCATTAGAACGACGTAAACCATGTAAAATTACATCGATCCGTGACACGCGAGGCTTAAAACGTCGCGTTTCACTACCGTGCATTCACTCTACCGCCGGCAACCTCGATGTCTTGCATGTCACGTTCATTTACATTTGCGAGACAGACAGGTAGATGAATAAATTATTCGCCTCTGTATCAATTATGCACTTGCCCCTGGTGCAGTGCTGGAAGGCGTTCTTTTTCGATAAATAGTGGCACGAATCGTGAATGAGAGGGATTTTTTTTAGTTTCTGTCTAGAACTAGAAGTTTCTGGGAACGTAAGCGACCAAAATTCTAATCGATAGGATATTTGAGGTGTTGACACATTTGAGAGATTCTCAGGTGGAAAAGTTAGATTCAGTAGGATTCCCTGGTAGGTGTCAAGACATCATAGGTGTCCTATTGAAGACACGTGGGTCCCTCAGGCTTAGGTTAGGTCTAGATTATGTTTAGGGTGTCAATACTGTCGTCTTATAATTATTTGGAACACTAGAATCAATAGACACTGACTCCAATCTTCAAGATACATAATATTCCTCATCCTACATGAACAGTATCCTTACTGGTGTCTCTGACTAGATTATGTTTTAAGTTCCTGTGGTTTTAACCGAGGCCCTAGCACTCGACTCTATTGGGTCTCTGAAAACCTCCTGTCTTTCTAGGCAGATTAATTATACGATAGATATTTCTATCTATATTTATAGACTGTATCTCTAGAATCCCCATGACAACTACCCCTAAGGTGACTACAGTAACCTTCCAGGAGCTATAATCACCCCCTTACACTGAGACAGTAGAAAGACATAACAATCCTGAACCTGTCCTCATTATATTCGATTCAGACTTTGCTCATTTGTTTGGCGAGGAGGCAGGGACAGGAAAGGCTGAGAGAGCGAAAGAATCAGGAAGGAAGAAAGAGGGCCGCGCGCTGGAACGTATCCGCGGTTTATTATTATTTTATTCGGATGTTCTACGCCGCGTTATACCCCATAACCCACCCTCTTTCCTACACCTTTTCCTGTAACACCGTCTACACGGCCTCTCCCGCTACCATCGTTCCAGGCATCCCCTCCCATCGCAAGAGGAGAGACCAACCCTTCGCTGTTCCATGCTGGCTCGTTGCAGTCGAGTCGTAATCCTCTTTGGATAGGTCCTTAACAGCCAGGACAGAGCCCGACGTAGACCCGCGACAGGGACGTTAAAATTTAAGGTTTCCGTCGACACGTTGCGACCCATAAATTTCCTCGCTCGAAACCCCCGCGTTTGACAAATCGTCGGAACCTTATATTGGTCTTCGTTTTTCTAGCTCGAAGTTCTGTTTCTATTCTGTACTTTCCTAGAATTCCCATTTTTAATTCTCAAATGATATATTTATTAAGATTCATTGACACTAAATAAAGTGTAATCTGTGAAACTAAAGAACTATGTAGATTTTTTAATTAATTTTATTAATTCTTTTGTTTTATGGGGCAAGAAATGGTATCGCCATGTAGCGGCCAGGCATGAACTAGGGGACTCATTGTACTGGCATTTAAATATGAGATAGTGTATTCAATTACAACATAAAATAATATATTATATGATAGTTACAAGTTAGCATCTTATAACTAGGTTAATATTAACTTATCTGATTCATACTCTCATTAAATTAATAATAATAACACAAGTTAATACAGATATTATACAAGATTTCAACGATCATATTCCCTCAATCGTTCTTACTGTTTTATTAGAGAAAACGTTTAGGCTACAATAAACCCATAGATTTTCATGAACATATAATTACGTCAAGTTACAAATTAATTATTAAAAATAACTAATAGCGACATATTCGTACAAATAAACACTCACATACATACAGAACAGTGTAAAAATAACGTCTGTATAGAATGTTACATTTAACGGTCAATTTTAATTTTTATTTATTTATTGTTCACTTCTTACAATTAAAAAAGAATAATTTAAATGCCAATTCTACATCGCTAGCTTAAACTGATTTAATTTTGTTTATTAAACAACTCCTATATGTCGGTAATACGAAATTAGTGGCGCCATCCGTGGCAAAACGCTGAAGTTTGTCGTCGACGAGACCCATTTCCGAGAGATGGCGCGACCAATGCGTGCTTACGAAATGAAGTATACATTCGCAAAATCTAATTTATTACGTCTAATATAGAACTTGTAATTACTGTAGAATAATTTTAATCACAAACCTCATCTGAGAGAACCTCCAGTTGCTGTCAAAACTCTTTAAACATACTAGTTTTGTCACCTATCATTAAAGAGAGAATTACCAATTTACAAGCATAAATGACTCTTTCTAGCCAACGAATCTCGTTTTTCCAAGTGTAATTTAACGTTATATGTTAATATTTGTGTGTGAAAAGCTTTATTTGTATGAATAATTGCAGTTAATTATTGTCGGTAATTAATAGCTCAGTGGCGCCATCCGTGGCAAAACGCTCAAGTTTGTCGTCGGCGAGTAGTTTCACCCGTTTCCCTAGAGATAGCGCCACCAAGGCGTGCTTACGAAATAAAGTATAAATTCGCAAGATCTAATTTATTACATCTAATACTGAACTTGTAATTACTGTAGAATAATTTTAATCACAAACCTCATCTGAGAGAACCTCCAGTTGCTGTCAAAACTCTTTAAACATACTAGTTTTGTCACCTATCATTAAAGAGAGAATTACCAATTTACAAGCATAAATGACTCTTTCTAGCCAACGAATCTCGTTTTTCCAAGTGTAATTTAACGTTATATGTTAATAT
>NW_026535086.1:0-43269 GCF_026225885.1 Hylaeus anthracinus
TGGTTGCCGGGTCTGCACCATTTGGTGCCAGGGTATATCAGGCCTCCTCCTGGTTTTTGGTTCTGATAAAGTAAATTTTCATGTAGTTTTGGGATTGTCCAAGAATAATAACTGCAAACGAAACAAAGATGACGTAATGAAACTGTTATTCGTGTGATGGAAAACATATTGTATCGCAAGGTTGATGTCGATTTGAGTCCAATCCTGAGTTACTTCGCTATGAAACAGTAGAACACTGTTCATGATGACAATGTATTCTATCTTTTATGTTTCGTTTCCAGTTCAAGAGTGGAATAGAAGTGGAGCACACAATACCGTAATGTTTGAATGAGATGATTGAATAATAGCTTCTATAATTAGAGAAGAAGTTGAAGGTTTGGCGAAGCTCTTACTGAAGGATCGAAAACATACTTTTCCCTTATCGCGAGAGGCTTTGCAAGTTTCTACAAGGTCTGCGACGAGATTGCTGGACATTTGACGGACTTTCTTTGGGTCTGCGCTGAGGACCATGCTTTGTATGACGCCACGATCGGTGTATAGAGCACAGAATGGCGCGTCCGCGATCAGTTCCACCATTCTGGACATGGTGGTGTCCGCTACCAACACGCTGGACTGAGCTGCAGCGTGCCAAAGCGTTGGCATCAGTATCAACAGAATCGCGAGCATCTGCAAGCAGAGAGATTAATTAAAAAATAAGCGGATGTTTATGTATCGGGTTGTCCGCAAAGTCCATGTCGATTTTTGGTAGGTGGTACAGGTCTGAATATATCGAAGTGGTTGAAAACAAATAACATGTACACATCCCTTAAAAAGTGGAATGGTTGTGGAACAAAATGGCACCTATGTAATTCAATAAATATATATTAAAAGTCAAACGTGTTTTTGAATTTTTCTTAGAAATTGGCACAAACTTTCTGAACAACCTAACAAATTCATATTTTCATATATCCAGATTCAGAGAAAACATTGAAAAGATTGAAAATTGATACTTTAAATAAAAGTATGTCTTATCTTCTAAACAGTTTAACAAGTATTTCATCTTGAATATTTTATACATTTTTGTATTCGTTCAACATTTTGAACTAGTTTATTTATCTTCTGATTCTTTAATAAGAGTGTCATCACCTGCAACCGTGGCCAGTAGGTCAATGATTCGCAAATGTTTCGCAACATTTGAGTATCTTCGCACAGACCACTCGGGTCTGTTGAAGTTATTGTTGTTTTAACCGCATTTTCACTTGAACAAACAATTGAAAACACCGGAGATACGACACGTTCTCTAACGATATATGATATTTGCAGTCCTTCTGGGCAATGCAGCCTTCAAACAAATATCAGTTTCGAAGGAAGTGTTGTAATTGCGTAATGGTTCAGAGGAAGTCTCCCCCATGGGGTGTTCGAACGGCACGGGGCTTCCCATGATCCAGGACCAGGCGAATCTACGTCACGACGTCACGGATCTAATGAGAACTGATTGCGTTACGTGACAGAACAGCGTGACGTTTTTTTTTTTTCTTAATCTGTCATTAATCGTTGCTCGTTGAACGCCATATATGAACAGATTGCCCCGCAGGAATTCCGGTCGCTTTAACGAGCCAGCTCGGGGGGTTGGGATCAATTAAACGTCGTGAATCGAATCGAGTTGCCGCGAGTATGGCGATTCTGCTCGAGGAATCCGTCTCGAGAATTCTCGAGATTTTTTTAGTGAATTCCCATTTCTCTTTCGGCAAGGAATCAATTTAAAAATATTCTAGGATTCTCGAGTGCTGAACGAAGTTGTTCAATCTCGAGATATGTTAGACCAAATGTGTCATAAAAGAGTTTTACTTGTTTAATAGGTTATTCCCAAATTAAAAACGTGCGATGACGATTTCCTTTTGGGTAATTACAGAAACGAGATCTGCGTTTACTTTCCAACCTTGCTCTATATGTATCAATGACGATTCTATTTCCTCCATTTCACCGCCATCAAATCATTCATTCAATGAAATAATCCCAACAAGCCAGTCAGATCAAGTTCAGCGTGCACACACTAAGATCCGTCGGCTCGCCTAAGAGTGGCTTGTTGAAAGAAAACATATTCATGACACACATTATATTCGCAACATCACATGGAATACACGTAGACAAGAAATTAATTGCAAGAAGAAACTTATTAATATACCTGATCGTTGGTACATTAACGAAAAAAGAAAAATGGAAAGAATGAATGAATCGAACGAATCAGCAATGAAAAGAACTATTTCTAATCGCACCATAAAAAATTCAAAACCACTTACAGCTATTTACAAAAATATCCACGCACTACAAAAGCAATCCGCCGAATTTAATCAAGAAATTAATTGCAAGAAGAAACTTATTAATATACCTGATCGTTGGTACATTAACGAAAAAAGAAAAATGAAAAGAATGAATGAATCGAACGAATCAGCAATGAAAAGAACTATTTCTAATCGCACCATAAAAAATTCAAAACCACTTACAGCTATTTACAAAAATGTCCACGCACTACAAAAGCAATCCGCCCAAGTCTCCGCTTCCCACACTCCAAGACCTCGTCTCTTCACATCACCCTGAATTTATTCGTCTCTCATGCAAATATCAAAAAACTACAGGAACATGTTGTATCTTCGTGGATGAAGGCATAATATTATTATTCAAATAAAATTTTGCCCATTTCTGACATCCACCCACGCGAACTTCGAAGCAGCTTAAACTTGAAACGTTTCGCGCCGCGAACAGTCGCTGTGAAGTGACTCGACGACGGGGGACGTCGAACGTCGTCTGACGAAAAAAGAAGAAAACTTGGAAACGCGATTAAGAGTCGCAAGAGGTGCCGCGTGTGATTAATAGAGGAGACTAAATGTGACGCGAATATTCGAGGCGACGAGGAGGATGGACGCGAGGCGACTGATGGTGCTTCACCTTTCTAAAGGACTGTTTCTAAAGATTTCATCAAGGACGATGTCTGGCAAGGAGATAAGGAAGAAAGACCTAAACGCTGAAGGTTTCGTACCGGTTGTCCTTCCGATCGAAAGCGATTCGAACGATCAATCTTCACGGGGGGACGTAAACGCGTGACTTCCGGTTTCATCTCGAGCGATTGTGACAGAACGGTGAATAAGATGACTCGAAAGAATTTTTCGGAGATCTCTTGTTCACTACAGAATCCCTCAACAAGTTTAGTTAATAAATGAAATTTGTTAAAAATGTGATATTATAAAACTTCAAACGAATATAACTTCTAAATTACACGTGATTTTTCTGGTAAATTATTAAAATTGCAATTTATTACATATCTTGTTCACTGATTGAAGGTAGCAGAGGTGATAATAGAAATGATTTAAACAGATCTTGACCTAAGACATCGGCGTCGTCCTTGCCACGAGGATAACGCGTTACATCATCGGGAAATTGCATTATGAATATTGACACGCAATTGAAATGGTCATTTGCATATTTAAATGGTTAGAATAACTGAAAGGCGGAGAGCACAAGTACGAAGGTTAACACCGTCCTGAGGATCGTGTATCTGAAAAGGAACAAGTGCCCGGTGAACGATGGGCAACGACCTTGCGAATGTCTAGGAGAGTCTCGAGACACGAATACGATTTTAAATGGCTTTTAAATAACCTTCGGAGATTGCGGCCGATAAGACGTGAGAAATCGACGGAGGCGTTTGTTTATTCGGAGGTATCTGCGTAGTGGATTTTAAAGCGTTTGCGTAAATCGGTACGTGGGATGCAAAATGAATAATCAGGATTCTATGAACTCTGTTCAAGGCTAGAGAGGACGATGATCGTGAAATTTTTCGAATTCACGCGAGTGGAAAATTTGTGCAGAGTTCAAATTAAAGATGCAGGTCGTAATTTTGGTTTGACACAAAAAAAAAACCAAAAGAAATTTTCACTTTCGTACATTTTTCTTTCATGTAAACTAAGGAAAACCCGCAAAAATGGTGAAATGTGAAATTACTGCAAGTTTGAAAAAAAAAGAACGAGTTCTTTGGGTGAAAAAATCACTTTAACTCGATAAAAACGTTATTTAAAATTTTTTTGTATGACTTTTCTTAGTTCACATAGAAGAAAAATCGAAAATACGAAATCGAAATCGAAAATCGAAAGTACGAAAATGAAAATTTCTTTTGATTTTTTTGTGTCAAACCAAAATTACGACCTGCATCTTTCCCGCCGATAGGAGGTTTTAATTGTGAGGTGCTCTACAAATGTGCGTCGCAGTCGACTCAATTTGAATATTTCTTGTTGAAGAAATTTGTACAGACTACTCGAATATCTATGAGAATAGGATTCTTTTCCATCTTAAAAAAATCCACGTAAAAACCGCTTTTTTTAGACCTCCTAATTCAGGATACCCCCTTAAGTGTCTATCGATAAAGCATAGAGAACTAGGAGGGCGTCCAATCGTAAATTCTGAGTAACGAATAAATATTCGAACTGAAAATAATCCACCAAGAGCAAAGACTGGAAGTACCAGTGGGGCCATTAGTTTTCGTGCTCGTCGTGCGCTGAACCGCTGTCATGGAGTAACGTAACTGATGGAACGAGAACGATAATTTAAAATTAAGTTGCGATCAATTTAAACTTAAACAACGATACGCGATAACGTTCTCAGATCGATAGGGAATTAATTCAATTAGCCCGATTAGATCGTCCCAGTTCGGGAGGGGCCGATCCTGGAAGTGTCACGCGAGGCGACCCACCCTCCAAGTTGCGAAATTGAAGCAGATATCGAGAATCTGGGTCAGCAGGGCTCGCTGACGAACTTGTCTCTTGAACCTGCGAACCATATCAGCCATACATAGACACAACCCTATAACCGTCGCGAATTAACTCGTACTCGACGACTCTGACCCACCTTCGACGCTCTGAGGGTCACTTATGCATCGTTATCATCGTCTAGCACACTTTCGTTCTCCACCCTCTATCCCCATGAATTTTATTAAGAAAGTATTTACTGATTATTTGTACATTAGTGAATTGATTAACCCTTTCACTGCCAACTACGAGATGTCTCGTAGTTCAAATTGATTGCAAAAGAAGATCGTACATTTTCTTTTTAAAGCAACAAACTTGATATCACTTTCTATCATCAATATAGTAAACTAGATCTGTATTCAATCTTGATGCCCAAGGCGCAAAACGCTTCAAATTTGCCTGGCAGTGAATGGGCTAACCTCCGAGGCAAATAATGACTGGAATCTTCAGATTTGTGTTTCTAATATTTTAAGTAGAGTTTCAGGATAAGCTAACGACGCTGACTGGCAGCTCGTTAACTACGATAAGCCAGGTATTTTACTTTCAACGAGTCATTTTCGAATTAGCTTTCTACAAATGTTATTACTAGACTGCGGATCTTTGTGCAAAATAAAATATTCGCGAACGTGGCTACAAATGTTATAACACGAACTTTACTTTCAATCTTTTTTCCATTCTTTCATATTGTTTGCACTTTGTAGGTTCTTGCACATTCAAATTTCCTATAAATGCGTAAAGACCCGCAGTCTAGTTATTACTATTTCTCCATATAAATCATTCCCGAAACTTGGAGTCTCATACCTTCTGTAAAATACTTTCTGACTAGAATACGTAAAAGCAATATATAACAATATGTACAATATGATAATACTGAAATACTGCAATAAACAACCTAGGGACCTAATTTCGAATTTCACTCCTCGCTCGAAAAAGAGAAACCAATATTTAAAAAAGAAGTGAATTTCGAATTTCACTCCTCGCTTGATAAAGAGAAACCAATATTTAAAAAAGAAGTGAATCGAGGATGATGAGCAAAGCTATTAAAATATGCAACAGCTGCTTAAAAATGAAAAGCACAGAATCCCCCTCGACACAGCAATCACTGTCCACGATACGCGCGTAGAGAACTAGGAGGGCGTCCAAGAGCAAGAAAGGATCTCGAGAAATCAGCGGAATTGGCAGCGATTTGCCAGATCGAGTACAATTCCAGAGCAGAATCGTCGCTCGTTGCGTCGTACGCGAGCCGCTTCAAAATCGATGAATTACCCTGAGTAAAGCTCGTGCACGTGCAGCAGCGTGCATGTGCGTAGACGTTGGCACCAGCTGCGAGTCAAAGGCTTTGACTCAAAGCACACCGAGGAAGACCAAGCTGGGTTTCGAACCACGGTCAACCGTAGGATTTTCGAGACTGGTCGCAAGCGACGTACAATGAAACGTTGTAGTCGATGGTATAACGCGAAAAGCACTGAAAAACGAAGCAAGGTACGCTGGGACAGCCAGCACCACCCCCGTCTGCGCACCCCCGAAACCGCAACGCGACTACGGCTACTCTGCACTGCGCAACGACCCCTCTGATCAGACGTCTACCCCTTCTACGTAATCCTTCGAAAGTCGTCAGGAAGGTGTCGAGCGGGATTTACGCGGGCAACGATTACTGGCGCCAGTAATCAGTCTTTGACACCGCTTTACTGGCACCGGGATCCTCCACAAACACACTGGACCCTCTAGAGAACAGCGGACCTTTCGACACTGATTTCTCATTGGATCTGAAATATTGGACAATGTTAGGATACGAAAGGTCGTGGTTCTTATATAGATGAGATTGAATTCATAGAAATTGTGGAATCTGGAAAACTCGGAGAAGGAAATCGTGGAGCTTGTAGAATTCGTAGAGCTTGAAGGAATTTGTGAAAAATTCGGGCCGCCTTTTGTAAACTTGGATCAGCTTAAAAGGGCCCCGTTTAGGTCCGTTTGGTCCAGTGTGTCTAGGGAAAAATTCTAGTTCGTTTATGAAGGATTAATAAACTCACGTTATTCGTTGTTGCGTTCCTGTGCTCGCATTCGATGGGCCTGCAAGTGTGCGTACGTCCAACGACGATGTCGTTGGATGTCCTCGAGAACAATACTCGCTTTGTCTCTCCTCAGCGGCTGCTATCAGACTGATCGTTGAAACGGATCGTCAGGATACTAATATTCAGGGGCATAGATATATGAACCCGTGGTCCAGATGCGTTACACCGGGGAGACTCTAAATCACGTGATGCGTCGCATGTTTATAATTATGTAACATATAACCACCCGCTGCAAAATAGATCGGATTAATGACTCGTCGTTGAGCTAGGACAATCCAACAGAGCTGCGCATTCTACGAAACGTGATTTTAACACCTTGTACCGCGGAATATTTGCGAGCGATATTGATATAATACAATGAGATATTTAACTGAATTTTCGTTATTCGGAAAATTCAGTGATGAATTTCTTTATTCTTATTAAAATATTTAAGATAAATGATAGAAATATGCTGTATATTAATACGTATTTGCTAATTATGTATATCTTTTCTTTGTACGTAAAAATAAATAGAGGTCGCAACAATTAAATTGTGTTAGGTACTTAAATCGAGTATCTGCTAAACTATTTGCAATTGTAAGTACGAGAGGCGTTGATTTTATTATCGGGTGCGAGAGAGAAGAACAACCCCCATATAGGCTTCACCAAGATTTATTTTACCTCGACAACCATCGATACTGTCAATTACGGTTCGTTTATCCACGGTGTACCCATCGACTTGAGAATCATTTTTATTATTCTATAGGTCACGTAGTCTTTCGTTCTCGTTCTTCGTGCACCTCTAACCTGACCCTATCGACGTGTGGTGATTCAATGTAAACACAAACACCGCGATCGACCGTGGTTGCCTCGTAAAATTTGAATGGCCGCTCAGACTAAGCTCTTAGAACGAAGTACAAAAGCATTTTCGTACTCTTGTCGGTGTAATTTTGACACTAACCTAATTTGACACTAACCCAGTCATCGACGATATTACTTCCTTTCATTATATAAAATATAATTATATATTCATTTATTTTTAACAAATTGTATGGTCCAAACTTGTTAATATTAGCGTCAAAATAATCATTACATCGCCAGCAAATGAACTACATCGAGAAATTAAGCACGAGTGCCTTGTTCCTCAAGAATTTCATTATAAAATAGATTATTATTATGATAAAAAAATAATAATAGATTATATCACATAAAATTCTGTCCTCTCGTATTATAATTAAAGCAAATAGTAATGCCCAGACGTGTCGATAACTGGGACACTTATCTTACGGGATAATAAAACCAATCGAGATCAAAATAGCTAAAATACGTTGCTTAAGTCTAACGTTTAGGGGATCCATTCAACTTCGTTCGTCTCGTAATCCCTGGTAATGGCAGCTCTGGTGTGCTCTTCCGGTTTGCTGGTGGTCTTCTCTTCTGTTCCTCTCAGCTTGTGGTAAACCTTGCTCCCCGTGGAGGCCACCCATTGGACCCCGTCGCCGAGTTTCTCGCCAGCCTTGCGCACCACGTTGCCAAAGTTCTCAGCGGTGAACGTGCTCGGGTCCACGTTGATGTCCAGGGTGTTGTTGCCTTTCGGGCATCCGTTCTGAACGATGATGCTCAGGTCGTAAGGGTCGACGCCGAAGAGGCTTAATTTCGAACGTATCATGTCCACGTAGCTCTTGTCCAGCTCGGGGCGTCGGGAGAGGATAGTCGCGCTCTGACGGTGGGCGAACGCCAGCTTCTGACAAGTGAAGATGCCCGCGTAGTTCTCGTAATCGGTGGCGAAGATCACGTGGGACGCAGTTCCAGCTACGCCTGAAGATAAATTGCCTAGATTAATTTCTTTGGCACAGTTACAGTGGGCGTAGAATGTATTCGTACACTCATCAATTTCCCAAAAAACTTTTGCATGAACTTGTAGTTTCTTAACTTCTTTTTTTTTTTTTTGTAATCAATGATATTTTACATATTCTCGGAAATCTCTAAGATATAGTCCAAACAATATTTACTAGTTAATATAATTTGTGAAGTTAACAAAAAGAATGCGAAAAGTGGGTAAAAGAATAGAAGCAACAAGTATTTGTTCTATTTAATTTGTTCAAGGTTTATCCCAGTAAGATTCTTATGACTAGACTGCGGATCTATATGCAAAATAAAATCTTCGCGAACGTGCCTACAAAGATCGAACCTACATAGGAATTTATTTTATTCTGCAAATATTACAACATGAACTTTACTGTCATTGTTTATCAAAAATAAGTTAATAAATTACAATTGTACATAGATTTTTCAGAAATTGGTCGGTGTACGAATACTTTCTACACCCACTGTAGCTAGTTTGTGCGTGATTTATACAAGACTGAGACCCCCCCTCCGAGAACAGCCTGCAATTGACTCAAAATTGAACGAACGACGAATTAATTGCTGGTGCGTATATGATTGCAGAAGTTCTCCCCTACGTGACCTGACGTCGAGAAGATCGCAGACGAGCTTAATTTATTTGCATCTAATCACAGCACGACTTTATCGCGATACTTACTGAGAGGAAAACGAACTTGCATTCGGCCTGGCGTGCTCGGTTCCGGAACGGACAATTCACCGGTGTAATGATACTCGTGCTTCAATGGTGTAAGACCTGAGAACATATACATAGCTCTATTACGGATAATTCATCCCACTTGCCAGACAGTTATCCTATTGACATGCTTTTATGAGTACCGATGGGACCCAACGTTCTCCTGCATTCTCCTTTATTAATTTAAAAGCTTCCAGTAATATATGCAACGTCGCGAACGCGATCACAAAAGAAAACCTTGTCGTCCATTGTTCAGGATCTTTGAAAACAACACGTTACATTCCGTGATTTTATTTTTTTAAGCTTCTACGGGAAGGAGGCTAAAGAAATTCTTCTTAGAGACTGTCTGCCGTCTCTTTGTTTAATTATTTTTTCAAGGGACTTTTTTTAGACCTTACCTAGTACCGGGTGATCCGAATCTTGCGTTATCACGTACTCGCCCGGCTCCTCGCCGCGAGTGTAATTGTACGTGATGCATTTGCTGGCTGTGGACGTCTTCTGGATCACGTACCATATACCTAGGAACTGGAATACATAAAATAAATGAGCAATTTAAATACATACAAGACATTTTGCTGAACGTCTGATCTTCTTCGTTTTCAACTTACTCTATTCATTTGGAATCCTTGCATTGGCTCCACAATGGGGCAAGCGCCCATGTGGTAAGTGTGGGCTTTCGCGAAGACGACGCATCCCACCAGTAATAGTAAAGAAGATAAAGTCTTCATCTGCAAACAAAATGCCGATAGTACGTGGATTCAATCGAACACGAAATTACTTCGTACATCTACGTTATCGTTTAGATAATACCAGTTTCCGAGAATAGCGGGAAACCCTAACGCGCAATCTGCATATCAATATTTTTTAAGTCCACCATGAGAAGGAAACATTGCAACACTTTAGCTCCAATTTCCTTATCTTTATTTAAAAATGTTTAGACGTGATATCATCGTTGTTTACTAGAAGATAATTTACTCGAAACAATATTCGTTACAATGCTTCCGTATACGTTGATGAATTAATAGATTATTGAAATTATAAATTAATTTGAATATTTTTATATAGATATCGAGTAAGTAACTAAGTATTTATCTTGCGCAGTTCCTTTATACATAGAGTTCGTATAATAGCATGATTCATTCCTGCTGGATTTCAGATAATGAACAAAAAATTCTATCGGATATCTGGTAATTATTATCCCACTGTTCCACCGAATGAAACAACTCAAAGCGTATACAAGATTAAAGTCAACCTCGACGACCTCGGTTCTTGCCTCGTGAAGGCTTCTATATTTACAGAGTAAGACTCAGCTTTCACACGTTTACCATAAACGAATCGTGGACTATATGCCGTGTGTCACCGAGACGTTAATTAACATAGCGGAAGATGTAGAACCACTTACGCATGGGACACTTTGCAATCTACATTTATGTAACTAAATAACGGGTTAAGTACTCCGTGTGTGTGCATAATGAGGAAGCCGTTATCCGTAACTAAAACCTTCTATACCAAGTTTCGTATCAAAACAGGAATTTCTTTCATAAACTGAGAAGAAAAAAGTACAAAAGAAGTATATGACTTTCCCTCGACTTCTTTAATTTCACTACTAAATACGTTTCATACTACTTAATACGTTTTCTCAAAAATACTTTGTCGTCTCCGAAATCTATTTATTCGGTGCTAGCTTACGAATAAATACAATTAATTGAAATGGTGCTTTGAAGAAGTCACTTTTGATTGTGAGTTGAAGTATATACGCCGGCGTTAAGTACTTATTGAAGTCGATGACTTCTTCGAGTGATGCAGATTCGCACAAAACGCATAAATGAATGGAAATACAGTATACGATATTAAAACGTTTCGCGTTTAAAGCGTCAAAGAAAGTTTACTCACGGCGAAGTGATGTTGTCAGACTCTGAACTGGTACTGTAAACACTAGACTGAATGGAGGATTTTATGAGAGGTGCCCCACTCTAAATCCAATTGCGGGTCACGCACGCTTTGAATGAACTTATACAGCTCCGATCAAACACGTTATCCCCAAAGAATCTAACGAAATTGACTCACCTTTTCTATTGTCTCCTGCTAAACTCTATTTCTTCTTTCGAACTATTAAAACATTAAGCGACTCACAGAACAATAAAAAAAAAAAAACGCAGTATTAGTCATTTGTTACAATTTTCTCACAATACTTGAATTAAGTTAAAGAAACAGAACGAAATAAAAGATCGTAGTTTTATATTTTTCTTTCTAATTGAAGTATTAAGATATTCCTAAAATATTACTTCCTGACACTTTTACGCAATTAAACAATTTTTTCTGTAGCATCCTAATATGAAATATTATAAACTGCCACCTATAGTCTGTAATACATGAAAAAAGAAGATGAGAATTCTTTACAGAAACTGGTTTATTAGTATCAATAGAAAAAGAAAGTGAAGATGCGGGTACCGCGTAATTTCCTTACACTGCTGCCACCGATGAGTCACTTCCATCCATAAGCGAGCTGGTTCTGAGAACAGCTAACATCACGTACGGTTTCATTGTTTTCCACGTATCAATATAACTCAATTTGCGCGGTAGTGGATAGTAGACAACGTCATACTTACAGTAAAGTAGCGGTACAATCTCGTTGAATACAGGGCTAAGATGGTAATACGATTTCTTGAGTACAAATCAGGGAACATTTTCGAATAAAATATCGTCGTTTATTTACGAATAAAAGTACAAAAGATATATTTTAATAAGCGTGTGGATTGTTCAATAATATGTACATGTGGCAGTAGAAAAATATCCTTAGTTGAGTTATTAATATCAAGCTGCTAATTTTCATAAATGCAGCGTGTACCGCAAATAGTGAAAAAGCAATTTTCCTATTTACTGTATAGTAGAGTAGTATCTAAATGCACTTATAGTTCCACAATAATCTTGATTCAAATCGGTAAACGCTAATTATAGAAAATAAGTAAGTTGTAACAGATATGTAATAGTGTCACGTAATATTATGAACGACTTGATCCCTTTCTATGCGGTAAAGATGAATTACTGAAATATCAAACTGTTACAGTAAACTTCTTGCTCGAGTATGCTGTGATGACTTATCATGACATGGTACGTTCATCAAAATTTTCATTCAGAATTCTGTCTCGAAACATAATATTAATATAAATATCGCAACGCGAAATGAAAGTTCCCCGCGTGAATTTCCCATATCAAATGAGCAAAGTCATAAAAAAAGAAATGCAAACGTATTCTTATACTCGAATAAATAAACTGTTTGAAATACCCTGAGACATATTCTCTATATAGTCACACGATTAAAACGTCACAATATCTGAGCAATATACAAGTATAGTTTCAGAGTTCTTCATACTCTATGATGGAGGCAGCTTGGATGTATCTAAATCATTGAAATAAGGGTGTTGTAATGCGGCTCGCGCTGATATTCTGTGCACTGGATCATAGATGAGCATCGCTTGCAAAAGATCAAGCCCATCTGCGTCTAACGTTTTAACCTGCGATTCCAAATTATTAGTTATCCAATTTGGAAATGTAGCTTTATAGTCCGTTAATTGCGTTACACCAGGCCATATCTCTTCAGTCGGAGTTCTCAGTATCCTTTAAAATAAATGTATTATTATTTTATGTTCCACAAAGATATAATCCAGCACATTGTGCACATCTTACCGAAATATTCTAAACAATTGATCAATCTCGCTATCTCCTTGAAATAGCGGTTTTTTAGTTGCCATCTCAGCAAATATACAACCTATGCTCCATATGTCAATGGCACACGAGTATCTGTTCGCACCAAGAAGAATTTCTGGAGCTCTATACCATAAAGTGACAACTTCATGTGTGTATATTCTGACAGGTATGCCAAATGCTCTCCCAAGACCAAAATCTGCTACCTTAATAACTCCCGATTTGTCAATCAATAAATTTTGAGGCTTTAAGTCGCGATGTAATATTCTACGCTTGTGACAAAAAAGGATGGCACGTGTAATCTATCAAAAATTCAATCGATGTTAATATCCCAGTACAATCATTTTGTATTAATGTCAAATATCATACTCTGTTTCCGAACCTGATATAAATAGGATTTAACCATTTTTGGTTCTAGCACTTTTCCAGGGCCTAAACTATCCATATATTTCTTTAAATCCATAGTAAGATACTCGAAAATAAGATATAATCTGGTTTCTTCCATTAACACATCCATCAGTCTAACAATATTGGGATGTGGTAACTCTTTGAGTAATGAAATTTCACGAATTGCTGTTGATGGCATTCCTTCATCGTCACTTTCCAAACGAATCTTTTTCATGGCTACAATTTCCCCTGTTTTCTTGTGCTTACCCTTATACACTACCCCATAAGTGCCTGTGGAATTCTTTTACTGTATTGCCTCTCATATTAGCGTACGGTACATAAAGAATCGTCAATGCCAATAATCTACTATATATAACAGAAATAGTTGCAAATTTGTGGATAACAGAGACGGTCAGAGCTCTATTCGAATAACAGACGATGGACAAAAGCAGTATATAGGGATTTATTTGTAATATTTATTCCACTGTACACCAATTTCTACTTTCAACTGAGATTAAAATTGTTTATCGCTCATCCGTATTTCGATATTTGTGTTTAAACAAGACTTTTGTCCATCTCTGATTAATAGTCACAATGTCTAGAAGACTCGACTTTCGATAACCTACACTAATAAACCGAAATTTTACAAAACGTGCAAACCACGCCATCGAATACGATCAATTATTGATCGATCTATCCTACACAATACGACACAATAGCAATTGAAAAAATCTGCGGATTACTGGTCGAACTTGGAATAAACGATAAGGGCGGAAGTAATTGAAAAAGCACGACAAAGCATCGTCAAATTCACCTTCACCGATTTTCTCGATCTTCACGAAATTCTCCATAGTGAATATACGCTCGTGAAATCCAAGGCTAGCTGAACTCCGTTCTAAACCGTGTCGCTCGAATATGTCCCTTAATTGATCAAAATTTCACATGTGTTTTCAATATGTCTCACAAACTTTCCAGTGTGCCGTCACGTAACGATCAAATTCAAACGTCGATACGCCATATTGATAAACATGTTTGAAAGTTCAGCGTTCGTATTGTCCGGTAACAGCTCGGCGTTGCTTCAACCAATCAGGGCGAACGTCGCCGTGGTAACCTGTGATGCTAGATTCTGCTCCCACTTTCGTTCAATTTTTTGAAACGCGCATGTGCAAGTAGGAGCAGGTGTTTCCATTAAGCCCGCGCTTTTTAACCTTAAACGTAAAACTTTCTTGAGGGTACACTTGAAGTCACTAGCACTTTGATGAAAACCAAAGATGGGTAAAACCCTAGGCTTCGAATCAGTCTGAAGTTTGGCAACGTGTTTGTCTCGCTTCTTTCTTTGGAAAATGTTCAAAAGAGGAAACGAGACAAACATATCGGCAAGCTTCAGATTTATTCGAAGCCTAGGGTTTTGCCCATCACTGATGAAAACTCCCAATCTAGGGATAACCAATGTTATAAATTGTGTCATAAACTTGTTATAATATCACGAGAACGAGTATGATGTCTATGAATTGATACAATCAATTTTGAAATATCCTGTACATCCCTTTATACGTTTTTATTTGTTTACAAAGTATAAAAGCACAATAAGTCGATAATATAACATTGCTCCATAATCGGTCAATTATTTCATTTAAATTGCAAAATGGAAAAAGACAAATGCATTTCAACTAACAATATCATTTCAGAGGTTTATTTTCGCATAATTGACATTTATATCAGAGGTTAGGTTTTGTTCTGTAAACTAAACATTCGTTATAGGTGCCTGACTCTGTTATCTATGTGCCAAAGTTTATTACTGAAGAGGAAGAAGCAGAAATTATAAAGCATATTAATCATGCTCCTTTACCAAAGTGGACACAGTTAAGTCATCGTAGGTTACAGAATTGGGGTGGGATTCCACATCCCAAAGGTATGATAGCAGAAGAAATTCCAGCTGTACGTATTTTATATATAATTTAACCTAGCTGCATTAATTTGCTCTCCAGTGTTCAACAATTATACTAATAATAAGTTTTCAGTGGCTTAGAAAGTATGTTGATAAAGTGTCATCTCTTAATGTATTCGAAAGAGATAAGTTACCCAATCATGTTCTGATTAATGAGTACTTACCTGGCCAGGGAATAATGGTATGCAAAAAGGTTTCATACGACCACGAATTTTTTATTGCATGTGTATTAACAAAATAACCAGTTCATACTATGAAATGCATATTTACCAGGCTCACTCAGATGGTCCACTTTTTGACCCCATTGTAACAACTATCAGTTGTGGATCTCATACACTTCTCGACTTTTACAAACGACTGGATACTACACAGGTTGGACAACTTAACTACCTTAGGGATCTTCTAAACGTTTCTCGTATATATACTTTTAATCCCCTTTTTTCAGTTGCAGCAACTTGACTTAGACTTCAGTCTTCTATTAGAACGTAGAAGCCTGTTAATTCTCCAAAGGGATTTGTATCATCGTTATTTACATTCAATTGCAGAAAGAGACACAGATATTATCTCAAGATCTATAATAAAAAATTTAAACATATGTAGTGAACAATTTCAAGAAGAACAGACATTAAAACGGGATGTTAGACTGTCTCTAACAATTAGACACGTTCCTAAAACTACTAAATTAAAGTTAAAAATTGGATAATATATTTTACACAAATGCATTGTTTGTATATGATTTACCCTACCTCAAGATGCCTCAGCTTTAGAAGGCATTGGAGTATCTGTATCCTCATAATTTTCTAAACTAACATCCATCATTTCCTCATCACACTCATTCAACATTCCTTGCAGAGAATGTATAGAAGAAATTAAAACATGAAATTGTTTACGTCTCATTTCCAATTTGTGTTCTAACTGTTCAGATTTTTCCTTTAACTTGTCTAATTCTTCGCGTAAAGTGGCAAGTTTCAAATTAGTTTGCACTCGATCTGGTTGTTCATTTATTACTTTTGCCAGCACGTCGTACTCGATTCTATTCTTTCTTACGCGTTTCGCGTCCTGCAACTCCACCTTTGTTTTTTCTATGTCTTTCTTAGCCTCCTCTATTTGAATTTCAATTTCCTTGGATAACTGTTCGTAACTCTTCAATTCTTCTTGACTCATATTCGAAACTAGTCTGGACTTTCGTTGCGCGAATTCACACTGAGCAAGTTGCGACAACATCCTCTCGTGTAGCGTGTTGTCTACATCAGGGCTATTTATCCACTTTATGAATGATTTCAGGAGCATATTTATCCTGCGATCATCTCCAGTTCCATCCCCGTCTATGAGCAATCTTCGACGTATTACCTCTTCTACGGATAAGCAAATTGAAAAGCAAATTAAAAAATGTAAATATTACTTGAGGTTATGGTACGGTAATATAAACGACTTACCGTCAGACATTTTAAACGTTGACAAAAATAACTGTTCAATAACGTTAATAAAATATTACTTGGAACCAATTGATGTAGCTTGTTTATTATTAATAGATCCAGTAAAAATTGTGTAACGTCGAAGGTTAGCTTTAAACACGCCGCACTGCATGTGTATAATTATTAGTCTAATACAACAGTCATAGGCAAAACCTTAGGCTTCGAATAAATCTGAAGTTTGCCGACATGTTTGTCTCGTTTCCTTCTTTGGAAAATGTTCAAAAGAGGAAATGAAACAAACATATCGGCGAACTTCAGATTTATTCGAAGCCTAGGGTTTTGCCAATCACTGTAATACAATTTGGGATGGAGTCCCTAGGTTAGGGACCCTAGCAGAGATTCCATCTAGCGACTTGAATTTGAAACTCTTTGATACTCCCTCTGTGAAATACTCATATGGTAAATAGGGTATGTTTAGTTTTAATTGTTACCGTATGGTAAGGTCTGTTTAGTTCTAATTCCTACCTTATGATAATGAAGGTTTAGTTTCCATTCCTATCGTTACAAGTGCTGTAACCTTATTCCATTTCCAATCGACAACAATGAAAATAGCTAGATCTAATAAATAACAAGTTGACCTTATATTTTTCCTTAACAAAATATGTATTTCTGTTCCCGATAAGACACTCTTTATCGAATTGCATATTTTTCTCTAAAACCAGCTCCTTTTATAGCTTAAACCGCAGTTAATCGCAACGTTGGTAGGGGAATTAAAAATGATATTCCGTTGAAATTATTTCGAATCACAACGAATTTATATTAAATAAACGTTTGACATTCGTTTCTTTTGGTAAAATGAAAAGAACAGAATTAGCAGTCTTAACAGAGATTACCAAGGAGCAGAGATAATGCCCCTCTCCCCGAGAAAAGTTATTAGGTCCCGCAAGACAGCGAATGCAGCGCGTTCCCGCTGGAATATTAAAATGATCCGCCATTACTTTAATAAACCTGTCTTCTTTGTTCCCTTCCTACGGGGCAACTTTTCTATGCTCCTCGAAGAATTTCGACGCAGCAGTCGCAGATGTCACTGTACCCCTAATGAGCGCGCTATTTTTCACCAGTATTTTTATCCCGTTTATTGGCTGCCCGTTTCACAAACTGTCAGCCCTGATATTAATCATCCCGCTGTTACGACTCTGCCTTTATTTCTTCTAAGGATAAAGAATGAAAAAGGAGGGGAAAGGGGGGAAAGGGAGAGGAGGGGGAGGAAAAAAAAACTTTCGCTCCTTCATTAGTAGTATTAAAACGGCTCTAATACAGCTGATTCCATTGAGCCAGAGATCCGTCAGTAGGATCATTCTTTTCGTGTATTAATTTTTTACTTCCTCCCCCGTGTCCATCGCGGTAAATGAATAATATTATTTGCAAGACGTTACGAATGACTTTATACAAGCCACTAATGTAGGTGGAAAGCTTTATTATCGATCTTTAGGATTTCGGATCAATCAGAACGAGCGCCACCTATAGAAATCCCCTCACGCTTAGGCGCAACGTACAAAAACCGCACGATTTGAATCTAATTACTTAACATTGGTCATGGATTTTCGAAATACCTCTGCTTGCACGTTTAGGTACTGCATTAAATCCCGTAAACGAACCGTTAAGCTCCAAAGGAAATAATGAATTTTATGGAGAACGATTTTTGAAAAAAAAAAAAAAAAAAAAAAGAAGGCCAGACACACCCGAAACAACGAAAACGTTCCGGAAGGTTTATCATCGTGACGTACGGGCCCATCGATCACAGAACGACAGGAAGCAAATACTGAAATCAGTGAGTACCGCGTGTAATTAGTATACGCGATAGAGACGTTGATGGGAGAGCGGGAGTTTTATTTTCCGTCTCTCCTACAGGGGGAGGAGGGGATCGACGGGGGGGAAGGGGGGGGGGCGTTTTCAATTTGAATACCGATTAATCTGGCCGAATAATCTTACCGTATATCCCCTCTGGCCGCGGCAACGGTCGTCCTCCGATATTCGTTTGAGGGCATTTTTTAAAACTAAACGTTTCACTTTATCGTGGCGCGCAGCAATTAATAATAACACGCAATCGGGCCGTATCTTTTATAACCTTTCCGTGTATAAATCGCGAAATTCTGGAATTATCAGGCAGCCAGGAATGAAAGGCTATTTCCGTCGCGCGGAATCACGGGCAATATTTTACGTGGGATTGGGGTTGAACGCGGACACATCGACGTTTGATATTTTTATGCAGTGGCGCCACCGCGGGGAGATTTACGAGGCAGATATGCGATCACAAAATGTCCGACACTAAATCAAACATGTTGCATCGGAAAACATCAGAAATTATTATTGGGACTTTTATGGGATCGACGGGAGCGAAAGGAGCGTACAATGTAACTCGACGAGCCGTTACATTGCGAGTATCTTTCGGTGGGATCTGTCGCGAAATGAACCGACGAGATATATTAGGGCCTGCGTTCCCTCCGTTTTTATAAACCGAGGAACCATGATGGCTACTCGTTTAAACTGGTAGAAAAGGAAACGAAATTAACCCTTGGCTCTCCTTTGGCTCCTCTGCGACGCCATGGCAGGTCTGCGCTAGGTTACTTGTGGGTAAAAATAAGGCAGTGAATTTTCTCGCGCATGCGTCAAATAGGTCTTCTTCCCTTAAGTGAGATGAATCCTAGCCTTCCACACTTTGTTTGTCTTTTAATTCTTTTTAAGAATTACTTAATGTAAATGTAAAATATACAAGGTGTCTACGTATAAGTCCGGACATACGCAGGTGGTCAATTCTACAACAAATTTCCAACAAAAAATTACTCTTAGACATCTCCCAGCCGCGTGTAGAGCCTGAGTGAGAGATGAATAATAATTGTTTTTGAAAATGTATCCATAGAATTTTTATTTCTAGAGACTATTTAATCAAAATCTACCTCGGTGTACCGATAAATGATATGGAGATCGCAACACGATCGATTTCACAAAGCAAAAAATCGATGTTTTCGGCACAGGAGATCGAATAAAAGAGTCTAAATTTGAAAAAAAAATAATGTATTGGAAAAAAACAAAACCTTGAGGTGTAAAAAAAACCAATCCTTTTCCTAATTGGGGAGACTCGGGAGTGTCACCAAAAAATACATCAAACCCGATGTCAAGCTAATTTTAAAGTGACAAGTTGATTTTTGTTGAAAAATGTCGATTTTCACCTAAAGACACAATGTAAAGTTTGACCTAATTTTTCACTTATTAAACCTACGTAATAAGTTCTGATTTTGCATCAGGGAGATGGAAAATTTAACGCTCTTTCGAATGGTGTACTGATTTTTAACTTTGCACTGTAATTTAGTGAACTTGTGGCCGTTTAAAGAGCGTCAAGTCGAAAACACAGAAAAAAAATTCAAAGTGAAAATACTCGAGAATAAGGCGACACAAAGAAAATGTCTAAGAGTAATTTTTTGTTGGAAATTTGTTGTAGAATTGACCACCTGCGTATGTCCGGACTTATACGTAGACACCCTGTATAAATGATATAAAAGTGATATAAAATAGCCACAAGCAGTGGGCAACGCGGTTTTCTTTCTCTTTTTAGCTGTTGCAGGGACGAAGGTCTAGCCCTCCTGCTCTATCTATAATATCTCTATGACTGTGGCGCGTCCATCGAATGCATTTATCTTTGTGACGTCACCGTGACGCACGAGTGGTTGAAATGATAAGTAATGATGTTAATAAATAGCGTAGAGTCTGCATCGGCGCAAACAGGGAATCGGCGAGTAGAGAGCCCCTCTCGGATCGTTGGATCAGGGGTCGCGCGTGAAAACCGGCCTGCATGTGTACTAATCGTGGCGGAAAGGGTGCCGTGAGTTATGAGTGCTCTATGATATCAATGCATCAATTTGACTAAACGAAGGATTAATTTAATAACAAGTCAGCAGATGAGTAGTCGGATGATAAATAGAGAAGGGAAGAACGGTAAATGATGTTTAGGGGTGAGAGGCTGGTGGGTGGTTGGACAAGGGGGCGAACTTACGCTGTTTTCTTTCCAGCTTCGATTTAACCATCCGCGTCCCTGGAGATGTATCGTTCTCGCTCTGGAAGATAAAACTTCTCGATTACTATGGAAAAGAGTTTGCGTAGCGCGATCCTTACCTAATTGTGCTTCTTTCGTTTCGTATTTTCCAGTCCATTGCAGGATCACTTCATCGACGATTTTGTACAGCCACAAAATATTTCGAATTGGTCGGAGGGCTCTCTGTAATATTAGAATTATGTTGGAATGATTACAATAAATGTATAACAAATATGTATTGAATGTATATAATTATACGTACAAGTAAATTTTCGCTGTCCTTAATGATAAGCCTATTATTCTTCATATTATTATTATTCTTGATTCATGTTTTTGTACTCTTTTTCGAAATTGTTTGGTTGTATCGTATTGTATTTCATATGTTACTTTGTCCCGAAAGTTTCTGTCGCGAGTTGCACTCAATTATTTTATGTGGTCGTGTTTATATAAATAGACAATCTAATTTCGTAGATATTCATGTTGTAACAGTAATGGAGCAAAATGAAGCGTACACAATTCAATAATATAACATTAGACATAAAATATTGTGCATGTATTACTTATTAATAAAGCGAAAGAAACTTTTGGGACAACCTAATATTATAATGTAAATGAATATATGTACTGATAATATGCACAGTTATGTGCATATTGGTAATAATCCCGTAAGGGGTTTAATAGCTTTAATAAAAAAAAAAAAAAATTCTCGCTAATTTTCATATAAAATGAAAATTATTTCTTGGCTTCAGTTACATATGCATTAACGACTTTTGTATGATATAGGCGAAAGTATCGAAAGTGGATGCATGGATGGATACGAAGCTGGGGGTCCTTCAATTTGCGAAACTGATGCAGTAAGTTAAGGGTGGTTAGGGTGTCCATGGACAAGGGGGAAAATCCCCTAGTTATGTCCGTAACAAAGTCAGCCGCTGCTTCAATATTGTCGTAATCGCCGTTATTATTGTACTGTCAATCATGCGTTATTCCGCTCGAGGAGGAACATTGCCGGATCAAATTATTCAAGCGATCTGCTTTGGACCAATTTATACGAAGGAGAGCGATATTTCTGCAAACGACCTAGAAAATGCATTTCATTAGAGTATATTGAATTACGCGTTTTGGAAAAAAGAATGTTATTAAGGGGGGAGTCTGGTCCAGCTAATGTATTATTCTAATGCATATAATTTCCAGATATAATTAATTTCTGTTATTGAAACTTTTTTTTACATATAAAGGAACGATCAAAGAAGAAAATTTGACAGTGTAGATTTAATTTGAATGTATACATATATAGATATAGTAGTCGCAAGGAAAGAATTCGGTCAAAACGGTGGGACGCATAGCTCATCGAATTTTTATCCGATTCACTTGATTCAACGCTTAAATTGAAAGTAATTAAGTTTATATGCTAATGAACCTCGACTCTTAGTGAATTATTATTATAGCATAAAGTTATTGCGAAATAACGGCCGACATGTATCCTTCATTTTCATGTTTTTTACCGCCATTTTTGCAATTAACAATTTTTTTTTGCAAATTGAGGTTCATACGCATTTTACGTACTGACTAAAGACAAAAATTTTCTGATTTTATCTATCAGATGTTTTCCCAGGGCTCCACGTATCCCACCGTTTTGATCGAATCGTTTCCTTGCGACTACTATATCTATGTATGTATACATTCAAATTAAATCTACGCTGTCAAATTTTCTTCATCGAACGTCCCTTTATGTAAAATATATGTCCCTTACATGGAAAACAAGTTTCAATAACAAAAATTAATTATATCTGGAAATTATATGCATTAGAAAAATACATTAGCTGGACCAAACTCTCCCCTTAATGGAATAAATTTGTAACAGTACGAATTATCACATTTATTACATTAATGGCAAATATTATTGGAAATGAAGTTATTATTTATCGTTAGAAATAAAACTAAATTAAATAAAGATATGAAATAAACCAATAAATCTGTAATACTATAAATTACCATGATACTTACCTCCTTAGTCCAAGGTAAGTCGAAGGTCATCATCAGCCACGACCCATCGCAATTCATCGTTCACCAAAGAGTCCAAGTGTCACCTGAAAAAAATTAATAGTTACATTATTTGCTCCAAAATTCCTCTTCACACGCCCCCTATCCAAACAGATTTCTCAAAAAAGATTCAATAAATTCCCCATTACCAAAGAGCTCCGCAATTATGTCCCCGGCACACGTACCCCACTCGAGGGGATGAAATTAAACGAGACGGTTAAGGTCCATATTCCATTCTCGCAGACGTTAGCGTTAGTCAAAACCGTACTCTAGTGCCCGTGGGTTTCCCCGTCTTCGCAGCTTCCAACGAGCGTCCTCTGTCCCCTCCCCCTGCCCCCGTCGCCCCTGGGCTTCGTTCTCGCCGATTTAATCCCAGGTTCAGCACTCGATTTGATACGTTACACAGCGGTTTGTATGCCCTAACTCGCCTTACTCAACACGGTACACCCTGTTCGTATTACTGCTCCTACGACCCGCCCATACTAGATCGCTTCATTTTGTTTCACCCTCGCTTCTCTCATTATCTCGTGCAACCACTCTCTTCCCTAACCCCTCCGCCCCCGATCTGGATACGTCTTCTTCCCTTTTACTCTCACAGACCGTCCTCGGCGTCGTTCCTTCGGATTTCGAACGCTCTCTCACCCCCTCTCCCCCCCCCCTCGCCGTCCTCCTTACGAATCCCTGGAATCCCCATTTTTCTCTTTGTCTCGTTCCTTGCCCTGTGCTCGCTATCGCGCTTAATGTTCCTACAGTCCTCGTCTCTCCGCAGCATCGGCCACACCACAAGGGGTTGCTCGCCTTCATCCCTTGCAGTCTACCCCGATCGAGCACCCCCTCCCCCCCCCCCCCCCCCCCCCCCCCCCACCCAACGATCCCAGTCCACTGGCGGAAGCGAGAACCGCCTGGTGCTCCCCCTGTTCGCATTTAAATTAGATTAGATAAGTTAATCAATGCGGTATTCGAAGTAAAACCCGGGATTTCGTGTCAGCCGGTTACCGAAGAGAAATTATTGCCAGTGTCGGGATCGCGATCGGTCGATCTCACGAAAATCGTCGATTGGCTGGGGGTGGCGGGGACGGAGGCGACGGAAGTCCCGATAGCGCGGTTTTACCTTCGCGCGTGTCGCGCTCTTGGAAATCCCCGCGTTACGAATCGTCGTCAGTGGATACGGAGAATCCCCGTTTTCGAGCGGGAGTCGTTACCCAGGACCAAAGGAGTCGTTCCTACTCGGTGTTTATATTCATTTAAGGGGATGATTCTGGCTTGAACGACTGAAAAATTGCCGACTTTCTAAATTTTTTTTTTTTTTTTTTTGAAATGGTAAGGAACATTGAAATAAGACTTTCTCGTGGCATTAAGTAATGTTACATATATGTGAAGAAAGTTCGTTTCTTTAATTTGAATTACCGCGCTTTGCCGAGCGTCGGTAAAACAGATTATGATCGGAAAGACGAAAGCGAAAACCCGTGGGAACCGTATCACTAATGTGTTTAGATAAACAATACGGTTAATGCTGTAATTAATAACATTAAATGTCGTTTCATTATTTATAGGTTGTTTATCAGGTTTATACATTGCTCATTTCTTTGTACATCGTATAAATAGATGCGTGTAAATAATAAACGAAAAATACTTTGTTTACAGAGAAACTCAATTGTGTTTTTAATCGACAGTATAAAAGAAAAACCTAACCAACTTGATAAAATTTCCTTATATATATTGTTTTACGATAACTAATAAAACTACACTATGGAAAATGACGCGTATTTCGAATTTCGAAAAATTCTTGTGCAGGATATTTTCGAATATTCCCAACGCTCTAAAAATACAATTTTTTTAAAAATCGGTTAAACCAGAACACCCCTTTAACACGAGCATCGCTGTATACCCCACTTTGAAGTGCCTTCTGATGTCACGTTTAAGACACCAACGAATTGTGCCAAGAAAAATGTTCCAAATATGTCGATAAACGACACAAAATTCCCAGTTGGCAGTCGCGAGCGTATAAATTGATTCCCCTTAATTAGTAGCGCGGTGCTCTGTAGGCGCTCCTTGACGGTTACATTCACGAGATGTTAATGGATCGTGCGAATTAATGGGACGCGACAGTCAGGGGTGCGTTAATACACGGTTCTCGGGCGATTCGTGAAATTAGTAAACTTGCTTTGTAGTTGGCCGAATCCAACCAGCGCGAGTTGGGGGGAGGGGGTGAGATGTATAATCTATAGTTCAATACAGGTCCGCGCGAACGACTTCAAGTCGAAAACTTTTTGCCATTTTTCTTTGCTCGGGCACTCGTTAAGACAATTTATAATTCTATTCTGTAACACCGAAAGGGGCGGAAGGGGGAAGAGGCGGGGAAGGGGGTGCGCAGACAAAGTCCGACTTTCCTCCCTTTACGACGTTTGGCACCCTCTCTGTCATGGCGGACTGCGCCAACTTTTTTCATATTCCAATTAGAATATTTTTCATTGATTTAAAGCCTTGCGAGAGCAAATATTAACGGCTTAACACCACGATAAATTTACACTGCCAATGCCTCCGGGATTCCGTTTTGTCCCTGCAGTTAGCCCACCACCCCCTCGCCTCCGCCCTGTTCCCCTCTGCCCTCTTCTGATCGAGGGTTGGAACGAACGACGACCGGCATAAGGACTCCTGGCTACCTACGAATGCTAACTTTATGACTCACGAAAACTCTCGTAACATTAATCACCGTGCGTATATTTGAAATCGATACCAGTTACGAAAATGTTCACCACCCCCTTTCCCATCGCCGCCACCCACTCCGTTCCTATGTTTCTGCACGCCTTATTACGTTCCAGCTACTTTACTACAGGCTCCTGCGAAAGATTATTTCTAGTCTATTAGACCTCTACTAATGAGTTCATTCTCCTCTGGTTTATCCACCGGTGTGATCCTTAAGGAATCCTTAAGGGCATTTTTCGCATGGCAGGTCTATATGTGATTTTGATCGCGAATCAAAGTCGAAGGAAGACAATGCCCGATAATTTTTAGTTGGGAATTTACATTTACGCCTTCCTTTTATTTTGTACTGTCAACGAGGGAGAGAATCGTGATGAACTCCGCCCATAGTACGGGCCATAGGGATCATGGGGGCGGGGCATGTGGCACTTTTCTCGAGCGTTCACTTTACATACACTCGTTCGTAAATACAGAATTTTTGTGCGATCGATTCTTTTCCATTTGTGGATCCAGAGCGTCTCGAAACGTCTGGAATGATAGACAGAAGCTGGAGAGAAGAGAGGGTTAATCGATGGCAATTGTATGCCCCTCCACAATAACAGAGGAAAAGTATGACTTCCTCTTTTTTTTTTTTTTTATCAAAAATATAGACGAGCCGATAAATTATCTCTGTGTGTTTCATACAGTAACCTTTTTATTTTGTTAACATTTGTCGGTACGATGTCGGATTTTATTGGCAGCCCACGCGTTAAAAATTACGTCATTCAAGTGTCTTCCTTTATGATTGATGAGTTCCTGCAACGCACCGGTACACCGTTCATTACGACCCCTTGCATGCGGTTATCAATGGTCCTGATGGCCTTGGTGATTTTCGTCTTCAATCCATCTACCCATACACTCTCGACATGTCCGCGCAGAGAATTAACAGAAAAAAGTGTACGCTGCCTGTTGACGCGGTAGAACATTAATCTGAAAGTATATAACCTTTATGATTCGTTACGCCTCGCATTCTCGTATATTATTAAATTGTGCTGAGACGTATTTATCTAAATAAAAGGAACATTAACTTCTGTGAAACGAAAATTTAATATTTTACGTTAACCAGTTCGATTCAGTATAAATAAAACTTGTAGAAACTACTTTTTCGTCTAGGCTCCGCCCTCTTCTGCGCGCGCAGCGTCTTCGCCGGGGCACCCTCTGATGGACCTACCTTTTTACTCGTAAATCTTCGAATTCCTGCAAAGCGGGGTTCAATCGCTGCAAAAACATGAATACACGATGATTTTATAATTACCATAATACGTATTCCATTTATTAAATTGGAGATATAATACACAAGCGATAGATAACACGTATGTATAATTTATACAATATTTTATACAGATTGTCTCTACCTTTCGCTTAGCGACTTATCTAAATACTGTACAGTAATGTTTCGAATATTCGTGTAACTTGGTACGCTATATACCTGGCATTCGTGAACATTCCTCCACTCTCTCGGCTCACTCAGAAACAACGGTCGAACCCAAGGACGCAAGTCGGTATACGCGAAGAAGGGTTGAATATTCTTCTGAATACAGTTGATTTTAGCCTACGAGTCTCTCCAGGCACGCGCCTCGCGTGATTATACATATTTATACGCGTGTATCTATGTTCCTAGTTTTTTTGCGTTCTTCAGTTTTAGTTTAATTGGAAGTACCTACTTGTGGGGTGACTCTAAAACAGGTCGCTAAACTTTGATAGAGGATTCCATTTGATCTGAATGCGATAGGAAGTCAGTGGGCACTAAAACTTCAGTTGGAGTGGACTGTAGTTGGATCAAGATCGACTGGCCGCTCAAGGTCACTCAGGCGCCATCCCTACCACACTGTTTGGCTCCTCCCACTGGCTGCGCGCGCATAGTGCCATTGATGCCACTCACGGTTGGACGTGTAACCTTGAGCGAGCAGTTGATATTCTTTTCCAAATTTCTTTCTCATAATTTTATAAAAAGTACGGTAAAGAATCGTTTTCGTACCCGTAATTATAAATAAAGTAATAGCAATACTTCACCAGAGTATAGCGATTTACTTTAAAGCCACCCAGTATACCTATGTCAGATTCTTACTAAATATGTTAAATATCACATTCACGTTTATCGTATCTACAGAATATACAAAATCCACTTCGATCCGCTTATCCATTGGCTTAATTTCACTGGGGACGTAAATAGACAACTTGTTAGGAGGAATCATTTTCATTATTTTTTTTTTTTTGCTCTTTCGTGTTTATTTATTCGAATATTTATATTCATAGTGGCTCGCCTGATATTTAGCATACATTTACTATACACGTGCTGTTAACTGAATAATGAGATTACCGGTGTTTTCTTTCCTTATTATAATTAATTATTTGCAGGATCGGCGATTGGAATATTTCGTTCGAATTTTGTCAATTTTAAGGCAGGGTGCTTTTTAACAATTTAGTTTCTTCACTCCACGATTAGTTGATAATCATCACCTTTAAACAAATAAAACGAATCGTTAAAATTTAATTAATCCCATACAGTTGCAGGTAATTAAAAAATGATTTATAAATAAATAGTTGACGTCCAACGTACAGATGACTAGATTTACGAAATACGATTAGGTAGTATTCCTGGTATTAAATTAATTATTAATTAAACTACCCTTTTGCCTTAAAACTACATCAGAAACGCTTAAAATTTACATTCGATCGAACCTCTTCTGAACTGTGAACATCCTGCAAATAATTTCATTTTATATTACTGTTTCTGAGTTTCATATCATAATGCAATAATTTTGCGTGTAATTTTTTTTTTTATGTACGTCGAGACAAATGGCACAATCGTTTCTTCGTTATACATATAGGAATATCTTAGTACAAATATATACAAATGACATTTCTATAAACATTAAAAACTCGTCTTGGGCATTTATCTAAAAAAAAAAAAAAACGAGAGAAAAATAACTGGTGTATTTTAAGCGTTTTGAAATAAAATTACACATGTGTGTAAAAATATATCTCAACATTGTGCCACCAAAACTCATTAATTTATAATTGAATTGAATCGTCGAAATTCGAAATCAAACTTCGACGGCGAGCATGCGAACTAATGGCGCCACCAGTTTGCGTGCTGACAATTAAACCTCGCTCCTTTCCCAATCTAATACACGTCAATCTTTGGCTTTTTAAAATAGTTATTATAAATTTTTGACGGTACTAAAATCGAAATAAAATATCAACGATACAATAGGCTCGTATCTAAAATATCATTTACACTCTTAACTAGGTTATTCCACCCACAAGTTAATGCGTTTCAACAGCACAATGCTCCATACCCCACACACGAAAAAGTCACCGACAAATATTGCCCAGGAATTCTTTTCCTGACGGAAGAACAATGGCCACTCTCTTACAATTACAAAAATTGCAAAAAATTCGATTTCGAAGCACAGTCTCCTTCGCAACAGCGACAAAATTATTTCCAAGGCCAAGGTAAGTCAATTTCTCCTCGAATATCCAAACGATGGCACCGAACAGTAAAAACCAAATTCCTTTCGCACGTGGTAAAAGTCTTCCCCCATCCACTGTTCCATTTCACTTCGCAGGAATCTACCTAGAAAATGTCTTTTCTTTCTTTTTTCTAACGTTAATACTGTTTATACACTTCCTAATGCCTGTACTGTTGCTCGAGTTCCCTTCTAAGCCTCTTGGCGGCAGTTTCGCTGTTCCCATCAGTCTCTGTGTCGCTGCATCCGTCCTCACCTTCGGCGACGACGCCCTCTACTTCTTCCTGCCGCCTTTTTGCCGTCGCCATTTCTGCGGCGTGCTTTTTCCGCCATTTTGTTCTCCTGTTTTGAAACCATACCTGAAAGCAAACATTCCAGACGATGTTAGAGACCTGTATTCTCTCTGTTCTTTGCAAATTGTTAAGATTATCAGATGGTAAAATTGTATATAGGGCTGGGAGGCTGCTCGAACTTTGCTCGAAACCTAACCTCAAAGTCACACGTCAACGTCTTGCCCCGTTTGCAAGATTCACAGACCAGAATTGAACTTTGATTTTAGAAACACTTTGGGTACGCTAGAAACAAATTCTAATGAATAATTGTTATCTAAAAATAACTAAATTCAAGGGTAGATTCAGTGGCACTCAAGTTGTTAATATAACACTCCGTTGCTCCCTCTGCTCCCGACAAGTAGCTATACGACAAAACTTTCATGCTCTAGGACTCGAGTTGACTTCCTTCCTTTCTGCCAACGTCAACATCCTCGGAATTGGAGTGAGCTTATTACTCAGCCTAATCAAAACGAAGGTAGAGACGGTCTAGGGGCCCGGGGGTTAACGAACACACCTTGACGGAGAAGGAAGGCGACTCTTAAGGTGGTCCTGTACATCTATAAAGCTCGAAATACGCAGCAGGAGTTCGTGTCCCCACAACAATGTATTTAATTAACGTAACGGGCGTCAGGGGAGAGCGGGACTCGAGCGTAGCGATTGCACCCACAAACCACCCTCTATCCATGCCGGCGCCGCGTGACCCCACTAAACTCCACCCCGTGCCACCCCTCTTTTCTCGCCAATCCGCAGGCTTGTTCAATGGCCGCCAAGTCGAGAGCTTAAATTAAAGATATAAGCGAGCCGGCGCGCGAGGCGGTAAACGAATTAAAAAGTAAACGGCCCACCGTAAAAGTTAATAGCTGTTCGGATGAAAATTAAAACACTCGAAGGAATTAAGATAACGGAGAGAAAGGAAGCCAGACAATCTGGAGAGATTGACTGTAAGCCAGGTCGACGTAAAACGTCGATTCCTCTTTAAAACGCAACCCCCTCTTCCTCCGCTTCTGTTTTGGTTAATCCTTTCCCTCGACCATCCCGGTTTCTTTCGCCCTGGACGCGATAGAGTAACGCTCTGAATCTCATTTGTACTCTTGATGGAAACTCCTCGTTCGGATGTTACTGGGAATCCCCTAGCTACGGAATTTAAACGTTGGATCGAGTAGTCGAAACGGTATTGTCGTGTAGCGGTTTTTTTGAAGTTCTTGAATTTTTATACGGAGATGGGTACGTGAATTTTGAGTTTTGAGAGAGGTCAATAACCATCGTGCAAACCTTGACCTTTGCTCAGGAGTGGAAAGTTCAGGGAGCGTCCCGCTAGATGGCGGGAGTGTCAGGTTATCGAGTTTGAAAGACGTAGGGAAGAGAGATATTCATTTCAGCATTTGAAACTCGTCTCTGTTTTTGAATATATTCATTTTTCTTTCATTTCTATTTAGGGGAATATTCTAAGGACGGAAAAAGGCAATTTCTACTACGAATCCTACTATTCCTACTTAAAATTGACGAGGATCCCCTTCGGTGAAGGATCTTGGACAATTGAAAAAAGATAAAAATATCAAAGCACAGAAGAAATCTCAGCGAGAGACGACGGCCTTATCAGGACCCAACGTTAAGAGATATTACAGGGGATCCGGAGACTTAATAATACGTCCGTGTGATTTCACCGCACGATATGTTGATCATGGGTCATCGATCGAACGTTTTATCGCCCCTAATAAAAAGGAAGGGACCACAATAAAAAAAAAGGAGGAGCTGGAACGCGGAACGGTTAAGGATAAATTTTTATTGCCACTATCGCGAAGATAGTGACACTTGACTCAATGCTCTCGTCTGACTCTTGAATTGAAAATCGTGCAAATACGAACACTTTAAAAGCAAAAAAAAATTCGATTCATCATCCTTTATTTTTATTTAACGTTCCTATCGCGTAAGATTTGTAAAAGAAACGAGTTGCTACTAAAATGGGATTTTTCCTCCCTTTTTTCGCAGTAGAACATTTATTAATTTAGTTGGTTGTAATTTTTGTAATAAAAAATCCGTGTACACTATTTATCGAAACGATCCAGTTTTGGTCGCTGAAATAATATTTTCCGAGATTTGTCGCTCCAGGGAAAATTAATGTTTCTGCGTTTGTTGGTTCGCGAAGCGCAATGTTAATAACGCGACAAGCGCAATGCACAATTGATAATAACATATTCGCCCGCGGCGAGGATTTATCTCTAACTGGAGCAGAATGATCCCACCGCCATTGTAAGAATTGATTTTCGGATAACATTATGGCGGTACACTGTTTAACCAGGAATTACCTCTAATTTAATAGACCGTAATGGGGCCAAAACGTGACGCAAGTAACCGATAATAACCCATTAAAATCTCTGCGCTTTACATGCCCTCAAATTGAACGTTAACATTAGAATGGTCGATTAAACGATTCCATATTAATCGACGTTGCTCAGTCTGACTGAAGAAATTTCTTAAACCTCTCCAACATTATTCTACGTAAAAACAATATGATTCGTAATAAGAATTTTTGCTTCAGAATATTACAAAAAATATCTCTCGTCAGTGATTTTGGTTAGAAGCACAAGCTAAAAATAGGGAGCAACGAAGGTGCCCCAAAGATGACCCAAAAATGACCACTTAGCAAATTACTGTGATACACGATTTACTTGAAATCTTGACCTCTCAAGCCACCATTTAAAAAAGAAAATGTATATAGAAAAATGTTTTTCGTACACTTTGACATACATTTAGTAGAGTATTCCAACTTAACTGTCCATTGCTTTTATTATAATTTGGAAAGTAATTCCCTAGATTAGCTTTCTTCGGGGAACTCCAAATAGCCTTATCTTTTAACAGAAAATTATGCTTTAGAAGCACAACCTAACGAGCTAACAAAAATGCTCCTGAAGATGACTACTTCGCAATCACCGTGATACAGAATCAGTAGAATGACGCTGCACAGACAGACGTCCCCCCCGAGCCGGTCACAGCTGACTGAACAAATCCCGGCAGAAAAGGAATCGTTTAGCGCGTAATACGCGCAGATTTCGATCGGTATTTTCGGGATTTTTTCCCGACGAGAAATATAGTGGTGAAATGTAAATGCAGAGGAAGATCTTCGTAGCGGGTCATTCATCTTGTTTTTGAACGCGTTAGTCACGCACGCGTTGTTAAACCTAGCCCCGGGGCACGTCCCCAGGCGTTACCTCGCAACTGTTCGATTTATTAAATCAGGATTATCTAAGCCCATTACTTTGTCCTGTAAAGCTAGATACAAAACCGCATTTATAACTGCGCAAAGCCCTTACCGCGGGGTGGAGTGTTGATCTCTTTCTCTGTCGCCCTCGTCTGACACTGTCCGTTCCCCGTCTCCCTTCATCCCCTCCGTTCCCGTTCCCCCCGTTACGGGTAACAGAGAACACCGGGCAGTATCTGATCTCGTTGATATTGGCGGATAATTTACTATGCGAAAGATTACAACCGTGACTCAGATCTTGATGCACGATCGAAACGGGAGAATTTGCATGGACACGCGCGGCGTCGCGATTACGCGCGCCAAACGAGCAGGATTTTTAGAGATGCATGGCCCGATTCGGTGGAATCGGGACTATTCGAGTCGTTGCTCGCTTGGGAGCGACTATCGCGGGGATTGGATAGATTATTTCGACGGTGGGAGCTTTGGGAAGACCATTCCAAGCGTTGGGGAATGTAGAAGCTGTTCTTTAGACTTGAGGAGACTATCCAAAAATTGGGAAGGCTCTGGAAGATGACAGTCCAAGTATTGAGTACTATTCTAAGGATCCAAAGGGTATATGCTAGTCATAAAGATCTTGTGGTAGCCTATTCTAGGCACTAAGTGCTCAGAGGGATGTTGTTTCAGGTACTGGGGAGACGATTCCAATCTTGAGGAGCTCTGGAAGATAACATTTCAAGTATTGAGTACTATTCTAAGGATCCAAAGGGTATATGCTAGTCATAGAGAACTTGTGGCAGCCTATTGTAGACACTAAGTGCTCAAGGGAGGTTCCAGGTATCCAGACTTTGGAAGACACTGTTCCAGAGATTGGACGTCCAAGAAGATTGTCATAGTTGATCGACTGCATTTTTGTTTCCGATTTCCCTTTTGATTAAGATTTTCCGCCCCTGTCACATCCCTGTCACAGCTTTCACAGTTTCCCTTCGTTCTGCTTTCTTCTATTATTCCGCTTTGCTGGGCGACTACTCTCATTATTGCTTCTGTCCTTCTCCACTATCGACAGTGTCAAATGTCATCAGACTGCGTCAGTGGACTGTGCATGTTCATACATTTATGGCAACTAAGGATATGTATGTGAAAATGTAGAAGAATGGACATAGATGCAAAAATATCTGTTCAGTAAAATTTTGTCTGCATCTGTAAAACCATGAATTTGCATAAACATCCATAGTCTAATCATCAGTCTCCACCCTTCTCTTTCAATAAACAAATATCGCAAAAGAATCGAATCCAAACGCAGAAATCAGTAGCCAGTTCGCGGTGAAAGTATTTAATGGACATTATCAGGTACTGCTTAAGTGCATCGGAACGTTCGACATCATTCGATTCACTCTTCCAATAAATTTATCGATCGACCGAATCCAGTGTAATAAACCAACTGCAGCGAGGTTTTTATCGGGGAAGCACGGAGAGATCGGTTTGCATATCATTCCGTACCGGCGGATAAATTTATCGAGAGGTGGATCAATGAGGCCTTAATGAGATATATTACCAAATGAGAGTGTTTATATCGCATGCGGTCGACCCCGGCTGGCTAAGCACCAATCATGCGCGCTCCGAATCTGTAACGTCCTCGAAATTAACGTCATTATTGCGGTAAAATAAGCAATCCCACTTTTTACCAATTAATAACGCCACTCTGGCCCACTCTATTGATTTTCTGTTACCCACATTAACGTTACATTGAGACATAAAATATAAACATACAGAAATTCTCTACCACAACGATTACAATCGACATAAAATAACTTGACGGTAGGTCAATCGATTCCTCGTCAAAAAATGAATCGAAAATATACAATACATTTTTGCCATTCGAAGCTTCCTTTTCGAGAAAATTCGTTTCGAAGTCCGTTTGGTGCTCGGGGCACCCCAAGCGTCAAACCGTTTCCAAAGTCGTTTTCCCGGGAAACGGGACCTTGGACGAAAAAATCTTGCTGCACACTTTCGACGCAGTTTTCGACAGAGAATCGAACGGCTATAAATTTTCTCACGTTTGCTGCATTGGAAGCAGTTTAAGGTAGTTCGAAGTATCGGCAGAAGTAAATCAGTTTAAAAGGAACGGTGCCAATTGGCAGCCCACTGTGATTGGAAAGCTCCAGATTAATACGCTTAATTCGGACGATCGAGGTCTCACTGTATTCTGGTAATGGATTCAGAAGCGTGTCAAGCGAGATTCGCGCGATACTCGCGACGCTGGTGGGATGCGCGGAAAAATGAAATTCAGCCGACGACAGGAGAGCATAATGTTTAATGATGCGTGGAAAGCCGTGTGCGACACTCACTCGGACGCCTTCCGCGTCATTGGGCCCGCTTATCATTCAAATGGTACCGTTTCATTGACACGTCGATAAATTTTTAAGGTCGATCGCACATCCGCGTGTGCGGAAAACGCGGCGTCGAAGAATTTCGAGCTCAACTGTTGTAGGTCTACTTATCCCTTTCGTACTTTTTAGCTTGGGAATGCCTTCGTGACAAAAGTAACAAGTTTGCGATATCAATTGGCAAACAAAAGGATTTCGCGACTTCCCTGAGTAACGTAAACAAACCCAGTGCAGCGTCAAATACGTAACCGAGTGTCGTAATTTGTGTTAATCACTGTCGGTTGTTCCCGTGCCAACAACAAAATATATGCTGATCGTTAATTTGATGCACGCAAACCGTGTATTTATCCATACGTGAAACGTTATGGGACAACGTGTCAGCGGACGTTTCGTACGTTACAGCCCGGATATAGTGTTAATCCAAACTTTGGCGTGGCTCTGGTGTGTCCGAGAGACACATCTGGACCGCAAAAGACTAAAATCTGTAGTATCTGGGATACCAGAATCCTGCGTGTAATTCGAAGCCTGTAGCCAATTCGAACCACTGTCTTGACTCAAAGGATGAACCCCTCGTGAAGTTGATTTGTCGAGGAGCATCGTTATAATAGCAAAATAAATGCTAGAATACTAGTTGCACGACAATATAGATCCCCTAGCAGACTTATCGTCGCCCTGGAAGGAGGACTAGGTTTTGGAACGCAATTGGCCTGCGGACCAATACGACTGGAAAGAGAGACCTCTCTGGGACTTGAACAAAATTTTTAAAAATAATAAATATTGACGTAGGCCACTTTTATAATCACCTGTAGACCTATTTCTATGACTAGACGCGAGTCAGTCGCCATTGTTAAAAATGTCTCTATCGAGGGTGGCGAACCAATATGACAACTTCTTCTTCTTGTACATACTCTAAAGGTCAGTGGACAGTCGAGAAATATTGGATTCTTTGGTAAGAAATCTCGGAAGGTATAGATACGAAGGAACGAACACTCGAGAAAATATAACTCACGATCTCTCCGTCAGGTGTCCTACGGCGCCATTATCGATATTCATTCGCCAGGAGGGGGAGGACAAAATCAAGACACACAGGCGATCTAAAAGTGAATTCCGAAGGGTTTTTTGGCGTTGTAAGAGGGAGTCGTAAAATTTGCCCCTCTCAGTCCCCCCCCCCGGCTCCGCCGCCCGCGAAATTTGATTCCGAAATAAAAATAGAATATTGGGGATAACGCGAATCGGTGAAGCCATTTGATCTTCGAGTGAAGCCAAATGGTTGGTCGGGAGGGTATCGGGGAAGGGTGAGGAAACATATCGATATGGGGAAGCGGTACGAGAACGGAATACAGAGGAGCGCATTATCGCCAACAGCCAACTACCCTCTGCCATTCTCGCGGATCGCATTACTTATTATTTGAAGAAACATTCTGCTCCAAGCACTTTGTAATATTACGAGAAATTACTTTGGACCGATTGATTTATTAAATTATGATCGCGCCGGGATAGGAATTACGACGACGGAGGATTTTCTTCTTTCAAACGCGTACATCGAGGCGCATCACTTTTAACGACCGCTTTAGAATTTGCAAAAAGTAACCTAACCTCGGTCCCGACAGCCGAAAGAATTTTGCCCTCCAAGTTCGATCTCCAATTTCTCGATTCATCGAGGAAAGGATGTTTGAGGTTAAGTTTCAATCGAAGGCCCTCCGTCGCCATTTTAATATCGTGCGACAAATATCGAATGCGGGGCGCGGGATACTGATTCTTTCGCGATACGATCTTTCCCTAGGTCATAAACGCTTGTCCAATTTTCCCGGTAAAAGGCTCCCGGCAAAAAAAAGTGTTCGCAGCAGGGCTCGTGGGTGTGTTGAAGAGGGAAGGGGAGCGAGGGGGGGATGGCAAGGCTAAAAATCCGCCTGATCAAATCGGGCTTCTATGAAGGGGACGAAGTAATCCTGTAACACCCTCGAGTGTTTCCTTGATCAAATTTGATGAATGTATCTGTATCACTGTACACACGTATTAATATTCCCCTCCCCATAATTCATTCAACCCGCGGAGATCAGCGCCGCGCTTAGGAAACAAAAGAGGACACGCATCGCAGATGTGATCAATAAGATTTGCCTCCGTCTACTCGGACGAACGGGGATTATTTAATTGACTTTAGGGTCTGGTGACACGGAGAGGCGTCCAACCGAGTCAAAATAGATTGAATGAACTTGGATTCTAGAACCTCGTTCCTCGAAGTGGGGCCCAACTGACCCTTTGGTTCGCGTTTGCTTCGTCATTCATCGTCTCACGAGTGCGCACAGATTTCGGATATATAGTCCGTTGCTCAGAAGTTGGCGAGGGACCTACGAGCTAAACGGGTACAGGGCCAAGGAGATTTGGCCGCTAAGTCCGCCTTTGTTCCCTGGGAGTCTCCTTTCTTTCACACTTCGCATAGTCATAGTCTATACTCTCGGCTAAATACATAGAGTATCTTACATGTCTCGAACTCTAATTTTAGCCATGTAGATGAAACGAATTCAGGCAATAACGTAAATGCATGCGAATTAAGGTGTCGCTACTACGCGACAGCCAATCGAATTGCCTCCCCAACTCCTGAGCGACATGCAATACTTGTTTCGTGCGGTGGCCCCCGTAAACGTGCCGGTCGGGCCAAATGGCCCGTCTGATGCCCATCCGCAAAGGGCCTGGTAAGGACGGCCGCGAAAGAAGGGAACGTCGATGGCTCGAGGTCTAGGCGTGAAATAAAGTCTCCGGTTGTTATCGAGAGCTCGTGGAATCGAGCATTATGGAGTCAAGTACATGTGGGCCAATTTCGAGGGTACGAGCTGTGGGAGGTGAATGAAGGGAACACCGCCTGCTGCCGTGATTTATCACGCCACGCCACGCCATGCCACGCCGCCGCCGTACGTACATACACCACCATGATGATACATGGGTGGAGGAAAAGCGGGTAGGAGGCTTTCGCTCGTACTAATTGACGTCATCGATATTGGTATCCGTCGACGAGCAGATTACTCCGCCGTAAACAACTCCACCCCTCCCCCTTGCAAGCCTATCCCCCGCGTTCTAACGGGGGAGACCCAGCCAGCCACCGCCGCCGCCACTTTACTACCACCACCACTGCGTAAACACCATCTAAGCCCGTTCCTTCCGTGCGATTCTACCCTCCGCTATTTATCCCCTTGCGTCCCCACCACCGTTTACATCCACCACCGACAAACCCACCCCTTCGCGAACCCCGGGACCAACCCCTCTTCACCCGCCCTGCCTCCCCCCTGCCTACACCCCCCCCCTCCCGACCGGTCTCGTCGCTCCATTCCCGAGCACTTCAACTTGTTACCCCATCTCCACGGTTCGGCTCCGGTCTCCAGACCACCCTCCCGTGTCTCTCACTTCGCTGATACACGCGCTGATACGCCTACGAGCCCGGGGGTGTCACGGTCTTTAACTCGCAAATGCTCCGCGTTCACTTCGCCGTATTAGATTCTAATAGGAGGGGGGGACACCCGGATCGTTCGTTTGCCAAAGTCCAAGCGGCGCTTCCCGCTTTTCCGCGTCTGTTACGCGTAACCCCGCGCCACACATGTGACTCCGTTTAACCCCGTTTGCTACACTTTGCTCACCGTCCTCCACCTCCGGCCGGCTAACTGAATCTGGAGTGTAAAACCACGAGGGGAGGTTGGATTTTGTCGACAATTGGCAAGACGTTGAACGGATTATGGATTCGAATGAGGACAACTATGTTGACGAACGCTTGAGAACAACATTTTTCGAGGTGTATCATCTGGTCCTGTTAGATTCTAACAGTGTATGGATTGGTGTCCTGTCTCTCCTTCTATAATTAAACCCACTTTTTGGCCTTGTTGCATTTTGCCCAGAACTTAAGCGTAGACTGTTGATGAACAGTTGAGAAAAGGATTTTTCGAGGAGTACCACCCGGCCGTAGATTCTTCTAATAGTGTATGGATTGGTGTCCTGTCTCCCTCTACGACCGGTCCCCCTTTTGGTCCTGTCGTTGCACTTTGCGCACCGTTCACTCGACCAGGCGGCTAACTAAATCACGGTGGCCGAGTATCGTTGGCAATTTGAACGTCGATCCGCGTAATAGTCTTAATAGCCGCTCGTCCGATCACGAGTCAGCTCGAGTTACCGTCCTCTGCAATGATTGCCGCGCTCGTTCCGACGATATTTCACGAAACACGCGAGGGGAAACGTTCCTGGTGCTGTGGGGACGTCGATCGCGACGGGGATTGTCACGTGGTGCGGTCCATTTAGGATATTGAAAAGGTGTCCTCGTCGGTTTAAGTTGAAACTTTGGGGAAACGAAGGGGTAACACCCTAACAAGGATCTGATAGGTATTTGTGGGTCATGTCAAATCCCAAGTGGACACTCTCGGTGAATCCCCTTTTCTTGGTCAGATACGTCTACTTGGTCCAATATCTTGAAAACTGTTGGGCGTAGGAAGAAAGTTGCGATACAAAAATTGTAAACATCTCAATGATTCACATGTTCTGTAACAACATTTTTTTCTTACGTCCAATGGTTTCTGAGAAATCAAATCGAATAGTTTCGATGTGTCCTCTCCGCCACTGTAGGATTAGGAAATTAAACTACCCAGTTGTAAGATCTTTTACAATTTTTGATTTGTCGTACTTTCCTCCCGGAGTCGATCGGCCGTGTAAAATCAGCCGAAATTCCGGGCTGAAAGTACCCCCTGCTCGTGCAAGCATCCGCGCGATATTATCTCAATTAATCTTTCGGTTAACGATGCATTACTATTGACGTTTTACACCGTCGAGTATCGCGCCAAGTTTAACGTGTGTACGGCTTTTAAAAAAGGAACGCACACCGATGGCGGACGGGTGGGGGACGGGATATACGCATTTCGAAAACGAAAAAGTGATAAATCTGGAAATGTGGAATGACAGAACACATATATCTTCGTTTGGGGTGGAACTAGTGAATCCCTATATGCCGCACTAATCCTTTTCCGATACTGAAAAAATGATAAATCTCGGATGTAAAACCACGGAACGGAGGGTATCGATTTTGTACACAGGACGATCCGTAAGTGCACCCCCCCCCCCCCCCGCCCCACCTCCCGTAAGAAGTTTAACGTTTAAACCATTTTTATGGATGATTCAAACGAAACATTCCTATGGATACATCCGCGATTCGATTCTCACGGAAAGCGATGAAACTGAATATTTATCTTCCCAGGAAGGAGGGATTTCCGCTAGTAAAAAGAAATGTAACTCGATAAAAGGGAATCGATAAGACGGTTCTTTTTAACGTTTTCGACCAATTGCTTGTGCGATTACTCCAAATCATTTTTACAGCTATTAAATCAGTTCAACACGTTGAAAATGAGGCATGTGTTTTATGAATTTTTTAAAAATAATGCATTAAGCGGATCTTTATGAAACTTATGGAATCTTTTGTTGGATATTTGATGATTGTAAATCATTTTTTTTTTAATACAAAATTCTACATAGATTCGTAGATCGCTCACTACCAAAGTTACGAATTTGTGAGAATTTAAAATAGAATCTAAATTAAAAAGATGGTTTGAATCACCGAGTAGAGAGCATGAAAACTAGGTAGCAAGAAATAATGATGCAAAAAGATTCTTTGTACAAAAATGTTACGTTACGACTCGTTTAAATTACAGCATAAACGATATTCTTTTCCGCGCGAATTTCCACGTGAAATATACTTCATGAATTTATGTTTATCTCAAACAAGGATCCTGCGAATAATATGCTGATGAATGGGACAGAGGTATCGTTGAATATTATTACACGGAATAAAATCATTTTATCGCGGGAATTTCGAACGGAACGTTTCCGCGAAAGGAATTAAACGAACGATTTCGTGTAACATAATGGAAACGTCGACGAGCGGAATTTATATAAATTCAGTGTGTCGTTGTGACCGTTTACGACTGATAAATCCAGTTCGGTCGACGATGTCATTTTTAGGCTCGCGGTGATTTCGATGCGTGATGATTCGAACGTGTCATCCACGTTGGACACGCACCGAGTGGTGCCCCAAATAGCCAGAGTGAAAGGTGTGTTATTGCGCCCCCATCCGCTGCTATAAATGTCCATCTTTTCAAACATTAAAAATTCTTGTTACGGAGTAAGGCGTTTTTTTTTAACGAAGCGTACGTTGTAATTAAATTTGATAGCGGAGTTTTTTAAAGAAACACGGCGGGAGTTTCACTGAAGAGTTCCAGAATAACATAGGACAATAAATTTCCGTTATCTGCCATGGAACCAGCAACGACATGGGGGGATAGCTGAAAGTAGGAATGTAATACTCCGCACATGATCGTAACATGGTAGCAAATGAGCAAAGTTCGCGACGGAAGACTTTTTCGGCAGTGTATCAAGACGAGGGAGGCACAATGTCGGGATTTTTCTCACGATACAGCCGGAAAAGTTCAATCGTCTTCCCCCGTTTTCGTTAGAAACATTTCTATCGTAACGCTTGGAAGCGAACTATTATTTCTAGTGGAATTAGTTCCAAAAATTATTGATGATTCTGAAAGCAATTCCCGACCTTTACTTTTCTACGTTTCCCAGTTATGAAGCATCCTTGTATTTAAGTCTTGTTTCCCGGCGTTTTCTTATTTTTAATTTCCTTTCTTCGTGGTTATTCCGCCCCGGAGCCCCTCGTTTCTGTATTATCTTTTTATCGTTCATCGACCGAAACACTCGGAATATTAAAGCTTGCAATACCACTCCGGAAGGAAAGCTTAGTGGCCGGAGCCAGAATAATTTGCTTGGACGTTTCTTCTTATTGTAACAACAATGTATAAATCGTATTGTTCTAACACAGCGTTGGCAGAATAAATGAATCTAAAACAAGGTACTCTTTACGAGAGAAATAAATATTTTCGTCTCTACTGCATTTAGTATTGTTCTTAATACCAGTAGAATTTTAATGTGGGTATTTATGTCTCTGTGAAGTAGCCAAAGAACAGAATGAAATCGATGTTCAACGAGATATGAAAATTTCAGTCGTATGTCTTCTCGACAAGTATAGGCTTTTCTTGCACAGATTGGGCAATATTAGCAATATTTACCATTATCGGTAGCTTATATAACAGTATATACCGTTAGAGTTCTTGTTAGAGCAACTTTGGTCTGCGGACCAATACGTCTGGAGATCAATTTCTCCCTAAAATTAATCTACGATTGAGAATAGTTACGAACTCCATTACCTTGCAATTTCAATCATAAAGGCACTACTGATCGGCTGCCTGTGGTCAATAAACAATGCTCCGTGGAGGATGTACAGTGTATATTGCCCTGTTAGAGTGAATTTTCTCTGCGGACCAAATACGTCTCGAGATCAATTTCTCGCTAGAATCAATTTAGGGCTGAGAATAGTTGCGAATTCATTACTTTGCAATTTCAACCATAAAGGCACTACTTATGGACTGTCTTTTGTTAATAAGCTATGCTCCGTGGAGGTTATATAAGATCCTAGATGGCACCACCAATACGTCTGGAGATCAATTTCTCCCTAGGATTAATCTACGATTGAGAATAGTTACGAATTCCATTACCTTGCAATTTCAACCATAAAGGCACTACTTATGGGCTGTCCTTTGTCAATAAGCTATGCCCCGTGGAGGTTATACAAGATCCTAGGTGGCGCCACCGAGTCGTACGCCTCGACTACACGCGCCACGGTCGCCAAAGCGTGGAAACGACCGCTGCGAACGATTCCAAGTCAGTTTCACAATCTCCCACGTCGTCTCGCGACCGGCTCGACGCCATCGCTACCGCGTCGGAAAAATCGCAAAGCCCCAGCGCGAACCGAATCGCGGCGACGAGCGCGTAAAGATAAACAACAAACAAGCGACGAGGAATCGATGCCTCTGAATCAGCGAGTCTCGCTCCGTGGGAGCGTGCGGGTATATATTGTCGTAATATTTCGGGAAACGCGGTGCCGGTCCCCGGATCCTCTCGGGGGTGGGCAATCTCACCCTCGAAGATGGCATATACGCGGAGGTGAATCGCCTCTTGCCGAGGAAATCCGAGGTAATTGAATGCTAACCCTCCCCTCCTCCTCCTCCGCCGCCGCCACCCGGGTGCTTCACCTAGCTGTCTCTTTCTCCCGCCATGTCCACCCC
>NW_026535087.1:0-75692 GCF_026225885.1 Hylaeus anthracinus
TCCCAACTCACCCAACACTGAATCAATCACACCCAACACTAAACAAAGCAACGAATCGATCCATTGATCACTCCTAATCGCTCCGTACAAAGGAACCAATGTCAGTTTCCGTGACACCAGCGCAAAAATTTTCACACCAAGTCGAAGCAATCTGGCAGATCCTCTTCCCTCCGCCACCCCGTGCCCAAAAACTTCGTCCAAGCTGGAAATGGTTTGTTCACGCGGTGGCAACGGGTTCTAGGAACGCCCAGTAGCGTCCGAGATGTCCCCGGGGACCTATTCTTTGTCGTCGCGAAGTTTTTCCGCGCGCGGTCAGCCCCGTCTACCTGTCGCTGCCCGAAAGAAACCGAGCTCCTCCCCTCGTGTGGTTTCGTACATTCGAGATCTAACGGCCGTAGCGCATACCAACGGCCGCTGTATGCATATCGTCGCACAGCCTATAAATCTCCTCGGCCCATAAACAAAGCTTTTGACGCAAAAGGTCGTTGCAGCATGTGCGTGACGAGCTCGTCGGCCCGCTCTCCGCTCGCCACGGTGATACAGCGCTCTCAGGAGGCGGAGGGGAGGTGGAGGATGGGGGGAGAGGAGGTTAGCTGAGCGCGAATGGAGTCGAGAACACGGACGCAGGAGGTGGAGGATGTGCGGCCCGCGCCTAGGGGGTGGGGAAGCAGGGAGGGAGGAACAGAGTTGCTGACGCTGTTGCTGAACCCCGCTGAAAGCTCTGACGGCTGAATTTAACGCCAGGGCCATCAAGGCAGCGTGTAACAGGCAGCCTTTGCGCCGAGGAGAAACGTGGCCAGTTTTCCGCCGCGACTCTTTTTTTCGCTCCCCGATTCCCTTTCGTCGGAGGTTCACCGTTTCCCGCTGGAAACGGGAGTCACCCGCGGTCGTGAAGCGGACGAGGTTGGCGACAGGAGTGCTTTCGTTCCGTGAACCCGCCACGAGCTCTCGATGACGATGACTGAGAGGGAGCGGGCCTCGACGGATGCCATCGTTTGAACCGTTCCTCGTCGGCGGAGCTTTTGATGTCGCCATCTTCTTAACCCTTTCCGGGAGAGCTCCGGGTCGCGTCCGACGGATGAGGGTATCGAGAGGCGATAATCTTTGCGTGCTCTTCGTGCGTTGTTGCTAGGTCGATGATGCCTGTCTTCGTGTTCGATGATTTTATGACGGCAAAGTAAGTCTTTGACACTCCTTTTAAAAGACTTTGACACTTTGCCCGGGTCCAGGTTGGAGTGATGTTGAGAAGATGTTGCATATAGAGTGCAGTGTGGGCATGATCCGAGTCTTAGGTGATAGGTGCTTTTGATTTTTGGGGTGTAGAGCTTTGGAAGTCTACGAAGAAAGTTAAGCAGATGAATTGGTGATAATTAGGATGATAATAAGGATAACTGAGAGATGATTGGGCTTACGTAGATTACGTAGTAAACATTTACATGTAATTAGGATGGATGATTGCCAGACTAAGTGTATGCAGACAGTTTTTGATGTTGGGGAGCTCTGATTCTCGATAGAGCTGCTCACAGAAGCCGCGAATATCAAGGTATCACCGGCGAGTGACTCGTTCTCGACGCGGAATGGTTAGCGACACTAATGAGCATTGCGTGATAGGACTCGTCACAGGCGAGTGAGTCGGGATTTCCCTGCACACCGCAGACTCCTTTCAAACGTTGGAGACTCTGTTTCCTTCGATCTCGTGCTGCACGGCGCGTTGGGTCGTTGCTATTTCATTCGGGAGACTCCGGCGGAATCCTGACGTATGTGAAAGCATTTGAAGCTTAACATGTTGGTGGTTTCGACCTTTCATCATTATAACTTCATATTTCTCAAGAATCTTGACGTAGTCCACCAAGCCTCGATCTAATTTGTCTCTGATTGACGTCATCGATGCTTAAAGACTCTATTAGCAGTAGCTGAGGAGGGATTTGAAAGGATAACAATTTTTCAATTACTGCATCGTAGTCTGATTAAGTGGTAGGTGTACCATGACGCAAATGAACCCGTCAGCGATCCGAGCCATCGATATCTTCGGTTTATGAAGCACTTGGGATTTCAAATTCCTAAGTGTTCTAGACAACGGGACACTGGACAGTGCCAACTTTTAAATACTCCCCAAACGTCTCCTCTCTTCAATCCCGGTCGCCATTAACTCTATCTCTCTATCGAGCCTATCGCGCCACGCATCAGCATCCCAGGGTCTCCGGGAGCAGGATCGACCGGTAATCGGTCCAGCCGGAAAAAAGGTCGTTAATCACGGCCGTAGACGGTCCGTGGGGCTGGATTTCGCGGATACGTCCGCCCCGTGACAAAGAGCGTAATCGTACACCGGCGGTGGCCGAGTATTACTTACCGCGAAACTGAGGTAACATGAACTGAAACACAGCCGCGGTGATTCCCACATTCCCGGAATAGCGTCACGCCGACGTCGAGCCTTGCCCTCCCCCCCCCCCCCTCCAACGACCACCTCGAGCTCTGCCTCTCCCTCAGAAGTCTGTCAAACGGACGTCAACCAGAGGGGGGCGAGAGGACACGGATGGAACGCATCGACGAAGGCGAAAACCGCGAGAGCAGCGACAAACCAATTAGCTGCCCCGACGGCCAGGGGTTGTAACAATCCGACGAAACAATCGGAGGACCTTTTGGGGTGATCGTCCCCCACGACGGAGGGGAAGGGATGTCTGAAGACAGCGAAAATTCTCGCCCGTCGCGCTGCGGCCGTGTAAATTTGCGCGGATCGATCCGCGTGGATGGAAAAGCGAAAAAGCTCTACGAGGGATGCAGGGGGGGGGGAGTGGCAAGTCGAGTACCTAACAGACGAAACGCCCGGAACAAACAAACAAACAAACAGACAAACAAAAACGCCGGTGTACGCCGTCTACGAGGCGCCTCTGCTCGCGATTTTCGAATTCTCCGGTGGTTCGGTGATCCGCGCCGCTGACGGGGTTGCTCGACGTCGGGTTAACAGTCCTCTTGATGCACGATCGGCTGATCGATCCACGCTGTCGCGGCTGCTCGATGGGGACATCGCGTGGGTGAGAGACGATGGGGATTTCGTGGCTGAGGGATTCCTCCAGTGTGCGTTCCCGTTGGAAAGGGGTGCGTTTCTTTTTGACGTATCGGGAAGGAATTCTGATGACGTCGGGTTTATTGGCGATGGCCCGCGATAGCTGTGAGGATTGCTTTTGGATAGTGGCATGATACTTCAGCCATTGCTATCGTTCAGTTGAGTTTGGAGGCTCGAGTTTAAAAGGAACTTAGGGGTTCGGAAGTCTCCAGTTCGTCATCTCAAGCATCATCGATACACTAATCTCGAGCCCTCCTCGGTCAAACCTTATCCCGGGGTCCCAAATCCAGGTGACGAAAAGCCTCCAAGACCGGGAAAGTGAAATTCTAGACTCGGACGACCCACGTGTTTCACTGATTAGCGCAATTTGAACGCCCCTGAAACTAAAAGCTCCTCGTCTTCCAACGCTCTTCACACCGCTGTTCATGCTCGAATGGTTGCAGTAAGAAAATGCGCGCGATTGAACTGCAGCTCCCCATTGAAAGCGTCGCTTTCCGCAACGAAGACGTCGAAACTTCCCCCTATTCAGCTTCTTTCGCCCCCGTTCGCCGAAACTGTCAATTGATGTGGCACAAACAGCGTACACACACGCAGCTGCAGCCCCCCTACCCCTGGCATCGAAATCCAAACAGAGCGGATATATCTGCTCTGTCCATCTGTCGTTGTGTAACGGAACACCGGCTAATAGTATTAGAAATATATATATATCTCCGAGCAAACTACACCGCTGTCAAACCACTGGATCGACGCACCCCTTACACACCCCCCTCCCCCCACCACTACCGTCATGGTCGTGGCAGATTACGTCTGTAAACGCCTACCGTTGGCGGCTTTCGATCGCTGGCCGAGTTCTACCCTCCACGAAAATCGGCTAAAGCGGCTCATTGTGCCAACGCGAGTGGCTGTTGAGTCACTCGATTAGCAGTTCTCTTACCGGATTTCCGGAACGGTTCTGGGTTACTGGGATTGGCCGCGCCGACGATATCGAAAGGAATCGCACCGCTCGAGGGGATCGATAAGCCGTCTGTGGAAGAAATAACGCGGTGAAGTAACCTTGGCGTCTGGCTGACAAAATTCGTCACTCTTTGAGGATACCGAGCGAGTGGCAGGGAAAGTCTCGCTTTGAAGCGAGAACTTTTACCCTGGACACGAATGAAAGATCGATTTTTGTATTTACTTTCATTTAGTACGAGTGTTTTTATTTTATTCAGTATCGAAAGCTCGATAGCTGAATCATTATCCACTTGGAGGGAAAAATGGTCAGCTGCACCGCTTTCAAGTGACGATCCCCAATTTTCAAGCTCACACCTCTCCATGAGTTAGAAGATTCATTTTCTATAAACACATCGCATCAAGAATTACAGTTTCGACTTTTCAAGCAACGTTCGAAATCGGAGTGGATTGCGGATTTAGTAACCCTCTCGGTGGATGCCAGAAAATCGTAGAAATCCCCGAACCGTTTCAACGGTGTAACGATCCGAATCTGATTGCGTTTAACGAGGCGAAAGTGGGAACACCTAATTGTTTAGCGATTCCCGTGAAGGAACTCTCGACAGGGATATCTGCAATTATCCGTAACTGCGGCACGAATCGAAACAGTCTTCCAACAACACGGAGAGACCCCGATTGTATTTCTAGGAGCCGGGTACGCGAGGTTAATTGAATTATCGTGTACGTATGCAGCCTGCCACCCGCTGAACACGGAATATTGCATTAGAATCTGAATCCCGGTGCTTGGGACCGATGGATTCAGTCCTCGTGAAATTTATACCAGCTGAAATCACGACGCGAGGTGAAAGGATCCGATTTCTCGCGTTGCGATAAGTCGAAATTAATGTAATACGATTTTTATTTTATAGATTCTCTGTTAAAAATTCGTACCCAACGATATACTATGCGATTACTCGTCCTTACATAGGACAACATAATCGAACCTCGATGACGTTATGTTTACCCAGGCGAGGGTCTTCGAGCTAAATTTTTTGTCACATTTTCGGTCGGCTGATTCCACCTAATCTCATCTGGCCGTATTCGCGGAAGAGGCACGGAGACTTCCGGGGTATAGATATATTTTCTCTTCGACCCTATGACGTTCAATTTCTGTTTATAAACACAGGTATACGAGGGTCACTAACGGTCATGCGTTGCCTTGTACTTCTGCCTGCTCTCAGTCTCTCGTTACATTGCCGAACGTCGTGTACCAGTGCGCGTCGAAAATTATCGCTACTCCCATTTGCGACGAAGTGAAGTTGGGTGTCTTCTTCATGGACGAAGTGCGTCACTAGAGCCTCGAAAATCGCTTGAACAGGACTTCTTCTATTGAAGGTTAGAGGTAAGGAACGATAGTACTTATGAATTATGAGGTTAGTGTTCAATGTATTAGGATCGTTAGTTAGGACTGTCTTTGACTATTCACGAATCAAAGATCGAATGTTCAGTGTGTTAATATTGTCAATTAGGCCTCTTCTGTACTCACTGTTTATGGGTCAAGACTGAACCATTAATTTTTTCTTAGCTTGATCAATTATTTATCAGTGTTATACTCGCGAGACACTCAAGAATTCTTAATTATTGATAATAAAATTTATTTAAATATCACGCAATTCTTGTAGACAATACTATTAGTTTATTAAAAGCATTTGGTACAGAATGGGTCGAGTTTGCACTACGATTCTTTTTCAAACATTAGTGCATCTTTTGTGAATTGTATCTTGAACATAGATATGCAAAAGTGATCTATTACTGCTAAATAGAATTCTATGAAAATATCAGCTCGTGGCGGGTATTTTTATAATAAAATCCGAATGTTACTATTACCTGAACGACGAATCGCTGCGAAACCGCGACTTGGTCTATTCCTAGACCATAGAGTCTTGAAATAGTGGCTCGCTTAGGCTGTCAGCGAGTCTAAAAGCGACGTATCGATTAAAGCAGCAACGTTCCGAGGGGAGGGAACTGTGTGCGTTGGAAGTGAAATTGATCGTGAGCATTAATGTAACACGGGAGACCCCGTTGCATGATGTTAATCCCACGATAGTATTTTTATAAGAGTATATATAGGAGTATATATTTTTGTTATTTTCCTTCATTTTCAACCTTTATTAAACGCTTCGACCTCGCGTTTGGGCTTTCATCGATAAACAAATTTTTTAAAATCGAGGTAGGATATTTTTCACAATCGAAGTTGAAGTATTCCTCTAACAAAACCCTAAAGACATATTTAATAATTAATGTTTCTACTAATAACCAAGCACTCGCACGAATAATTTTTTCCATCAAATTGATTTCTACGAATCCAGCGGCAGCAAAGTTTTCCACGCTAATGCTCCATTAGATAAATAAATGATTATTATTGCTGACTTCGGTACCGTCGAGTCCTGCGCGTTTCATAATTAAACACAAAAAAAAAGGACGTTGGTTCTCTAGAAAAATGAAATCGAGCCTATCGGCGGTGACATGTTATTTAAAAGCCTGTCGCCGATACGAGGTAAACTGTAGTTTACGGAGAACTTCGTCCACTGTCTCCCCTAGGTCTTCGTCGTCGTCCCTCGGGTACGAAAGAAATAATTTTTATCGGCGTAAGAGCACCGTGGACGTCGCGATTAATAATGCAGCCCGAATAATGCTCCGCGCGTTGTTTTGCGTCAACAGAAACATCGTCCGCGCACGATCGCTCATGGGGATCGATCCTGGTGTTGTGGCATCACCGTTGGCAGCCGCCAATTAGACCCTTTACGACTCTGTTTAACGATTTATCGCTACGCGGACGAATTAATTTCATAGGTGTTCCTTTAACAGACTTTATTCCACTCTTTATCGTGCTCGAGTTTCATTAAGCGTTATGGGTTATGTACAACGTGCAAAGGGGTGTAAGGTGTCTCAGGTGTTGTTCGCCTAGGTTAGGGGAGACTTCCTGACACTCTAGAAAGGTAGACTTGATGTTGGAGCCTGTAAGAGGTTGATCTATTCAGAGATCTCTGTTTGGAGATCTTGTTAATTTTATATTTGAATAGTACAGAGTATATAGGATATTAATTGGGCATGGATTGCCATAGGTAGAATTTAATTTCAACATCCTCTATGGTCCCAAGTCACCCGAGCAATCATCCCCATTTCATTTTCATGATAAACATTCACCAAATTTCTCCAATTCATTTTCCAAGGAGTGACGAGGTTTCGGGGGGTCCTGAAGAGTATCGTGTCCCTTCTGGGAGATAAGAAATGACGATGGTTAATTAATGGATCGGCACGCGAGGAGGGCCCAACATGCACGCTGTCTCGGTTCCAGCTCCCGGTGACGTGAAAACGCGCCTCTTCCCTTCCTCCTCTGTCGCCCTGTTGAACATGCGGCTCCTCTCGCTTCCACCTCCTCTCCCCGCGGGCTCGAATCTCGCGGAGGAGACCGAAAAGCCCCACCACCCTCCGCCCCCCTATTGTCGGGCTGTTTTGTCCCGTCAGTCCCAACCGCGCAATGCGATATCTATGGGTTTCTTTTGGGGGCCTGTGCCGAAGCCGCCATTATACAGGCGGCCCTATCCCCCTACCCGCGGGCCCCGGATCCAGTGGGCCCTATTTAGCGATGGGCATTCAGCGTTCCCTCTTCTCGCGAGTTTTCGAGCAATTTAATCGCGCCGAGTGTTCCTGGAAACTCTGAACACCGGATTCCGCAGACTTTCGCCGGGTTTATGGGACTGACCATACTGGAGTATTTACGGGCTCGAACGCGTGAGGCCCAGGAGACTGATTCGCCGAATTGGTAGATCGAAATTGTGTTTCTCGGCGCAGGAGTTTTAAGCCTGGTCTTGGACACGGGTCATAGGGTAGAATATAGGATACGGAAACTTTAGATATGGATAAGAGGGCAACCATTACGATTCAGATGAAGGGCGACCCTCGTATCGCGAACCTTCTGCATAATTTTCTTATCGACATACGGCGACTCCGGTTATTGGACGGTTTCCCTGACCCTAGGGTTCCCGAAATACGAAAGTGGTAATAGCCACTGGATTGGAGGTATTATGAACGAAATACTTTAAATTTGTAACGGTAGAAGTTCTACGCAAGCTATAGATCGTTTGTTTATTTTATTATGAAGCTATAGTATCGAGGCAGCTATAGTAGGCCATAGTATATAGCCTTAGAGGATACAGAGCATAGGACACTATAGAGCAGAAGTACCTAGAGGATACGAGGACACTGTAAGACACTGAACACTATAAGATCTAGGAGTCTACTAAACCGCAGGCTATTGTAGGACACAGGATATCACGTGATGTAGAAACACAGGACACAGACCAACCCTCAGGAGCTATAGCATCAGCGTACACGTGTTACAGTACAGGTTAAGCGTACCTGAGGTGTCTCCACGTCGAGCTACACCACTCACAGTCTCGCCCAAGCCAAAACCCTCGCACGACCAGGTGATCCAAGATCCGTTACATCTAGCCAATTCCGAGTAATCTTGTAGAACAGCGGACGTTCGAGTCCATCGCTATTTTCTGGCTCCCAGCCGCGGTCACAGACGTAAAGTGCAGTTCACAAGGGACGTCAGGCAGCCGGGACAAGTCGACGCGCAACTCGGCTCGCTCGTCTGTCCTCTCTTTCTACCCTTTCACTGGGAAACGTGTGCGCCTCGTGCCCCACGGAGGACCGGTGCCCTCTCGGTACCTCTAGTTTCGCCTATTCACGGCGGCGCGCACGTCGAAAGGGATGAAAGGCCACGGGAACCGACACGGCTGCCGCTTCGTCCACCTCCAGGACCCTCTTCGAGGCGACAGAAAGAGCCGACGGAGCCTGTGCGCGCTGCTCCTCGCCTCCCCTCTACCCTTTCTCCCCCGAAACGGCGTCCTCTTCTAGCTCTTTAAGCAGCCTAATTATTGCCCTATCGACATAGATGTCTCGGTTCGGATTACGCCGACAGAACAAACCAACTGGATAGAGGGATCTCCGGACAACGATCCGAATTTTCGGGTTCTTTTCTGAGCCCAGGGGACTGGCGGGGTGGTGGCGTTCCGACGATTAATCTTTGTGGGGTGCGCGCCGACCGCTTGCGGGATTTCTCTTTGTCTTGGTCTCTGCTCGCCGTGATGCCCGATCTTGCTCCAGTTTTCGGAAACAAACGTCGGGATTATTGAATCTTTCGTTCGGTATTGATTTCAATTTGCTATTATTCATGGAGAATGGGGGCGCAAGGGGGAGTGCTGTCCTTTGTTTTCTCGCACCGTGCCCTGACTTTGGGTCTTTGTTGTTCTTCGAGGCTCCGAGTGCCGTTGAACATTTGCGACCCTGACAGGAAATAGAAATGACCAAGTGATATCGGCTCCTGGAGTCTTTGTGCCACGGTGTGCCCCGTCTTGTGGTTGACTCGATCCTGAAGGTGCCTATGTCCCGTGTCACGAGTCTTATACTGTCCCAGCTCCCAGGTGCAGCATCTCAAAATCCCCCAGGATGTCCTAAGTAATGGAAAAGGCTAAGTGATCGACTTCTGGAGTCTTTGTGCCATGGTGCGCCCCGTTCTGTGGGTGACTTGATCCTGAAGGTGCCTGTGTCTCGTGTCCTGAGTCTTATACTGTCCCAACTCTCAGGAAAAGTATCTCGGAGTTCCCGTGGGATCGAGAACGAAGTCTCTGAGAATAGAAGTTTGCCAACCTCGTGCATTGCGATAGAGTCTCTAGGTGAAAGGGTTAAATGATTCTGGCCGACAACTTCTGGAAGATCTCCCACTCCTCGCTGGATAGCTCCGAGGGATGCTCGCTCATCGGACGTAACGTCGTCGATGTCGCTGACACATGAATATCCAAGCACGCGGCGGCCATCGATAATTCAATATTGCACGTAGAAGCTCCCTTTTGTCGTGGCATGTCACGCCGTAATGACGCGTTTCGTTCCTCGTGAAAATTTCATCGGCCTCGCGAGACCTACCCTGCGCCTCAGGTTAGGTGAAATCGGATTCCGAAGAGAGACGTCGCGACGACAGCGCTCCTCATCCCATGGCCAGATCCCCATAGGAAAGCCAGCGAAATTGGAGGATGAATCGAACGTCTCAGCTAATTCTCAGTATTGAACCGGTATTGAAATGTGGTATTCCTAGCATTAAAATATTCAATTACATTGTGCCTTCGTGATACTCATTTTTGGCCCGGTAGCCTAATCACAGAGTCTCACACGTGGTCATAGGGCAAGGGATAAACACGTGTTTCTGTCGAAAATTTGAACAGACCAACGGGATAAAAGGATCTTCTAGACAGTGGTCCGAATTTCAAATAGTTCAAATCTGATACAGTCGTCAATATAATTAAACTGTGCTGGTCTGTTCATAATCTACGTTACCCTTACATTTACGTCAAGCCCATTGGTTTCATCCATGCGTCGAGTGCGGAATAGACCTGCGTTTTAGACCGACATAGTTCGAGTTTAATTGGGCTAAGTCTGGGTAAAGTTTGTACGAGCTTTTTCATCGACTCCGTTGAAATTAAGGCTATAGGTACAATATAGGTTAAATATAGGTTATATTGACTTACGTCTGGGGTTATACCCTTCTAAAAATTCGCAACCAAGGTTTCAAGTCAATTACATCCAATTTGTCACAGACATTGAATACGACGTTCTAATCTTAATCCTTGAACTCTGCATTAACTGCACTTTCAAGCGATACCTCAATTTAAAAGGGCTTAGTGCAGAACAAACTTTAGAAAATTAAACGATGCGAAACGGTTTATAACTTCGTAAGTTCAAGGATATTCTAGAACAAGGCCTAAAAAAGCAGTGAAATCATTTAAATCGATTAGTACCAACCCTGGAGCCTCAATTCAATACCTACTGATCTAATGAAATGATCTCTACGAAAAAACAGATCGACACCTAGGACCGAGGCAAGAAGCCACGACGACCCAGTTTGCAACTAAATTGCTCCTTTAGGCCAAGCAAAGTTCCCTCCCACGCGACTACGCCTACGAATCAGCACGTTTCCAGCGGAGTTTCGATCGTTCATCAATGAATACGTAAAAACCCCCGTCTCGCTCCGTGGATCGCAGGTGTATAGGAGGAGGAGAGAGCTACGCGAATCCAAAACTTTTCATCGATCCTCCCTGCGAAGTTTCAGCCGCCTAAGCAGGCGGATCCAGAGTTCTGGACATGTCCCCGTTCCTTCGGCGAATTCCACGACGTCGAACTGGAACGAATCTATAGATAGCGAGGCGAAGTGCCCTCGAGGAGTCGCGATGCTTCGTTTTCCTTCTGTTTTCACCGATTCCTCGAGTGGCACGAGCTCTGCTCCCGTTATTCTTGTCGTGGGACCGGAATTGGCGCGTCATCATTACTCCAACCTCCGATGCCCTGAAGATCCGTGCTGAAAAGGTTTTGATCTAATTAAATAGTAGGATTGGGACATTCGGTTTCAAAATGGAGTCTTGAGAATCAGCCATCGAACTCTCGGTTTCTCAGGAACCGAGGTGTAAAGTAGAACACAGGAATAATCAATTTAAGAGGTTTTATGTAAAAAAAATTGATTTCAAGTAACCCAGGCTCACTAGTAGGATTGAGACTACCAATTTCAAAATGGAGTCCTGAGAATCAGCCATCGAACTCTCCGGAACCAAAGTGTGAAGTAGAACACAGGAATAATCAATTTAGGAGGTTTTATCTAAAAAAAAAAGTGATTTCAAGTAACTTAGCCCCATTAAGTGGGGGATGGAGCGTGGAAAAGGCTTCCAGTGACTTCAATCCCAGTCCAGCGCAGGGGACAATTCGATTCGCGAGAGGTATCGCGAACAGAGACACCCTCTAACTTATTCAGATGACGAGAAGGCAGCCAACGCGGGCGACCATAGGTGAACACCACCGGGAGCGTGGGTTGGAAAGTTTGTAAGTGGGTGAAGTGGACACCAATCGCGAGTCCAGGACAGTTGAGTCTACGTGGAGCGTCGTCGAGTCTCGAACTCGGCCAACTCGCGACAACCGGGCTAGTTCTCTCCCTGTTCAGCGTTTTGCGACTGCGTTGCATCCACCTAGCGTGGGTGTGAGAGCGGGTAACGGACAAAATGGTGCCACTTGCGCTCGCGTTTCTTCCTTCTGTGTCACGGAATGTAGAATGGCTTTGTTTGGGTAAAGTGTGATGGCATTCAGCGGCGAAAGTTCACTGGAACTCCGAGTTTTATTTATCTGAAGCGGGACTGTGTAAAGACGGCCAAAGTGTTTACGTCGTTACTCCTCGACTTTGTAGCTTTTTATCGTTGGGGAGGAGGATGGGAGGGGGGCACGTTGCGATACCGTGCTGGAACTCCGGAGACACTTTGATGACTCGATTTAAACCTTGTCAGTTCTAGGAATAGCCTCTGCATCGAGGAATATTCAACTTTTCGGATGATTCTTATGCCGGATGTGTTCCCGGCGAACGTACCCCGAGTTTCAAATTCCACGCGAATGATAAATATTGTACGCGTCCCAACGGAACCTCGAAGACTAGCAAACAAGTTGGAAGCCAGGTATATCGAAACAACATCCCTTGCCATGGTGTCGCAAGACATTCGATCCTCCAGGACCACAACAAAGGGAGGATTCGAGAAACCATGCTCCAGGTGTCTCAGAATTCGAATGGAGGATAGAAGATTGTGTAACGGGAGGCGGAGTGTAGAAAACATGAAACGTCTAGCCAAAGCAAGGGAATCAAACCTTCGTCCAGAATTCTGATCTTCAGCTACTCCTCAGGCCCCACCTGGACGTCACACTTCTGGTCTGGCAAGAAATCATTCCCCTCCCAGAATCCTCTCACGAAACCACCGCTGGACACAGCGAGGAATCGAATACTGAGAATGAATTCTAAGGAAAATGTTCTTCGGCAACGCGCGAAGAGGGAAAACAACGCCCAGTAGCCGGTGAGCAGGCTCCTCGAAGGTGTCTGGTACTGTTCCCAGTGTTGGCCATCCCGAAACACGATCCACCCCAGCGCTGGTCCGTGAAAACGTTGGCAAAAGATGGAGAAAACGCCGAAAATTCCAGCCATTCTCCCGCCGACAATGGGGACACGTATATGTTTCGGAAATTCCCAATGGTGCACGCGTCGTCGAGGGGGCCGCTGGGGAGGGGGTACGCGAGGAGGGGGGCTCCCGTTTCCATTATGAGCCACGCTTTTTTTTTCTTCTCTCCTCTATCCGAGGGTGTGCTCGTGCATCAGCGCGAAACATTTCGTGCCGGCGTGCACAAGGGCTCCTTTCTTCGGGGCAGCTCGGCTAAAAACCACCCCTGAGGTGAGCGCCAATAGAAAACCGGCCGGCCGCCTCCCCGCGGTACCCCCGAAAACACCCTGTGCGCCTCTAGCGCCATCGTGACGCGCGTCCCTCCCTCTGAAACCGGATTCGAAATACTTGGCTGCGAAACGAAATTTCCTTGCAGCTTCCGTTCCAGTTTTCGACCGCTGTTTGTCAGTTGGAGCCTGTTTGCGGAGGTTTTCGGAAAGGGCCGGACTCGGGGGGTTGTTGTAAGCGAGGATGTTCACTTTGGAGGACTATTTTTCTATTTTGTGTGAGGTAACAAAATCTTTGGGGATTGTGGTGAGTTTAAACATAAGCCTGGTTGAGTTTGAACAGGTCCTATGATAAATTCTCTACCCATCCCTCGCATATTGATAATTCACGTCCCAGACCTTCGAATATAAGAAATTTTCATTTCTGTGCACGATTTTCTTAGTTTCAAGAGGACAATAAATCCACCATTTTAACCACAGTTAAACTCCATCCCTCCAAACCCTACAAAACTTGATTCCAGAACAACTGACCCACGAGTCCAGTCTGAAATCCAACCTAGGTTCATCTTAAGACTTGAGAGTGTTACTTTACAAAAAGTAGAATTTTCCAAGTAAAATCATCACCAGTAACCGTGTCCTGCCCCCCACTTGCTCGATATTGACACACCCATGGCCGAGGATCGTTGGCCCCTCGGGTTCCTCGGGGAGATCCGAATCTCCAGGGTCATTTAATCAATCCCGAAGACCCGCCGCGAATTAATCAGGTTCCAGCTGGTCAAGCCAGGATGCTCTTCAACGGCAGCATTCACCGACAACGCGCGGATATTACATGGAAATTATAAATCGCCCGGCTCGCGCGGAATGCCAGGGGGCGCATAATACACGCGGCCGGCGCGAATTGCAGCCACTGAATGTCTGATGTGCAATCAATGTCAGCTGACATTCGCTGCCTATGAAACGAGCCGGTGGACGCATTGTCCTACGCCAGGAGCTCTCCGTTGATACGGGGCATCCAATTGATGCGCGCGCGCGCTTTATCATTGCGCCTCCCGTCTGGTTAATTGAAAAATGTTTCGCAATCGCGAAGAAACAGAGAAAGAAAAACGCTGACGATTGTTCGCCGCCGGCGTCAGGGCTTTTCATGGCTCTTCGTCGTTCAGCTCGAGCACCTGATGCGGTTACGAATCGTTTAAATTGAGAGTGCGGGCACGAGGGAATCTTGACGAAGGTGGGTGCGTGAATGGGTCATTTTTTAGAGATGGAAGATAGCCGGGCGGGATGACACTTTGATCTGGGGGTAGATAAGGAGGTTGGTGAGTGTCACAGGAGGGAAATGTATCTAAATGTTAAATTGGGTAGACTAGTTTTCGAGATGGGAAGCTCTTGATTTTAGGATTCGTGCGTGACACTTCACACTTTCGCTCTTGGAAGTATCAGGAATGGGCCTGTCGTCGTGATGGGTGGTCAGGGCTCTGGGAGATACTCGTATTTGAAATGGGAATGTTGAAATATGAGCCACTCACCGCACAAATTAATTAACTCCACTTTTTGAAAAATCTTAAATGTAAGTGTCAAAGCACTTGGTATTGTCATTCTTATCCCTGATCCCCGAGAAACTAGGAATAGACGAGCACCTTTTGTTGGTCATTCAGGGAGTGTATCCAAACGTTTCACCAGGTCCTCAAGCTCACCTTTCGCTGGTTCCTCAAGCACCCAACCTCATAATCTCAGAAACTTATCCTCCACCACGAATCAACCTCAATGCCTAGAATCCTCCAATCCCCAAACTTTAAATACGTAAGCAACGGCCTCGGTACCTATCCAAGACCTGAGCTACCTGGTAACGAGTTCCGCACCCGGAATCCCGCTTCTCGATCTTCAGCTGGCAATCCACGGCAGCCAAAGTCGACGCGTCGGGACGAGGCTCCGACAAAACGAATGATTCCCGCAACCGGAGCCTACCTTCCACTTAATAACTCCTTCCTCTGGCCAGCAAATCGAGACAGAAGCGGCCCGGGTAGGTGTGCGTCCGTGTACGGAGCGGGAAGAGAGGGGCAGATAAAGATAAATCACGGCTCATATCGGCATTATTCGTCGGCGCAACATTATGCGAGGCCGGGAATCATGCAAATTCGCGGAGCGGATTATAACGAAGCCGAGCCGGATCCGCGGCGAATCGGTGCCCGATAAAGAAAGCACGGTTAACGAGTTATGATCGAATAATGATAAATTCCGCGAACCCCTCGACCAGCTGCTGGCGATCGTTAGCTGGCTATCGTCCCACCTCGAGCAGGATCGAGCTTTTTCTCGTCACGGGTATCGCGATTAATGTCTTCATGAGGGCCGCGAGCCACTCCTGCGGGGACCGAAAGCTGGTCTGGTTCTTGCTTTGCTAGCCTGCGGGAAGCGTTTGACTTGGATTTTTGACACTGGACTTGAATAGTTGTACAGGGGGGTGATCGACTCTTCTAGACAGCAGGGTGGTAGGAGAATTGGGTAGCTACATTCAAATCTACTGAGGCCAAGCCTCGATCTACTGAAATCAAGCCAAGACAACTTGAGAATCCCAAAAATATTCTCAGTTGCATATAAGTATTAGCTTGGGAGATTGAAGAGTGAGTGAGCGGTAATAGCTGGGAGCTGAGGAAGGATCTTATTATATGTCCTCTAATAATGAAGACACTAGTGGTTTGAAGAAATTAAGAATCTCAACTGATAGCAACCTTAACAAACCTCTCGAGAACTAGTCTGACGGAATTTCATTCGACTTTGACCATTTTCAATATTCATCTAGAACACTCAACTTTTACAAACCACGAAGTGGACATCAAACTGGCAGCAACCTTAACAAACCTCTCGAGAACTAGTCTGACGGAATGTCATTCAATTTTAGAGACCATTTCCAATATTCATCTAGAGCACTCATCTTCTCCCAGCCAGGAAGAGGAATTCAAACGTTCAGCAACCTTAACAAACCTCTCAACAACTAATCTGACAGAATGTCATTAAATTTTGGAGACCGTTTTCAATATTCATCTAGAACACTCAACTTTTACAAGCCACAAAATAGACTTCAAACTCACAGTAACCTTAACAAACCTCTCAGCGACTAGCCTGACAGAACCTCATTCAATTTTGAAGACCATTTCCAATATTCAATGAGAACATTCAATTTCTCCCTAGCCACGAATTCAAAATCCCAGCGTCTCATCGCTAATTTCCAGCAAATAATTTTCGCTCCCACAAAAGCGAATCCCATGGCGTCGCAGAATTCGGGTTAAGGTCGCGTCGACCCACGCCGATTGTCGGTCTCAGATCTTTTTTTCCCGCGCCGCGCGCGTTTATAATAAAGGCACGTCACCGGGCCAAAGCAGAATTAATGACAGCCGTCGAAGACCAGCCGTGGAAACGCAGCCCGCGGTTTCACAATGGCAGCGTGCTGCAGGTTACGACGCGAATACCAGTTGTGTGTTGTTTCGTGATAGGAGTGCCTGGGATAATAAGGGGTTATTTCCAGTAGCCGTGCCCGGGCGGCGGGGGAGGCAGGGGGTTGACATGTCACCACGTTACGCGACTCGTTCCACGTGAAATCACGCGTCTAGAAACCTACGTATTTTTTTTTTTTCATACTTCCTTTTTAGGAGCGCTCATTTAAAATTTAAATTTCGCACAATTGTTATTGCATGGTTTTGTAAAACGAAATCATTTTTTCGAGACTAGAGGTGATGAAGTTTTGAGGAATAGGAGGTTTTAAGATGGAAATAAAGTCTCAAAATATAATAACAATTTTAAACAACTCTCGAAACTTTTTCTTGGGGAAATTTCGTGGTTCGATTTCTTTCGCATTCGCATCGAATCCAATTATTTCTCTAGTAAATTGGAGTCGAAACTGATACTTGAATTTACATAATTAAGATTACCGGTACCCGACACTTGGCCTGTCTCCCAAGGCGTGAGAATTCTTCTCTCAAGTTAATCCGAATTGATAACAATTAATAATCACCTTTCGCTCCCCTACTGGGAGTAGCAAATCGCATCGAGGATCGTACGATCCGCGCGGTAGCGAGGCTCGTTCATCAACGCAACGCGAAAGCGATTATTCCCAGATTATCAACGCTGATTCCGACAGTGGCTATGCACGCTCGACGAATAACCAGCCAGTCGCAGTTTCTACAAAAGGATCTGGGAACAAAGCGCCAGGCGAATTCCGAATTTCGCAACGCCGCGGAACGTGACGCAGCAAAGGGACATCGGTTTGCGCTTTCCGGCTTGCAAACTGCGATGAGTGGGCGGACGAAGGGGCAGGGGGGGGGATCGTGCGGAGGTGGGGAAGATTTAAGCAGAAGCTTGTGTGGACAAGCCAGAAAATTAGCGACATCCGCATTCAGCGCTAAATCGTTCCCGTGGTTCTCCTCTTCCTATTGTCGCTAGCTCCTCGACTGTGAAACTTTTGTTAAGGCCTGCGCTCGAGGGTTTTCCGCGGAAGCTTGGCTGCCTGGTCCAGGCAAAATTCCCCGACGACTACGCGAATCGATACCGACGAGTCGACGAGGATGCTCACGCGATTCAATCGCGTGCTCGTTTATTTTCATTCGCGCGTGACCGGGCATCGATTGCGATCCTGATGAAGTTGTCCTTCCACGAGGTAATTAGGCTCTATGAGAACTCTAGGCGGAATGTTATGGTACGCAGGCGATTCGTTTGTATATAATGACTCGAAAAGATACAGAGCAGGTTTTTCGTGGGAGCCACTATTTTCGAGAAAATCGACTCTCGATAGGTCACTGTGGATTTTAGTTTCGCAGACGTTACGCTAGAGAGAGAGAGAGAGAGAGTAAGTCGCTATAGGTAAAATTTTTATTTGTCTATTTTTTAATTTTTTGGTAAATGCAGTCAGTTGGCTCGGGGTTAACCCAATAAATATTTGCAAAGCGAATCCCATCAGCAAATAATCAGCGCCCAGGCAGCTCTGTCTCGCTCTCGGCGGTCTTTCAACGGAAGAAACGGGTAGCAAGGGTGGATCTTGGGGGTTGGTTTTTACGCACGAGCTACACTCCCCGATGAAGGAGGAAACATCGATCCCAGGGTGAGCCATGCACACACGCGCAAACCTATGTGTACAGGCAGTCGCGTTGCTAGTGGGCGCTTTTTGGGGGCGAGAACGTCCTGGCATAAAGGGGGATGAAGTCTTATGGGGTTGCGTCTTTATGTGAAAGCATTCCGCGGGTTCTCATGCCAGTTTACGAATTCTGGAAGGCCGGCAACCCCGAAAACGCTCGCTCCGAACCCGACGCGAAATTCTTTGCTGCGCTTCCGTCTCTTCGGTTTCGGGTCCAACACAAAAGAAAAACGCTAAAATAAAAGCCCCGTTAATAATAGAAAAATAACAGAACTAGGAGTAACTGCTCGGCTGCCCGCTGAACGGTGGCTTTCTAGGTGGCTGGCCTCGTTAATGGGTGAGTGTGCTTGTTAGGCTTTGGGATTTCAGGGGATTTGAGTGACGGAGTTTTGGCCTGTGTCTCTGGTTTGACCGATTCCAGGTGGTGAGACACAGGGTTGGGCTTGGCAAGTGCAACTATAGAGATACTGGCAGGCTTCGAGAAGATCTGTCCTATGTGCTCTCATTCGTGAAGTAAGAGAGTGTTTAGATTGGCAATTATAGAATCGAAACCTTCAAATTTCTCCTAACCCTTTCAGACCTGAATTATTCTTTTTCTCGCAATAATGTAATTTAATTTTTAGGATTAACTTGAACTAAAATTAGTATGGAAAAATTAAAAAATCCCAATAGTGTAGTTTTCGAGGAAAACTGCTCTTTTTCCATGTGCATAAATAAGGACATTCGTCTTTTTGTAAAAATTTAAAATTTTGTGTCTTCAATTGTGGATGCCAGGCCTGAAAGGGTTAAGCATCAGCAAAAAGGATCCTGAGCTTTCTTGGATGTCCAAGTGGTCCAGATAGCCAACGAGATGGTTCCGCCTTCCTTTCCATCCACGTTCCATGTTTATTCCCTTATGGATTTCAGGATCCCTATGGCGCCATACCCAGCACAGAGAAGGAGTTAGTCATCAGTAGATGCAAAGATGTTCTCATAGGTAGACTACTAACCCCCGAACATTGTTTGGGGATCACCGAAGAGGAGCCAGAGTTTTCCCGGGCGTCCGAGTGGTCCAGATAGCCAACCGAATGGCTCCGTCTCTGTTCCTCCAGCTGGACACTTTTTATTCCCTCATGGCTGTCAGGAGCGCTGGCCATGGCGCCACCATACGCGGCACAGCAACACGAGGAGGGAAAAGAGAGGCACCCGTAGCCTCTCGGTTGCGTCGAGGAACGGACGGACGGACGGACGAAAGTGCGCGCTTGCTGGTCCTTTTTTAAAAATAAAATGGCGGCCGCCGAGCGACGACGTTGCAGGGGACGAAGAAAAGGGTGAAGAAGAAGGAGGCAGCCGACGGGAGGCGGAGATCGGGGAGGAAAGAGCCGAGAGAGGACCACCGGAGAGCCGTTCTGCGATTAGACTTACAAAACAAACGGCCCGCCGGTCCGGGACCGCGCAGACCAATGGCGTAGCACGCTGATCCCGACAAGGGACACGAGATAATTGGATCAAAACCCGACGAGAGCGCGTCGCGAGCGAGCGCCTCGTAATTTTCGTGCTGTCCTAGGTCGACGACCTTGACTTACAAGTCGCCTTTTGGAAACTCTTGTCTTTGGGATCACCGGCCCGTGACGTCATCCGGGACGGAGTTTAGATAGCGATTAGAGGTCTCGGAAGCTTCCCGAGTTGAGGCTTCGATAGTCTGGGCATCCCCTATCTTTGAGAGTTGGATACTCGGTAAAGTAGAACACTCTATAGTAAAACCTACATCACTTGACGTCTCAAGAAGAATCCTAGCGACCTCTGGACTCTAGAAGATTTGGATTTTAGATAATCCAGACTGAATATTTCCAAAATCAAGACCCACCATTCGGAAGGAATAGTTTGGGCATCCCCTATCTCTGAGAGTTGGATACTCAGTAAAGTAGAACACTCTGTAATAAAACCTACATCGCTTGACGTCTCGAGAATAATCCTACCAACCTTTGGACAATCGGAAGATTTGGATTCCAAAAAAACCAAACTTAATATTTCAAAACTCGAGAGCCACCATTCAGAAGGAGTGTCCATCATCCACCGACAACTAACCCAATCCACCTCCCAAATCTCGCAGAATCTACATCCAGCATTCCCAAGATCAACTACACAGTCGTCTATCGCGACGTCTGAGGGAAAAAGAAAATTCCCCGAAGAAGCGAGCGAATGACCCCAAAGGTACGGAACGAGTGATCCCCCGCAAGCAGCGGCACACATTCCATCCCCTGGTGGCCCAAATCGTCGGTGCTCGCGCGATTAAACCGCAGAAAAAGAGGTCCACGTCCCGTGGTCCGGGGATTTTGCGGAAGGTGGCTCTCTCCTCGACGGTGGCCTACGACGTCGCGTACAGAGGGGGGGTGAAGGAAGGGTGGCAGAGCAGGGTGTCCACCTCCTAGAAACGTGTAGTTGCCTCTACCCTCTATTGATCGAACTGCCCTGGGCTCCACTGGAGTGGACTGGACACATCAGCGGCAACCCCTAACCATCGTCGGAACCGTGCGGATGTGTGCGTCGGTGTGCACACGTACGCCCAATCCCCGCCAGCCAAAAGACGGCCAAAACGGCTCGAGGCTGGTCATCCCCGGGTGTGGCGGGATACTCGGACGTGTGGCCAGAGTGCCTCGACTTCCCGTGAATCCGTGCACGCGTCTCTTCGTGCTGGTGTGCGCCGCAACACGTACGCAGGGGTTTATTGGACACCGGGTATTGAGCGAAGGTGATCGCCCAGAAGGCGAACGACTGGACGGCCTGAAATATGAAATTCCAGCATACGGAGCTACGGACGCTCCGTCCCCCTCTACACTTTTTCATTATTTGAATTCAAAGTCTTCGCCGACTAGGGGACGTTTAACTGCGCTGCTGGAGGTTCGGGGGATGTGGGCGCCGGGGAGACGTTCCATAAGACGATTGGGTCATTGGGGAGCGGTTTCGGGGCATAGGATGTTGTTGCCAGGTGGGTGGGTAGTTATTATTGTTGTCGTCAAGTTTTATAATGGGTCAGTGATGGGTTGGTCCAAGGATGATTTCATAGGCAGACGATCGTTTGAGCTTTCAAGCTAATATTATTATTAATAATATTATACAACTGTGAAACATGTATTTCCGCAAAATGGAGGCCACTGGTCAGCACTAAACGCGACGTTTCATGAATTTCTAACCTCCCACGAAAAAAGGGGCAGGCGATCACAAAGCGACGAATCGCGGCGCGCACAAAGAGGCCGCTATTTCTTCGTCGAGGCTGCGAATTCTACGAGAAGGCGGCATCGAAACACGACTTCCGGGAACTCCCCACGGTCTCTCCGTTCTTCCGCGACGGAAGGACGAACGTGGCCGGTCGAGGAAGGGGAAAATTCGTGGTCACGCGACAAGAAGGGAATTTTTGTCGCGTTCGCAGGCCCCCCGTCGTCGGATTAACTGATCGATTTCCCGCGGGGGCAGGGGGTGGGAGCTGGTTGAAAATCCGGAGGTTCGTGTGCAGGAGTTCGCGTGACAATTCCAGTTATAATGCGAAATCGTTGACAGTTCCATTAACTATCGGACCGAGCCGCGTTATTACCACCTTGTTTGTCTTTTTCGTGCTCGATCGAGCGACGCGTGCAATTGAAATTCACCAGGATAACCGCGCCGAGCCAGCAAATCGACAGCGATCATAATCTGTCAAGGGTCCGACGCGAACGATAAGTGGTTTTTTATTCGAATATCGCCGCGTCACGATACACCTGGGCTGTGATTTAACCTGATCGCAATCTTATCGCGTATAATTACAGGAAAGGAGTATCGGATGGATGGGATAGAGATGCCATTGTGTCGTCATCGTGACAGAATGTACACTAACCGCATCGAACGACGATCAAATAAACAAAATCAGTGGGAATTTACAGTCCAAGCCAGAGCTTACCTCGTCTCGATAACGTATTTTATATTCAAACTTGACCAAACCGAATAATTGACATCAGGGTGTCTTTAAACTTACCGAATTCTCCTGTGCCTGACCTTAAACTACATCCAAAGTATTTGAAGCTTCAGCTAGAGTATTCAAGTTATTCTTCAAACTCGGTCAAACATTTTGTACCACTCTCAAACCAACCCAAACCTCCTTACTTCTCCTGTGACTTCGTACCAAAGTCCTCTAGTCCCTAGTCCGAGTCTCGTTGCAAGACAAACTATTCAGTTTCATCTTCAAACTGAGACAAACTATGCAACCGTCAAACCAGTGACCCTATTTGTGATTTCCATTTGAGAATTAAATCACCAAAAACAAAAATTGAAAATTCACGTAGATTTCCACCTGCCATGAATTGCTTTGCGCGACCAAGCACTGAGACGTCCAGTCGATGGACTGGTTGGCCACCCATGCGTCGCGGACCGTAGACCACGTGCGGGGTCCGTGTTTAAGCGCAGAATGCCTTCACGTAAGATAATGCTCGGCGCAAGCCCGTTACACAATGTAAGATATCTGCTCCATTGGTTTTTTCGCGTGTCTGCCCCGACCGGGAGGATCTCGAGCGTGAGCGAACGAGTCGATGAAAGTCGTGCCGGATAGAGATATTTAGATTGCCGATCGGGACACGGCCGTAATGGGGCTACTTAGCTTACGAGCGATTTTCTAAAGCCGATTGCGCCGGGTATTGCTGACTTTCCCCTCGACTAGTCGACGCTTTGGAAAAATGGAATCCCGTGGGCGCATTCGTTCCAGAAACGATTAGAGCGATTTGGGGGCTTTGTTTTGGCTAGTGGTTCGACCAAGTTTCGAGCTGGTCTAACTCGAATTTGGGTGCTCTTGAATTGTGTAGGTGTAAAATAAATACATTCGAGTTAATTTAGGGATGAAGCATGGAGGGTTTGATGAAGTCTGACGGAGTTTGAAGATGAAGTACGATGCTTCTATTTATTTTAACAGTACCTTCTCTCGGAATATATGACACAGCTCGTAACAAAGACGAGCACAGTCCTATTCACTTAAATTTCTCAGGAAAAGAAAGAATTTCAGTTTTAATTCGAAACAACGTCAAACAGTCGATTGTTTCCGACTTCGGCACGAATATATACTTTCGAGATCGAAGTTGGCCACCACTGCTGGTGAGTCGGAGCTACCCCGGGCCCCTGGTATTAAACAATAACAAGAGCAACGACAGGGAACACTCCGTTAATCTGTACAGACACGTTCGCGATCCCGAGCGATTATCCGCGTCGTAAGACATCGTTGAAACCGGTATTCGCGGGCAAATAGATCGCCTCCGGTGCGGCCACGGCTACCATACAGCTGTCCATAATGAACTATTCGTGTGGTCGTGATTCGATTGTCGTGAGACCGCGACCAATATTTAAAGAACAAAGTCGCCGGAATTCCCGTCGCCGATCCCAGACTCGCAAACGTTCGACGCCGATTTATCGCTTATTATAGTCTCACTCAACGACCCTTCCCTCTTCTTTTCATTCTTTTATCTGATACATGCCGGATCTTTATAACGATACTCAGACAAAGATATTCAAGTGGAAAAATTTGAATAATAATGTTCAATTAAGGATATTCGAATAATGATATTCAAGCAAAGGTATTCAAATGGAGACGTACAAATAATTATGTTCAAACAAAGACATTCGAAGGGAAAAATTCGAATGATGATGTTCAATCAAGGATATGCGAATAATTATGCTCAAACAAGAACATTTGAATAAATATATTCAAACAAAGTGATTCAAATGCAAACATATGACTAATTATGTCCAAACGAAGATATTCGAATGGAAAAATTCGAATAATGCTATTCTAACAGAGTTATTCGAACAATGATATTCGAATAACGACAGAAAGTAGAGATCGAATTGCGTAAAGGACGCGTTTCTCGCCTTGGATAGACATTTGTAATTCGCGGTCGCGTGTCGCGCGTCATTTCGCGCGTCATAATTAAACGAGCCGTGGAATTTCACGAAGCCACCCGCGCTCAGCTCCCGGCCAATCGTCGCCGTCGCAGCACACCAGCGGTGTTTATTTCCGACGCGGACGTTAAAATCCAGCGACAAGCCAGTGGTGACTTGTATTTTCGCTGGGCGTGCGACTTAATGGTGGCTCGAGTCGCGCCGTCGCGTCACGCGTCGCGACGCCACTTCCACTTCTTATTATTCACATAAAGTATCACTATTATTATCTTAACCATACAGTAATGGTGTCATGTATAATAACACGCGATTCACTAATTACATACTAGTTTATTCATGCATCGATATAATTTAGTATATCAACATGACGATAATAATAGTAATAATATTTTCTTCTTCTGCTGGTTGTACTGAATGTACATGGTCTTATCGTGTGCCATAGCTTGCCAAAGCAGGGATCGATCTCTGGCGTAACATGATTCAATAACGTCTACGTCGACCACAGGACAACGTTGTTTCACCAAGTTGGCCCACTGAATTTCCGGGCGTATCTACCTGCGCACGGTAACTTCGTGCGCGCCGCAACCTTGTTTATCTCGTGTCGCGGATGCACTTTGTGCGCTCGGTATCGTGCCACGCAAATTCGATAACAGTCCCTGTCGATCGATCCCCGCCCGAAAGCGAATTCGATAATAGCTCCCGGAGTCGACTGCTTCCCTCGAAAGCTTTCGGCGACTCGGTTGTTCACGCCGCCTCGAAACTTCCGCAAACCGATTTGGCAAGGCGGTTCTAATCCTCTTGGCGGTTCCATGGTTGCGCAACGATGCTTCCTTTGATTTCCCCATAATTTGCGCGAGCTTTCGCCCTTTGGAAGTCCTCGATACTTCGGAAGACTGCAATTGTCAATTGACCGAGGAGTGATACCACAGAAATGGCGCAATTGGACAAATTTTGTAGTGGTTTCTGAAGGATCTAAGGGAAATCAAATTCTATAAAGATGGAGATACAAGTAGTTGACTTTTATAGAGTTTTAGGGTCAGCATGGTTGGAGGTCTGAAGAAATACATGAGAAAGGTCTTTTCTTCTTAATTGAAGCTCAAGTGTCTATCTTATTGTAGCCTAAATTCTGGACACACAGCTATATATATCTACTAATAGATTTTCACAAAAGTTAAGTTTAACCAAGTGTTCCTAGGATACAGGTTATGTTCACCCAGACAAATCTTAACAAGATCTTAATAAGAATAAAATCTCGAGCTACTCCGTCGAATCTCCACGTGATCTCCCAATCCCCAACACCCCCGATCCTTAATTTCAAATGTAAATTAAAAAAAAAAATGTTTAGAACAAGTAAAATGCATCGACACACCCCATGTGGTATCGAGCAGACGTCTCCTCCCATGGTAATTCCTTCGACGGAAAGTGACGTTGTTCAGCAACCCCAGGACCGCATGAAATACGCAAGGGGGTGCGGCACGCGCGTCTACGTCCCCGCGAAAGCGTATCCGGGGGCGAGTTTTGTCCGTGTTCGTGCGTGCCACAGCACTCGGATCCTTCCAAAGGAATGGAAGATGCTAGGCGTCCCTTCGAGGCGCCTTTCCCGTCATCTATCACCCCCTGCATCCCACCCCCTTAATGTCGCGAGCAAGAGGGACACGGACGGAGGAAAGGAGGAGGGCAGGATCTTGGAGTTACGGGGTCGTAAGTCAAGGGGGGAAGTTATCAGAGCGTGGAGGGCAGTCCCGTTGGATGAGGATTATGTCCCTGAAGAAGCCGCGAGTTTTGGTGAGCCGTGCGAGTCGAGGACGGAATTAGGGGTCTCGTTATATGCCCTGTTGAAACTTCGACGACGCCTGACTTCTTCGAGCCTGGTGACTTCGAGGAGCGTGGATGAGATTTCCACGCGAGCGGAGAAGATATTATCGAGAGTCTTCCGCTGAAATTATTAGGTACCGGAAAAAGTTCGTGCGGATTTTCAGAGAAAAATACGAATACTCGAATCTGTTTTAAATCAGGTTTATTCAACAAAATAATTACCATTTATCGTCAATTTCATCAACGACTTCATCAATTTCTTTGCAATAAGTATCTGCAGTAATAGTCTGCCACGTGGAAGAAAATCAACGTGAACGATACCTCGTGTACTCTACCAAACAGTGATCAGCACCTTCTTCGGATGGAGAATCGGTTTTGGTATGGTTCCTGTTGCACACGACCCCTTCTGAACCCAGTGGTGTAATCGTCGTACATTATCTTATTCCACCCACTTTTTATCACAAGTTAAAATTCGATCGATAAATGGATATTGCAAATGCTCAGCCGGAAGTATTTGTTCTCTTCCGTTAAACGGTGCGGTAACCATTTGCCCAATCTTTTGTGACAATTAAGTAAATGAATTCGCTTTCTTGCGGTAGATTCTTCGCATTCGAATACTTGAGCAAGCTCAGAACATCTTTCTCTTGAATTTGAACTTATGTCATCTAGCGATTCATTTCCTTCTTTGAACCTTTTAAACCATTTCTGTGCGGTTCTTTCACTAACAGCACATTCCCCACAAACGCTACAAATGCGTCTTGCTGCATTTGCTGCTTTACTCCCAAGTTTAAATTCGTAAAGATTAAAAGCACGAATTTTTACTCTTTCGCTGTCCATGTTTACTGTTCCTATAGCTACACAACAACGAGACAATTGAACTCCACAGAGCATACATATCAATTACAAAGATCAAGCTTTAAAATGAAACCAAACTCATGTCTTACAGTTGCCAATTACCACACGAAAATCGATATATAGTTACAATTAACGAATAAACCGCACGAACTCTTTCCGGTACCTAATACTTTCGACAGCTATCAAAATTGAAAATATTTATTCTAGGTACTGTTTGCACACGAGAAAAATGAATTTGATGACGTATGTAGACTGTGTTACACTTTTAACAGTGTCAACGTTACTTCTATAGAGTCTGTAATCTGAGACTGTATAATAAGAGTAAATGAACCTCCTCGCCAGATTCAATCTTCTGCTCAGCAAACAGTAGATTGAACGTTAAACAACTTCTTGATTTCCATTCTTCCTTCAGCCAACGATGTTTCCAAATATTGTACAACGATTCTATGATACTGCTCGATAAGAATGAATTTCTGTTGGACTGGGGTCTGAAAATTAAAAAGAAATAGTAGCTAGGACTCGACGTTTGACTGGCAGTGATCGTTCACCGAAAAACAGGAGACTGTATTCGAGTTTACAATTGGTTTGCTGGCGTTACAACGCCAGTGTCATCAGCAAAGCGAACCACAGAAAGCAACTAACAGACTTCGTTTCTAACCCACGAAAACAACCCTCGTGAATGTTTCTGTCACCCTCAGTGGTTTCGTTCCGGTTACGTGTGTCTACATGGTCGACGGGTTGCGGTAAAGAAACGCCCCGAAAAATTTCCATTCTCATCCCTCTTGCTTTCAGAAACTATTCTACTCCAGTTTTAACAAACGCTTCATCGGAAGTTCGAGTAAACAGGAACTCTACAATTTCTGTTCTATTCTATACGAGTCTAGAAATCTCCATCGCAAGAAATGTGCTCGATTGAAATCTAACAACCATAAACAGTTAAAATTGAACATTTCTTGAAGCGTTTCGTAACCAAGAAAACTCACGCCTCGTGGGTCCAAAAATTCTGGATCATTTCAACGAGGGGGGAGGCAAGAAAGAAGCGTGAGTCGATGCAACTCGGTTCGAAAAAGGTCCAACAGGAGTGGTCGTACGCGCGCTCGCGTCGGTCCGCGCCGAAAAACCGAGCAAAAAGCCATTTGGGCGTTCTCGGCCGGTCGGTCAAATGTTTAAACAAACGAGCAATTATCTTAACTCGATCTCGGATCTCCGGGGTGTTCCTGGTCCCGAACTATCGGCCTCTTTCTTCCACGCGTTAACTCGGTCCCCTTCCCACCCCTCGTTCCCCACCATCCGCTCGCGTAGGGCCCCCGGCTCGGTCGTTTCGGGTCCCCAGAAGATGTCGTCGGCCCGAACCACGTAAAAACCACGGGGACATGCATTTCATTTGCTGCTCGTGTTGAGCTCTGTTCTTCTTTATGCCCTGCCGATTCCCACCCCTCCGCCGCGAATGAGCCTCGCGCTGTATGGGCCTGTCGTGCCATTTTTGGCGATTAGTAGTACAATTAGCGAGAACGGGAGGAAGGAAAGACGATGATAACAGTAATACGTCTCCATTGAGTCGAGATTTTAGGTACATCGAATTACGTATATAATTAGTATGTAATTTTTACATTATTTTAATACTGAATTTCTTAGAATTAGTGGAAATTGTTATTATCTGTCTTACTTTCTATTCTTGGAATATACTTGGACATACTCGTTGTTTTTGCGATTTGTTTAGGTATACCGTTTCGATGAGGCATTTATACACGTTTGTTATCCTTACTTCAGAAAAACCTGAGTAGTTGACAATAGGACAATGGGCCCTAACAATATTCCAAAGATCCTCGGACCGATTTGTCCCTTTCCTGACAAACTGTTACAAGTATCCCAGGCACAAACCTTCGATTCACCTACTCCCTCCTCGAAAAGATTACAAATCTCATTGCCCTCGCCAGTCTTCCTCCATACAGACCAAACCAAAACAACTCAATCTGAAAACCCTAAACACCCCCTCCCCCTAAAGCCTTTACCAATCCAGAAACTAAAAATACTTTCCACCGGTCGAATATCTCGGACCATCCCTCCATCTCCGCGGAAATCACCGTTGACACAAATTCTATAAATCGTCGAGGGGCTCACGAACCGAGGAACCAGGTCGCATTCCTCAGAATTTTTTGCCAGAGGGAACGAATTAAAGGATAACGCGTCGCGACGAATCCTTTCGACGTGGTCCTCAGGTCGGGTCGCTTCTAACCGTGGCACGGCTGGCTTGCCACAATGCTCCAACAGAAGGAAGACGCACCCAGCCAGACAGACAGTCCCAGAAACCATTTCGCGGACGGTTGATAGCAACAATAAAGGAAAACAGGGAGAATGGACGGGCCAGGAGCAGCGGAAGGCATAAGCGCTGGGATCTGTTTAACGGGATGAACCTGGCGGAAGAGAAAAGGTGGATGCGCGCGCACCGTCGATCGCTTTCCTGGGGGCATTTCAGGCCTAATTTCCCGACGACAATGCGGCCCATGGTCCCGTGGAGGGCTTAGGGCCGTTTCGCTATCTGTATTCCGCCCGGCCACGGGTTTTGTCTATAGTACTCCGGTGAAACGTCGTGGCTGCCCTCTCGAGCGCGCAAGTTCCTTCTTTTCGTCCACAGACGAGTCTTCGGCTCCCCTTTGATGTCGCCTTTGAGGTACGTTTCCATTAGCATTGTATTCTGTCTTCAATTTTAGAGTAATTGAGACAGTACGAATATTTATGGGATTGACTATAGCTGAGAGAGCAATAGTAACTATTAGCGTAGATATACGTAAGAAAAGTTAAAAAGTCCGAGACACATAAGATCCATTTTGTATTCAACCGACAATAGAATGCGGACTACGACTATACAGTGTGACTGCTCGAAAGAAAGCGGGTTTCTGGGGGAGCAAAGGCGGACCGAACGGTGAAATTTGTTTGCTTCTAACCCCTTCGGTTCATAGGTGCCTCGCCAACTCCTGAGCAATACACGATACTCTTGGCCTGAAGAGAGCTCAGGGTGTCTTGTTGTCTCTATTGCTGCGACGGTTTTTACCTAGCCCGTTAAAACATCACAGCCCTCTCGAGCAGACTCGTTCCTTCTCTTCCTACTTCCCTCCTTGGCGAACTCTTCGGCTCTCCTTTGATGTCCCCGTGTCTTCCGTCTCCGTTCGTCCCCTGTTGGCTTCCTCCTTCGTCGTCTCTCGTGCGCCGTTCGTTTTTCTGTCTCGCGCCCGTTCACGATGATTATGGTGATGCCGCGTCCTCATGCGTGCGCTTCTTTATGGCTGATTGGCCTGACGGTGGACGTATATTGCGCGAACTGCTCCACGGGTGCGCGCCGATGAAGCGCCCGTCATGGTGGCCACGAGTGAGGAACGTGCTCGGGAGAATGATACTCCGATCACCAGGGTACCGGGACCTGGACAACGAATTTCAGAGATTGTGTGGTAAAGGCCATCGGATGCGACAATCAATGCAAGATTAAGGACTCAAATAGAAGGAAATATAAAAGAAAAAGAAGAGAAGATCGTGTGATGGCCCTCAGGGGCTGTAGCTATGTTCGATTCCAGCTACAGTACAGGTTTAGCAATCCCGAGGTACCCGAGCTATAGGGGGCCAGTGAGTCCCACACAAACTATTGACACTTCCAATAGGGATTCGAACTAATTTCTGTGTATTTTAAGCACAGTTTGAGTGATCGATTGTAAGGTGCTGAACCCTTTAATGGCCTAAGACAGTTTCTCAACATGGCGCCCATGCCCCACAGAGGAGGGAGTGGGTTAATTCGATTGTTACGAAGCTCACGAGTCCAAACAAATGATAACCAAGCCATCTGTAAAAGAGCTTCTCAATCATCCTTCTAACTTGGCAAAATAGGATACTCCAAGACGTCGTTTTCAAAAACGTCCTTCCAAGCTTCACCTAGCATCCAAACCCCAAACCCATCGATAGCAAGTCCACCTCCACCATGGGACACCTAAATGTCCACTTACCCGCGGGCCACCTTTCAGTCTCGCAAACTCGATCACCGGTTTACCGTCGTTTCTTCAGCATTCGCCCCGCAACAAAAGAAGCTCTCGAGTACGCTCGGTTTCCGCGACAATAACGAGCAAACAGCGGTCATCGAGCGGACAGCACTCGAGGCGAGGCAAACAGGGCCTAATTTTAAGCAAATTTCGGCCCCATTCTCGTGGAAATTGGTTAAGCGTGTCGCCTTTCTACCTGGCCCTGGGACTCAAGCCCCGTCACGCTTATCCAATATTCCTCGACATTGTCACGCTCCTCCTCGGGTACTGCTTCGTCATTGTCGTTTCCGGGCTGGGCGCCCGCTCTCCCAGAAATTGGATTAAACGTATCCATTACTATTGTCGTGCCGAATGGTCGAAACTCTCGACCCCGGGTTTATTCGTATTTCGCAAATCCGCGGGACGGACAATGCCCCGTACTTGAACGGATCATCCGTGTAACTTCGGGCCAGGGGAATTAGACGAGTTTTCGGAAGAAAGGCCCTTTCATCGCCTCTGTTTTCCAGACTTCCAGCTGGCTAGATGGCTGAGGACTGTGTCAACCGTGTGACGAAAGTTTGTTTACTCGTTTGAGATCCGGTGTACCCCGGAGGTAGTCGAAGGATGAACTTGGACCTAGGAGAAGGTGGTTGCTTAGAAACGGGAATACATGAATTTAATTTGGACAAATTTTGTCAATAAATATAGAGGATACGAATACTTATGGGACTGATTGTATGATGATGTACCTCGGTAATATTTCTAAGCTCATCAAGTACATCCATAGGGCCCAATACGTATTCCGCAAAGACCTCGAAAGTGGGCCCTGCCAATCTCAGTCAATTTTCACGCGTCTTCTGAGCAGTTCTAAAAAATTATTTGTCCCAGTTCCACCGTACGGTAAGGCCCCATCGTACCCCCTGAAAAACTTCGCCACACCCTCGGATCCAGCGAGAGCCAGGAGGCCGGTCCCCGATCACCGATCGCGCCGATTTATTCCGTCAGAGCGACGAGCAGGCTGCCCTTTGTTCTCGGTGACTTACATCGATAATCCCGCTCGGTCCCGACACGGTGGCCCCTCCCGTGCCCCTCTGTCTGGTGGCGCAATATCTCGACGGCGAGGCTCGCACGCATAAAGGCAGCAACGGCCCTCCGCTGGGTCCAGGCTCCGTGAAACCGGCGCTTGCTTTCCTCTCTTTCTCTCTCTAACCCCTCTGACTCTCCTCTCTCCCTCCCCTTTCCCTTCGCTTCTCTCCGTTCGCCGCCCCAACGCCCCTCCTCCCTCTCCGCCCGTCCGTGGCTAACAAGAGGATTCACCATTCACCTGTCACCGGGTCCGAGGGCGGTTAGTTATAGTTTATTTATCGTTTCCACGTAGGCTGGTGTTTGAAATACGTTTACACCGCTCGTATGTTCACCCTTTCTTTCGGTGTGGGTATGGCGCCGGCGTGTGTGGTCCGGCGCATACCACGCACGCGGATGGACAACTATTGTCCGTCCGCGGTGCACCGGTGCACGCTGCAACGCGCGGACAGTTGCAAGCCGCCGCGGACCGAGATGTCTTAAGCAGATTGGCCAGGACGCGCATGCACCGGCCGCTGGAGTCGCGCCACGGGCACGCACGCCTGTTTTTGGCCAGGTTCATTCCTTTTTTTCGACCGATCGCGTCTTAGGTGTTCCCTGGCTGGCCCTCGGATAGCGGCCTTCCAGAAGCTTCGCCTGGCGCTCCTGGATCCGAGAGTTTTCTGAGGAACTCACGGCACACTTGGGCGAGGAGGGTGTAGGATCATCTTTAACGCTGTTGCAAATGACAACCCGAGGGCATAGTCCCTAACTTGTATGCGGAGTCTTCCTTAAGATTGCAGACTTTATTAATCCATCCACTGCCAACTGCAAGATGTCTCGTAGTTCAGATTTAATCATTGCAAAAGAAGATCGTAAATTTTCATTTTAAAAAGGACTCCTGTCCTCGATGTATCGAGTGCAAGTTTTTAGGCCAATTCATCCTCATCCTGTTACCTATCGTCTACCACCCTAAGATCATCCTCCTCCCTAAATTTCCATCTTAAAATCCCAACTTGTATCGATGCGCCAGTATCCAGCAAACGTAAACGAGGCACTCCCTCGTTTGCCGAAATAATTAACGAAAAAGGGGCGCATGCCCGGGAAGGGGTATAGCGGGCTCGAGGTATTAACGGGACGCGAACATTAGGGTTATCTGTTCACGAGATCTCGGTGAGGACAGGCGGCGCGTTATTCGGTATTTCCAGCGCATCCCGAACCGATGGAGGAAAGGGTAGTTTCCTCTGGGCGGAGGGGTTAACTTCTATACCTGGATATCATAGGCGAACGTTTGACACGCGATGACAGCTCGTGGCGCCACCAACCCCCCGGTGTTTCTTCGCCCCGCGGGGGTTCTGCGTCGGGTCTAAGGATTCTTTTGTTTCAGGCTCATTAACGTGTTGCCAAACCCTCGTCCTCTACCTCCGGGTACATCGTTGTGTCCGTCCACGACCTGGTCGAGAGCCGTGCGCCGCATCCACAACCCCGGTGCATGCTTCTAACGGTCGGCTGAGATTCAATGAAACAGGAGGACTTTTGAACTTGAAAAATATGGGGAAATAGGATTCCACTATTTCAAACATATTCAAACATCAGTAAATAACATAGAAACTAACCTTGTTGATTCGATGTTTGAATATGTTTGAAATTGTGGAATGCGATTTTTACTATTTCCAAACACCAGAATATTTTATTTGTATGTTTCTTGAAGAAATTTGTCTAATTTTATTCATTTCTTGCAAAATGGTGCATATTCCGTGCGTAGCACGCCGATAAGCGTTCGTTTCGTATACTCAATGGTCTCGACTGCTGGATTTCCGCACAAAGCGAAACGCCAGAGCAACCAAATGGTATTTAGACTAGTTGCACGCGAATATTTGGGAGTTTTACCAAGTCTGTGTGCGCTCCGTGTTCTCGTCGGACCTGAAACAAACATTCCGGGGGAGCCAATTTTTTTACACAGGACCACTCTTTGGCGATGCGTTAACGGATTGTGTGTGCACTGTGTCGCATGTCGCGTGCTAATTGCCACCCACGATGACTGAAAAACACGCTGCAAAAAACAACGCCAACTGGGGAAAAAGCATTTCGACGGTGTTAGTCGGTTGTTTTGTTCGGCAAACAGTATCGATTACCGAAGAGGGCGAGGAAAAAAGAGAGATGGCTGCATTTCGTGAAAGTGGTGTTCTCTTCGTTACCGTTTGTGAACTGTTCTACTCTATTAGATCGTTCTCTTAAATACATACTGCAGATTGCGAAGTATTTCTCGAGATTCCGAAAGACTCAAACCTCCAAGTTCCTCAAGAAGGACCAAGCATTAAATCATTTCATAAGTACATGCTATAGATTGTAAAGTATTTCTCCAGATTCAAAAAGACTCGAATCTACAAGTTCCTCAAGAAATGGCCAGTGTTGCCCCAAGGCAATCAAGTCCGCCACCAATTCCGAACCATCCGAAGAAAGTCTGCAAAGGCCAGGAACGAAAGGCTGGTTCGTACTTGGAAAGCCAGCTAAAGAGCAAAGTGACGCGACCGTTCAACACGACCACCTCGCGGCCTCTTCCTCCAATGGCAGCGCAAATGAATCGCAGCTACCCGTTCAACGAGCCTCGACGATTCACGAGACGTCCGTCGGAGCGGTGTTGTTGTTCCTTTCTCGACAGAAGGAGCCGGCGCCCTCTCATCAGCTCCCAGGTTCGGCTCATCAGCGTAACTTCGACTGTCAGGCCGGACATCCCGCCGGTTGAAGTGTTTATCGAGGCCGGGACTGGCCGAACACGCCGCCGTTACAAGCGCCGGTTCGTGTCCGATGTGTCGTACCGGCAAATCACCGAATCCGTCGCGGGACGCCGTGGAATCCTCAGCATTCGGCAGTGGTACTCCGGCATCTGGGAATCGCCGCGACTACGAGCCGCTGAAAAGGTTGGAATTGCAGTCGTGGCGTGCCCCAGACTGAGTCTTGCGGTCGGCATCGATCTTGTCTTGGCTATTTCGCGTGGAATCGGACTTGCGCCCGAGCCCTCGGATCATGGGAGACGGCTGCCCGAGGGTGACGAACCTATCTCCCTTCGTGGACTTTGCAGCCTTCGCTGGTGACGGACTCGGTGGCTTCGGAAGCGTACCTTGCTCTTCGGGAGGGTTCTTTGAGCTGGGAAGCTTCCTTGGAGGATTTTAAGAGTGCTGAGGCTTCCTTAAGTTGCGAGACTTCCTTCGGGGTATCTAATAGTTCTGCAGGCTTGCCTTTTCCAGAAGTGATCAACGTAGTTCAGTATCAAGATGGTCTCACTTAGGATATCTTTAGAATGAGCTGAGCCAGGATATTGTATATGACCTAAGGAACCTGTAGCTGATGATCTCACCATGTCCCTCAAGTTGCCTCTGGACTTCCACTTACCGTGCATCTGTTCCACTCTACGCATTAGGTTATTTCATATGTACATGGTACCGATTGTGAACCATTTCTCAAGATTCCAAAACACTCAACCTACAAGGTCATTAAGCTTGACTATGTATGTATTAGTATGACTACTCTATGTATTAGGCTATTTCATAGGTACATGCTGCAGATTGTAAAGTACTCCACGAGATTTCAAAAGGCTCAAACCTCCAAGTTCCCCAAGAAATGACCAGTGTCATCCCAAGGCAATCCAGTCCGTCACCCATTCCAAACCATCCGAAGGAAGTCTCCAAAGGCCAGCCCCAAGGGCCAGCTGGTGTCCGTGGTTGCGAATGCTATCTTTTATCAGTGGACCTCTTTCTAATCCAACAAACGTCACCTATTATCGCCTTTCCAGTCCTCCAAGGACTCCGAAAAGCTATCTGAGCGACACACTTGTCATCCCAACCCGGTGCCCCAGAGCTCAAGGAAGCCTCAGCCCACCGGTCCGATGATTCTCTAGGTGGTCCAATAATAAGACAATAAGTTAGGCGTACTGGAACGAGACCCGGTTGATATCAGTGTGGGATCGAAATGCGGGATGGAGGAGACGTATATGCGCGAGGTGGCCAGCCAGATGGGGGATAGACCGAGGGGGTGTAGGGGGGAGGTGGAGGTAGCCGATCGGAGCCCATGCTGAACGAAAGCAAGCGGTATGCCCGGAGTGGCGCCAGAAGTCTTTCCTCGTCCGTCGTGCTCCCTTGGCCGGTCCGTGGGGCTCTCCGTCCCTCGCTGGGCCATTATCCTTCTGCCAGAGGACCGCTATCTCCCTTGGCGTCCCTCTCGAAACGCCGTCGATCCAATTCTCTCCGTAGCCTGCCGGCGAGAGCCGGGTTTCGACCACGGGGAACAGAAATTAATAATCTTCGTCGAAGGAGGCGCGCTCCACTCCAACTGGCTGCATTCCTCTCGTTAAGGACGGGAATCCGCGTGAACGGGCGTCGTGGATTCCGATTCTTATGTAGTCGGCGTCAGTTCTCTTCAGGACTGACTAATTAAAGGGGATTCGTCGTGAAAGGGTCTCGACGATTTCCGACTTTCGACTGTATTAATGGAATACCGATGGCATTATCGGGGTCTTTATGTCCCAGGAACGGATCCATCGAGCCGTTCTTCATGCATAGTAATACCCGCGGTTTTATTTATTCATGCGCCAACCGGAACCTTCGTCACCCCCACCTCGGCAGCTTTTCGCGCGAATAGAGCGCCCCAGAGGGGGGATCACGTTGGCCTCCGGACTCCCAGGGAACGAGTTTTCGCGCTGCTACCGTTCAGAGGATTAGAATCAGGTGGCCCACCGATCAATCTTCACCGATCGATCCTCTTCAGAGTACAGCAATCGTTTTGTACTCGTTTCGGATTGCCCTGTAAACATTTTTCCCGTATACTACACTGGAAAATATTTCAATCGATCCTCTAATCCGACCCGTTAATTTCGCTTTCAATCGCAGCTGTCGTTATTCTATAGAATTTAATGCATACCCATAAATGGTTCCGTCTCTAGCTACCACTGAACTCGCCACTCGTCCAATGCGCATGTGGTGCGCTGTCGTCCACGTAACGCGGCTCGTACGATACTCCACTTTATTATCTTACCCGCGGCGCCAATTTCACCTATCGTCGCGCATAAACTCTTTCGCGAACTGGACAACTTTGTCTTTTTTCTATCCGTTCGAGCTATGACATATTGCTTGTAATTTACAAACTGACAATAACTGCCATTCAACACTTTGCTCCTAACAGTAACAGAAGTTTCATTGCGAACAACTCGCTGGGTATAGATCCTCTGTTGGACGTTCCGTGACACCAGAAGGTGGTTTGATTAGGTATCCCGTGTTTGATTAGGTACTCTTTGGACAGTGTTTATAATTTTGTTACTTCTTTCGCGGGACTTGTATGATGACAGGTTCCAAGTACACCATCGTTCATAAACGTGTGGACATTTACTACTTTCAATGAGTAATTGCACCGTAAATTGTTACTATATTGTCGTTGCTAAATTTTATATTAGATGTGTATTTAACATTTAATGATATCAAATGTTTGGATTGCCATATTCAATTTTACTATTTAAAAACTATTGAAAACATTTATGGCGAAATATTAGGTTGTCCCAAAAGTTTCTTCTGTGACTTGCACTCGATTATTTTGTGTAACAGTGTTTATATAAATAGACAACCTAATTTCTTAGGTATTAATGTTGTAACAGTAATGGAGCAAAATGAATCGTACCCAATTCAGATAATGTAACATTACATATAAAATATTGTGTATGTATTACTTATTAATGAAATGGAAGAAACTTTTGGGATAACCTAATATTAGAAAACAAATGAGACAATATTACTTCGGATACAATGAAGAAATAAATAGTATCCAAGTTGGCTAAAAGAAGTGAGAATACTTTTGCTATGCTAACATTTCCTAACATAGATGCATTATCAGACAGGGGGTTCCCTGGCAGACTGAAGCTCGTGGAAATATCCACAAAATTAAAATTTTGTCTCGAGTCTATCGACGATTAGATAACTTAACACTTGTCCTACGATTTAATTCTTGTAACCTCACCAAATTCAAGAATCCTATCAAGATTTATTTTTATCACCGCCTCACCTTGGAAATTAATATTTTTACTTAATGGAAAGTCCTGTCATCCATTTATGGGCGACCAACGTGTCGATGCAACTGAGACCAGGATGCCACCGACAACCTGATAGACCTTATTCGTGCTCCCCTTACAAACAATTCCATCGTTCCTCCGAGTACTCATCCGCGGAACGGCCTACAACCTGTCCCCCTCGATTCCCGACTCCAAGCGTGACCTCCCAAACGCCAAGACACCCATCCCATGGGCAAGTGACAGACCCTCGGCGACTTCCTCGCCCAGGGAATCCTCCTCCTCCGTAAAGCAATTAACAGTTATGGTAATAATCGCTAACGATCCAGGGATAGCCTGTCTCCCCGGGGGCGAGGAACAGAAAAAAAAGGAGGAACGGGGGGTCCTACGGTGAGGAAGGAGGCCGAAAAAGGAGTGGCCTGGCCGCGGCTGCGAGGGCACGGGGGGTGGCGGCGACTGCTGGCAAGATGGAAGGGAAGAGCGATCGAGCGAGGATTATACGACTGGACATTTCGGGCATTTTTACGAAAGGGACGCGCAGGAACGCGTGTTCTATTAGCTAAGACAAAAGAGCGGCGCCTAGACGGGGATCCCCCTGGCTCCTGGGACCCCGAAACTGTCCGACAGCGTTTATTTATGCGGCGAACCGCGGAAAAAGATGTAAGTCCCCGGGCCCCCGGTGCATTCCTGCGCCGGGTCCAGCACGCCCGACAGGGATATTATCTCCCAGGATATAATCGACGTGTCCTCCAGCTCGTAACGACGCATTTTTGCCGGGAGAGCGAAAGGAGCGCGCCGTGCGTCATCGGCTGTCGCGCTTTTGATCACCGCGCCACCCTCTAGCTCACGGCGCTCCGCTGCAATTAGCAGACGGAGAATTGCCTCTCCTCTCTCCTTTCTGGTATGCGCAAAACTTGCTTAGAAATACGAATCCTTTATCCTCTCGAGGATCCTTCGGAATTCTTGGCGATTTTTAAGGATGTTTGACCGTTTCAGTCCCAAACAGCGCGATCGCGAAATTTCGTGTCGAAAATCCCTGTACATTTCGAACGCTATGAACAACTGACGATGCAATTACGATACGTAGCTGCTTTCTAAAATTTTATAATTGAAAATCATTTACTAATATTTTGGGCGAATATCTGAACAACGTCACACTGACGTAACGCTTGATGAGTTGTCAGGGAAGGCGATCGATTTTTGGAACAGTTGACAGTACGGGTGCATGCCTGAAAAATGTCACACTGACGTAACGCTTGATAATAAAGATATTAGAGTAAAATAAATCGCTAGTGTGACATTTTTCAGGCATGCACGTGACCGTTCCAAAAAGCGATCGCCTTCCCTGACAACTCGTCAAGCGTTACGTCAGTGTGACATTTTTCATATACGCATCCATACTATTTGTAAATGATTTTCAATCATAAAAAAATAAATCGCGAAAATGATTTGACGTCAGATTGCGTAAAATCTTTGTTTCTGGCCACGTACAGGTCTTTTTCGATAAGCTTTTAGTCTTACAAGACCTTAAAATGTTTCGAGGATAAAGATCGGCTACCCAAGATACCTCTTCCCCCATAAATATAGCGATTACTCTCACAAATAAGCTGCGCGGAGACTTTGATCGAGGTCTCAGCACCTCGACTACACCTGGCTTAATGACTGTTGGTACTCGCCGCATACCGCGTAAATAACGTTATCCTGCCAGTGAGCCAGGGATTGCAGTTGGGATAGTCTATGTTAGCTCTTTCTTGGGTGTCTATTAAATCACCATTACATGTTCGCTAGACATCCATTAGACCTCTGCTAGACCTCTATTACTTTATTGAATCTCTGGTGCACGCTAGGTACCCTCTATCCGCGATGTCTGGGTTAAATCTAAGGAGATTTCAGGGCGTCTAGAACAATTGAGTTCCACTCTAAACTCGCTAATCCTTAACCCAGTTCCGCAAACGCCTCGTCACCTAAGGACACGTTACCCGTTTAGGACTGTCAAGGCATCCAATGACCAACCGTGTTGCTTGGCGAAGTATTTATTGATACGGGACGCCTCCTTCCTACACGCTCTTCGATTTTATTTTGCACAATGTCGCAAAGGAGAGACCGCTGTCGCGCAATAAGCGATGCACTCTCGTGCAACATTATCGTAATCCATGCAAATTTATTCCGTTCATCTCAAAGGACTTTGTTCCGGCCGATCCTCGATACTCCTCCTCCCCCCTCCTGCCTCGACCCCTTTAAGGAAAGTAGATCTCCCATTCGAGTCTTTAATGAATAAAACAAACCGACCCAGGCCGAGCAAATTCACTATTTCATGCCTCGTGAAAAAAAAAAGAAGCACTGGTAATCGTCGTGTATACGACAGAATAATCGATTGAAGGGGGTTATTGTATCGAGGAACGGTACTAAAATAGAGGATTCGATAAGCTAGAGCGGGCTGAAAATAATGGATCGAAAATGGGTAGCTTGGTTACGACAACGGGACTATTTTGTGTATTCTAAGTCAATCTTCAGTCCAAAGAACAGGACTTTTAACTCCTAGAACCTATAATCGAAAATTCTAGAATGTCTAACAGAAAGGCTCTGAAGCCAAGCACCTATAGCAGAAAGGTTTTAGAGATCGGAACATCTAACAAAAAGACTCTAAAGCTTAGAACTTAGAAAGGCTGCAACACTTTGAGCCTTTAACAGAAAGGCTCCAAAGCCTAGAACCTCTAACAGCAAAGCTCTGAAGACTAGAACTTATAACAGAAAGGCACCAATGCTTTGAACCTCTAACAAAAAGACTTTAAAACTTAGAACTTATAACAGAAAGGCACCAACGATTCGAACCTCTAACAGAAAAGCTCCAAAGCCTAGAACCTCTAGCACAAAAGCTTTAGAGCTCAGAACCTCTAACAAAAAGACTTTAAAACTTAGAACTTATAACAGAAAGGCGCCAACGATTCGAACCTCTAACAGAAAAGCTCCAAAGCCTAGAACCTCTAACAGCAAAGCTCTGAAGACTAGAACTTATAACAGAAAGGCACCAACGCTTTGAACCTCTAACAGAAAGACTCTAAAGCCCGGGCCTTTTAACAAAATCTACCAACAAGAGTTGACGAAAGTATCCTCCTCCCGGCTGACGAAGCAAACAATCCAATAATTATCAAAATTCAAAAGTAACATTGTCACCAGGTCCTATCAACCGCTCCAAAAGGCACGCGTGTTGAGGCCCGTCCCAGGAATTCCCCGCGCGTTCCTGGTACGGCTAGATGTTCCACTAGATACGTTATTGATGATCTCACGGCTCTCAGATGATCTATCGTGAGACGAGCCTCAGGGCCCGAGGAGATTCGGGGCCTGATGTATCGGGCCCCGATTCCCATCCGGTGGACCGGTGCTGGCGTTATGTCCCTTAATGCCGATTAATTTATCAAGCGTGGACGAGATAAACGGGCCCGGCTCGTTGTTCTTTCGCGCGATATCTACGCGAGACATGCGAAACGGGGATGTTCGCTAACCGTCCCGATCAGATTCGTGAGAAGAAGACGTCCGTGCCTCGTATTTTCGTGAGACGATGACCTGGGGGACATTTGTCATTCGCACCAACGCTGATCGCTGATAGGGACTCGGTTAAATGGATCTACAGGGGCAGACGTGTTCGAGGTTCTGTCGTTTGATGATGTTCGTGGGGGGAGATCCTGATTGTGATCGAGATGGTCCTCTTGCAGACTTCGTGGTTAACCTCTGAAGGACCCAATGAGCCATAGGATAATCTTAAAAATTGAGATAGATTCGAAAGTAGAGTACCTAATTTCAATTTTTAAAGGAAGGTGAGAATTTTTACCGACCCGGTGTCGAGGAAAGAAAAATATACGAAGGTGTTTCACTTTTCCCATTTTCTGTTCGTCGGTTTCTTCGGCAATTGCAACCGCCTTCGCTCGTATCGAAGCGAAAATGAGGCAAGAAAGGAAACACTCCCTCCCCCCTCCTTCTTTCTCTTTTTAATCGTCGATTTCGAGCGCACAATGCCGTGCCCAGGCAGCAATTTACGGTAACGCGAACGTTACGTGCTTTCGCGCCAACCATAATTATAGTCGTCTCTACGAGACAGGCACGCAAATATATCGCTGGAAATCCACGACTCCCGTCCGTCAATTCTCGCTTTAAAAACCTAGAATTATTCAAGTAAAAATTGATGCGATGGTCAGCGTATACCCCTTTGCGCGGTTAATTGCGAAGAAAAAAAGAAATTATACAATATAACCAAAGACCCTTTACAACAATTAGAATCCATTAATACCATACTGCAATCGTTCCACCCTCGCGGTGGCGAGCACGTGAGCCAAGATTTAAATTTTTAACAGCGCCGTAAACACAAGTCGACTCGCAGACGCATATAAAGCACGGCGCGGCAATAAATGCGAGCTCGCCCCCTTTGAAACAAGGGTAAGAAAAAAAAAAAGGAAGCACCAGGAAGAAAGTTTTACGTCTCTATAACGCGAGTTCGACGCGTGCAAACGCCCGCCGCGGCGCTCTCGACTTTATAACGCAAAATTAATAGAGCTTATCCCTGGGCTTTTGGCAATTTATCATGGGATTACGGTGCGAATACGTCAACCGAGGGACCGGCTACTCTCTTCCCTTTCTCACCCCCGGCGACACGGTCTCCGTCTTTCGTGGACTCTCCCCCATAGGCGCAGCAATCACTTCCTGTGTCAATAAACACGGCTCACCCCGCTGGCCCGGCCCTAATTCAACCCAGCACCCAGGGTGATCAACGAACCGATGCCAACCCCCCTTCTTCCTAACATTCCTTGCTGAATTTTACAGTCTTTCCTCGGACGGGGTCCCGTGGACGTCGACGCTCCCATTTGAAAGCCATGATTACTTCGGTGCGTGGCGAGCATGCGAACTAGCGGCGCTGCGAACACCCACAGAGCCAGTATTTCGTTTGCCATTTTTAGCACAGACCACTCGCTCTAAGCATCACGATCGATCTGGTCTCAGGATCACGAGGGTTTCAGCCACAGCGCCACTAGTTCGCCTGTTCGCCATTCGCTGAGACCTTCGTGGTACATCCACACAAATTTTGGAAAGGCTAGGGTACCTAAGAACTAAGAAATAAATGTTTCAATTTTTCATATTTTAACGTGGACTCCTATGGGAAAATGCGTTTTCAACACACTCAATTACGTGCTACAAAGTAATTGACGCCGAGATTGGATCGAAAATTTTATGCATAATAGAAAAATATCTAAAGATCATATATATCGATTTACAAAATACTCCGAGGGTACTTGTAGTATTAATAATAAATTAAAGAATACTAGGATAATGGATTTTGTCTTCTGCCATGGACATAGTATGTGAGATGTGGCACGCTGTACGAGAGGTTAGAAAACGCGCGTTCAAATACAAACAGTACTGTAGTTTGTCTGAAAATAATTGATTTATATTACTTTATGATACGATATAAATATAATAGATATAATAACGACTGAAAATGAATATTGAATATAATTTTTTTTTTTATTTTGATATAAAATTGCGAACAATTGTAATATTCTAAATATTATGCCAGATCTACTACTACATGAATCAAGCGACGATAGTAACTCTATATTGACTTACAGCGTAACTGTAGAGCCACCTTAAGAAAAGAGTATGTATGTCTCGAGAAAACAGATTTTCCATCTTCCTCGCGACAGTTACGATTCTAAAAATCCGGAGCACCCCTCCACCTATGTCCGTGGACTTTTCCTGACTGGGGTTGCGTCCGAAAAAGGGTGGCTCACGGGTGATTATGCGCGAAAGGATGCACACCAGCGTTGATTTCGTGGGGTCCGTCGAAGACGACACCCCGTATCGTTGTCTCCCTCCCTGGTTGCATTATTTGTTAGCAATTTTCCGAGCTGTCGGCCGAGCGGCGTGTCCCCTCCTCGTCTCTTCCGATCTGCTCGATCGTTATTGCGGTCATTGTCATTGTAATGCAGGCCGGGGATAATGCATAATGCGAGTGTGGCGCGCGTGCAACGCATCGAGTCACGGCTGCCGGCGGTGCAGCATCACGTCCGAGTGCATTTTGCGAATTGATTGTGTCACGGATACCGGCTAGCGTTCGATTAATCATCCGCTCGTGGAATCTTCAATTCCTCGACGTGCTGTCCAAGTTCTAAGCTCCTCTATCCGTTACGTTAAATCCATCAGGTACCGTAGAGCTACTTTTATCTACGAGGTCTTCAGGAACACCTAGACATATCTTCTTGCAAGTCTCGTAGGGTAGCATTCGTAATGTCTGAAACTTCCATTCTTCGAATCCTCTGCAGCTGTAATTTTCAAAATCTTCCAGACCTCGTACCTACCAGACCAACCTACAGGAGGTCTTTCATTTTTTAGGTCTTCCAAAAGCTGTAATTTACAAATTTTCCAGATCTCACATCTATCAGACCAACCTACACGAGATCTACTACCTTCTACCCTCTTCCAGGTGAAGACCTCTACCATCTTAGACCAACCCTTCGTCAAACTCTACTCTGCACCCAATCCCGACGTATAACTCATCACCAACGATGCAAATCGATCACGTGACTAGTCTTTCGACATATAACACCCTCTCCCTCCCCTTCTTCGTCTGTATCTACTAATATCGTTACCATTCTCCGTGGCCCGTCCCAAGACCTCCAATCCTGGAACAAGGCAGAGCGAAGCCAATAACTCGCACGATCCCGAGGATCCAGGGATCCCGCGCCACCCGTGGTCCCCCGACGCGACCCCTGAGCGGTAACAAAAAGGGGGTTGGCCGCGATCGCTGGAGATCTGCCGAGTGGAACATAAATCAATGGCTCCTAGACCGTGCCGGGAGAGAGAGCTGTTACGTTTCCACGGACAGATAGAGCCGATGCTTTATTATGCCGGACACAATTGCGTGTTGGCTAAGCCACGTGACCGGCAACTTCCGGCCGTAGTTTGGGTTCCGCTCCCGTGACGCTCACCTTCCCCCTTTGAGGGCTTTTTCCACGGCGAAACGGGCGACGATGATCGCGTGTCAGGTCCACGGTGATGCTGAATGCCCAGCACGCGCGTTGCTCTTCCTGCACGTGGTGATGTCGTTCTTCCGTCATCGCGCAGATTGTCACAACACGAAATCGGAGGTGGGTAGAGATTTCTGAATGGACGATGGGACGATTTGCAAGGTTGTGCTTTTAGGACGGGGAGCGGAGGAGAGGTCTTCTAGACATTTGTAGGTAGCCTTACGGGATCTGATTTAGGTGGTAGGACTAGTAGAAGGTTAGGAGATTTAATGTGAAGGTAGATGGAGGATCCGATAGTTAATACCAGAGTGGACCTAGAGAACCTGATAAATGTCATAGGGACCTGGAAGACAGATCTACAGCTAATCCTTAATCTAAAAGTAAATACGAGAGCAAACTCACACGGTAGACGTAAGAAGCGCGTGGATCCAGAAGACGTGATAGTAAAGATTGGATCATGAAGACCTGGAAGACTTATTAGTAGGTGTACAGGTCTTGCCAAACGCTTTCGTAGATGATTAATGACAAGTAGACATCGATTTCTACAGCCCAGGTCTAGATTCTCTTCCTGCTTTATGAGGTAGACTTAACTTTCGACAGTGCTGCAATTGATCGATAATGAATTTAGCGAAACTTTCACAGAAAACGTGGCCGAGAAGTAAACATCTACAGCTTGTTTCAGCGACCATAACCGGACGTTCCCCCGGTACAAATTACCAGCTCGCGGGCGGTCGCGCGTGCACATTGTCCTGTCAGCGTGCGAAACGGCCGCGATATCGACAGTTACGCATTACTCGGACGTCCCGCTCGACGCACGCACACACCGCGCCCATTTGCATACGTGATTACACGTCGCGGCCAGCCCGAATTGCGGCTCGCGACGCCTGCACTTGTATATCTTTATGTTACCTGTCGGTTCCGAGGGGGTACGTGTCAGCTCGAGTCATTTTTTTTAACGCCATTTTGCGCTCGTCGTTGATCCACCAGATGTACCGGGTGGCACGTCGTCAGCTGGTCGGTTTGGAAGAAAAAAGTGTATCCGAAAGAGGAACCGATCGTTATCGACGATGAAAAGTGTCGAGCAAATGCGAATGACAAGTGGAACGGTGACCAGTGAAGTGCAGGTATTTCTGATGCAATTATTCCATTGGATAAAGTGAGAAGTATCTCTTGATTAAGTAGTTCGTCGATAATGTAGTGCATTTTGTTGGTAAGAGTCGGTAATATAGAAGCTTAGTTGATCGGAGGGCTTATCGACAGAGTGGTCTACATTGCCAACGGTATGATCTACATTACCAACAGCGAGATCTACCTCACCAACGTGACAACCTGTTCTGCCGACCAAATAAAATAGATCTCCTGTAGAATTATATAGAGAAAGGTTATAAGGTTTTTAAATGATTACCATTCAACAGGAAAGGATTAATATTAAGATATAATCCGATCTGTTAAAAGCCTTAGACCTCCAGGGTTCTTCGTCACCCGTTCCACCCGTTATGTACCACCTCGAGTCTCATCCAGACACACTTTCGACAGGGAGGATCGCCGACGCGTTATTCGAGCGCATTATTTTTCATGCTGGACGTCGGTATATTACAAATTACGATTCGCGGCGGGATAAACGGCCCTCGGAACCAGCCTCGACGAGCTGCGGTTTCGCGAGGGAGGCCTTCGCGAAATCTTAATTGCGTAATCGGATTCCGACATCGACCCACGGCCAGGTGAACTTCTGGTCGATGTAAGAAGTTCTGACTAGGCGACCACCCTATTCGTCGACTTTGGGTTACAGTAGAATTGCTCTAGGACCTTATAAATGATAAACTTAGACAACTTGGTGAACTTAGAGAAGAGGCTAGACTCGGCTACAATTTATTCCTGAATTTTTGTTACACTTTCTAATTAAATTACAGTCGACTTAATTGTGTTACAAATTGGTGAAAAGGGTGATCTTTTAATCTCCACGCTTGGAGAGACTACAAATCTCCCATGTTCCCATTTCGAGAACGTTCAGGATCGTGCGAATCCCTTAAGGAAAATGTACATACAAGGGGGGAGAAATATCAGTGTAATAGAGAGATCAGAAGGGAGTGGTGCGTCGAACCGATCGGTCACGGTGTTCTTATGTTAATACCGCGACGGTTCTGCTTCGGTTTTCTATCAGACCACCCCTGGGGGGGGCCCGCACTAGCGTGGCGAATCCTCGAGTTTATCGCGGGGGTGTGTAGCCACTGTAACCACTAAAACCATCGTCTGGCTCGGGGAAGGGGGAAGGAACGACGACGGCGGAGAAATTTAGTGTTGCGTTGTGAGAACCAGAAAATCGATACGACGAATGGGACGTTGTCTAAACCGATTGCAACAGGGTTGTGTAAGGAAAATTTTTGAAAATCATTCCATTTCCTTTTTGTATGTTGAATTCAAAAATACTTCATTCCTTGCCAAATAACCGCGGTGGTAGTCTGTAAAATATTTATTAACATTTTTATCAGCCCTCAAAGTATGATATAAATAATACTTCGAAATTATACGCTTAACTACTATAAATAAAAAATAAGAAATTAAATAATCCATTAGAATCAATAATATTTTAACACTCCATAGTTTACTTCTCTATTAGGTAGACTGGAAAGTAATGTCGTTACTTTTACATTAAATTCAAACAACATCGTTATCAAAAGCCTATTGTCATCTATTGTGCAAATTTTCAATGGCAGATCGATAAAAATCAACGAGTCGAGTAATAAACAACTATTTAAAAGCGACGTTACTTTCCAGTCCACCTAATATAATATCTTTAGAGCCACCATCTTGGTTTGAGGTTGTCTAACATAACCTGCCGGTCAAGAAACTCGCTCGCGAATTATTAATTGCGCTTTGGGGGTCTGAATCAATCAAGAAGCCGACGCAACCGTTGAGAGAGCACGAGCCTCGACGAAACCCAGAAGACCACCCTCGAAGTCGATCCGCGAAACGAAACCGAAGGTACAGTCCGAGGAGCCAGTAGTTTCCGCGATTGTGAGAAACCATCTCCCCCCCAAAGCTTTCGATGGACCAATAGGTGGGGGGCACACGGCTTTCCTTGACCTGGGTGGGGGGGAGGGGCCCTGTACCCCGCGGTGGTTGACTCCGGCACGGTGGTCCAGGTCAACAAATCATAATCGTGCCCGCGACCGAGTAACGAGGAAAGGTTGAATGCCTACTCGAGGTTCGTGCATACTGGGTGACCTTCTTTCGTCCGTATCCCTTCTCCCATCAAGACGGTATACTAGCGAGAACAGTCGAAATCAAAGGGCTTTCTCCATATGTTTTTTTCTTCCATGCTTTTAATTACATATCAAACCTAGCTCAATACTATCAAATTTAATTATTTTAATTAATATTTCGGTCAATTTGAATTTAATTATCGTACTCCTAGGCCCCCGAAGTAACTAAAGATACAAAACGTAACGAGTAGTGACCCTTTTAAAACTACCAAAAATATTGATCTCAATTTCTACACTTGCAATCGCCTCTACTAATATTTCAATTTCCATACACCGCATCTTATTTCAGTCTCCCTGGGCATGCCGTAGACGACCCATGGCGCAATAAAGACGTATCATCGCTATTATTAATTTATCGCCCGCCGACCATCACGCGAAAATCACCGTGTCACGATCCCATCGGGCCTGGGCGCCGTGCAAAAAAGAAAGAGTCACCCAGTACACGCGGAAAAGGAGGAGGAACCTCGCGAGTAGATGGGGAAGGGGGAGGGAGGGATGGCGCGGGGGGTCATGAGCGAGAACAAGAGCAAGAACAAGAGAAGCAGGTAGGTCGTAACGTGGCGCACGGAGCGTCTGGGGCCCACGCTCTGCCGCGCCGCGACAAGGTGGTCCCGGGGCCCAATGGGGCCCCGACTTGCGGACGTGGGACCCCGCACGAATGCCCTCGATTTATGAAGCACGAATTAAATACTATGATCCTAGTCGCCCGATGTCCGTGGACCCGGGGCCCCACGGTCATCCCGAGCCGCATGGAAATTGAATTTCGCCGCGGTTGGGCCTCCCCCAGCTACCGGGGACCCTCGGACGCCGCGTCGTTGATTGGGTAAAAACGATGGATTGACTGCATTAGCAACTAAAGTAGCTCTCCTCCTTGCATCATGTTACAGATTTTTGGGTCCACTGATATAGGTCCCAACGATATCAATTTCAGTATCAAGAGATTAGTAACATACACGAGGGCCCTTGAAATAGTTACAAAAATCTTCTTATAGTATTCGTATCTGTCATAGTATTTATAATCAAAATTTCATGTCCCAAATAAGGCTCAACATTTTTATATTTCCATGAATATTAAAACGATTCGAATGTTTTCGTCCTGAAAAATTCGACGAGTAGTTCCAAGCCAGCTCATTACCCATGCAAGCTCCTAAACCCGATTCTAAGTCTGGGTTGCGCGTGGGCTAACGAGATGTCTATATTATTATGCCGTCGGAAGAGCAGCTCGGGGCCCCGAAACGGGGTTGCATCGGATATTAGCCCGCGGGGGTTCCCCTCTCGCGAGAGGCCCGCGGATAGAGACGAGGAGAGCCATTCGGAGCCACAGACCACCGTGAAAGAAGGGAGTACTTCGGACCCAACAGCTCCTCCCCTGTTTCCCCTGCCTTCCCGCCCTCTTTTTCGACGTTTTTGCTTCTTCGTTCGCCGTCCACTCAGCTGAACCCTAACCGTTCGACGCGAGTTTTCTCGACTTTACAGCCCCGACGATAACACATAATTTCCTGCAGCGCCTACCATGCGCATTACCGTCGATTTCTTGCCCCCTAACCGGGTGGAATTTATCGCAGGAAAACGTCAGTGGGCTGGCACCCTATACCCCCCCCCCTCCCTTCTTCATTTCATTTCTTGTATTTTCCTTAAAAAATTTTGTGCTCATTTCTGTTACTGTAACTGAAAGGATATGAGAAACTACCTTTGTTCAGGGTTCGTGCCCGTGATAGAGTGATGTAGAAATTGTGGGCCCAGATGAATGGGCCCAATCTGGTAGATTTGATACGAAAGGATATGAAAGTTAGGATACCAAACTATAGACAACAAACTTCGTTGAAATCTGCTTGAGAGGAACAGGTTTGATAGAACAAGCTGACCCATGTCTGCGATCGCACCTGCTTGGCAGGTGCGCGACTGATTCGAGCTGCTCGCGACGATTGGTAACTATCTAATTGCTGATCGTGTTCCTAGCCGATGGAACCCGTTCGCTCGAGTCCGAATCTCGAACCGGGATGCCAGTTGTGTTCACGTTTGAGTGTCAATTAGGGCCTCACTGACCCTTCGAATGGCTTGGTATCGGGGAATGGGGATTTCATAATGTCTTTCGATAGTGTTCAGAGCTTGCGATGATCTAACAGATTGCAGGTAACTTGTATTCCAACCTTACACTCTCTTCATAGGGTGTACTTTTTCGAAAGCCACTTGGCAAACCTACCCCCCTGCTTTTTCCCCAGAAACTGAAACAAAGAACCTCATTACCAACCCTCCGAGACTTATTACCAAGAAGAGTCCCAAAATCGAATGCCCGCGTCAAATTCCTCATTTCCACACGCTGCTCAATTCCACGAGTCGCCAATCCCGTCGGGCCCATAGCTCACCAGCTTTTTTCCTCCGTGTAGAAGAAGAAGTAGAAGAGAGGGAGAGAAGTTCGAAGAAAATCGACACCCCGTCCGTCGATTCCCACCGATCCCAGCGGTCGGTCCGCGACAAAGCCGCGCGCGGCCAGCTCGAGGCAAAAAGGAAGTCGAACACGAAGCAGCGAGCTGCGGGCCCCCGGGAGGGGAGGAGAAGTAAGGGCTTCAAGCCTCGCTCCGACTGGCCCGATCGAGGGGACCGTCCTTGAGAGCGGTCGGAATTCTCGCGATCGAACGGCTCTCGTATCGAGCTTCTTACGCGGTGCGCCTCGTGGCCAAATAATTCAGTCTTAATTAGGATTTACGCGGCGGTGGCGAACAATTAAAACATAAGACACGGTCGCCACCATCAGCGGGTGGGGTGGTGTGGGGAGGGGGGGACAATCGCCCGCGAACGGCAGAAGTATTGTCGCCAGCGGGGCCCCGTCGGGGCCCTTCCGTTGACCCGTCGCGCCACGGGAGGAGGAATTTGATTTTTGATCGCGCCGCCTCTCGCCGAGGCCCGCTGGCGCCGCCCGAGTCGCGTCGCTCCGCGCAGCCTGCTAATAAATACGTCGCGGGCACACCGCGGCGGACATCAATTCCGCGACGTGACAATTGCGTCTTTTAATTACCGACACGTTCCGCCGTCGCCGCCGCGGGGAGGACATAAACTTCTTCCGGGGGATGCTTTTTGCAACGAACACTCCGTCGATTCGCCCATCGGCGTTTCCAGTGTTGGCGAGACCCGTACTTAGCGGCCACGAGAATTCCTACTGGGTCGATGTTTTCGCGTGCAAGTCCCCGGCACGCAGATGAAATCGACTCAAGTTTGCGACTCGAGAACGGGTACGATAGAAAAACATGCATGGGGATACAGTGGAACTGCATTTATTCGAATTGACGATGCCATGGTATTTGTTTATCCTGATACTTTGGTGGACTGCTATTATATTGGGTTGTCTAAAACATTCATAAAATTCACAGGCACATTTGAATTTTGATATATATTTATTGAATTACATAGGTACCATTTTGTTCCACAACCTTTCCACCTTTTAAGGAATCAGCTACCAAAAATCGACATGGACTTTTCAAACAACCCAACAGTTAGCGTCTATGGGAATTCGTGAACCCCAGTTACATGAACTTCTTGTCCCCTGATCGATTCGAATGAATGCAATTCTACACCATGGAAGAAGATACGGCATTCAAATGTCCCTTACGCTCCTTTTTTCTTCTTCATTCGTAAAGAGTATGATTCAATAAACTATAAAACAGATAAATAGATACACGAGTAAATAAATAAATAAATAAACAGTGCCAACGAGCGAAACGTTAAGAGTAATTCCGCTTCTTGGAAGAAGGTTTTCTCCAAGCCGATGCTCGGTGGTTTCTTGCGCGGTGCAACGCAATCTATCATTCCGGGACGGGAGGCGAAAAGAAATGTTGAATTTCCACGGGCAGAGCTCCGGGAGGGTGAAATTTCACGCTGCACGTACGCGCGACCATTTAATGCCGTCTGCACGGGAATTTCGTCGCGCGGCGGTGCACCGACGAGGAATTCCGCTGCATTTACGGGAGATACTGCTACGTGGCTGCATGCACGGAACAGGAAATTGAGAGGGGCGGTTTAGGAAGAAGAACGGGCACTAAAAGTTCCGAGGGAATTACCTGGAGCCGCCTAGTACTAATTTGTCAAATGGACTTCTCCTTTTTCGGGTTCGTCTATGGGTCCCTGCACCGAGTCTTCGTGGTTTATGTCTCGCGTGTATGCGACGCTTCTTACCCCCGGCCGTGGGATGCAGAAGAGATATGTGGGTCTCGGTTAAAGCTGAGGGAAACAACCACGTGGCTGCGAGACTATTTAAATATATCAAGAAAATGTGCTGATGAATATTGCATAACGTGTAGCTTCTTCGGTAGTTCGATTGTTTCGTTATTATTAAAATACACGGAGAGCTAGAGATTAACAGAGGGTTAAGGAACAAAGTAATTAAAAATAGAATTGATATCGTCGCGAAACAATAGATAGGTTTCGATGGGAACAATCGGTCAAAGGGTATTCGATCGGTGGGGTAGAGTACTCTGTAGATAAAGTAGAGCACCCTGTCGATAAAATTACGTAGTACCCTATCGGTCTAGTAGCTCACTGCATTACCAATAGAGCACTCAACCTTATTAACCAAGACCCAAGACCTAAAAACCTCCTTCAAAATTTTCTCCGAAGCTCCAAATTAACATTCACCCTCTTTCTCGGCATATGTCAGAGAATATTCCGCGTAAATCTCGCGGAATTGGTAATTTTCGCCGCGGTTTTCCGTCTTGGCTCACCTGCTGATGCCCTCGGAGCGGTGCGCTCAGCAGAATTTTCGATTTCGTTGGCGGTTCCACTTACCTCGTAAAGGTGGGTAAGCTATCGTAGCGATTTTTATCTAAAACCTCCCCCGTCCCGTCCCAACCCCTCTCGTCGAGCTCGCAAACATCCGGCAGATTGCCGGCGTGTGCGCGGGTTTAATCTATGCTAAGTCGAGCTGTGGGGTCTGCGATGCTGATGGCGGCGGTGGGCTCCCTGCCCGGACATGGAAATCCCGTGGCTGGCTCCGGAATCAGCGATAATGCAGAGTCATCCTGATCCTGGCCTGGGCTTAAACGGTATCCTTGTTGAAGGCGCCTCCGTCGAATCGAGTTTCCTCCATTGGATTCGTTCTAGATGCCACAGGGATAGACCTAGCCTTCCAAACGCGTGGGTCAATCGTTGCTTTGACAATCGTACTTGGGGAATTATAGCAGGCGAAAATGTTTGTCTGCTAGCAATGATATCGAGGAGGATTGAGAGCAAAGGTTAGGTACTTTGGAGGATACAGAGGACAACAATGTCAGTGGTATTTGCAGGTTAGTTTCTGGGTTAGGTTCGCATAATACCATAAGAAAAAGTACCGAACCGGTTCTCCAAGTTGTACTAAGCTTCTCTAATTTTGGGGGGACTTATAGCAACCACAATCTGATGTTTTCTCTTCACCCCCACGATCGATGCTCGCGAATTAATCGCTACTCCGAGGTTTTTGCTCGCGGGCGGACAAGGAGTTTCAAATTACTGGGAACGAAGAGGAATTCCCTGCCGCTTTTTGCAATTTAAATTGCACTCCCCTTAATTGCCTCGCTTCGTCTTTCGTGCGCTGCAAAGCCTTTGGAGCTAATTCTCGCGAGACGGGCGCCATTCTCCAAATATCCATCAAACTTTGATTGCATCTAAGCTGGAATACAAATCTTTAAAAAATGGATAAAAACAAAACGCAGAATTTGGAGAAATTTTCCGTGGGATCTTCTGTGCGATGGATCTCTATTTTATTGCGAGCTAAAAACTCTCAGCAGTCAAGTTGTTTCACTGTTTTAAAAAATGTGTTCGAGTCTAAGGATATGGATTCTGTCGTTATTTATGAGTAGATGACACTTACTCGGAAGAAAAGAAATCGCCCTTCTGGTGCAACGGCCATCCCCATGGCGGCTGGTGAGTTTATTAAGGGCGGGATTGAAGACGGTGTTTGAAAATTCACAGCCAATTCCCAGTCCTCTTTTACATTGTTCGCGGGTGGAGTAGCGACGCCGACGATGTTGGCAGTGAATTTTGGCGCGAGGCCAGCATCCTCGAGAGGATTTACGTCTGTTTAATTTTATGGTATTTCACGGTCCAGCCGCGGATGAAGCTGGACCAGTGTCTCTCAAAGACCTTGTGCGCGAAATTCCCTTGAAACCCCACTCGCGAGCAGATTTTTAACTTCCGACCCCGTTAGCTTCATAAATGCTTTATACTTGTGCACTCGATCCGAGGTCAATTTTCAAAACAACTTTTTTATCTCTGAACCGCCTCTTCGACACCTACGCACTTCAGCTTAAGCATACTAATCTCAGGCTGCTACCTTAAGTCTATGGAAACATAATACTGATACTAAAATAACTTCAGACTTTGAAGAATAGATTAACCAAGCCTCCAGAGTTTAAATTATCGTCAAACAAGGGTTTATCTCACTGCAGCAATGCTTTTTACAACATACGACAAAGCCAGTCCATAGAGCCACCCCCAAATACCAAAGTAACTTCAGTATGCTTTGAAGAAAACCTTAACCAAGCCTGCAGGTTCTAAATCGTCATCAAACAAGGGTCCATTAAATACCAAGTCCCTCCCATAGCAACAATGTTCAGTATCCCTAAACCTCCACCACAAATCCAGAACCTCCTTCCTCCGTGCCACCTAAAAAACCTCCGTTTCTGCGAAAGCAACTGACCAGCAGTTCCCAAGATCTACAATGTCCGGTTCGAGGAATCACCGTATCCAGCTCCGGCCAGCTACTCAGGAGCGATCATCCTGAATGAACGACTCACCAGTTGGTAGCGCATACCGCGGCCGAGGTGGTAGCCGGCTCGAAAGGACACTCGGATCCTGGGGTCGCGATAAGCACGGCGGAAGGCAAAAAGGACATAATAGAAGCGGTCGGTGAGCGATGCTGCAATTAGCAAGGATGTCCCCGGCGTTGGTCGGTTCAAGGAAGGCGGCCTGGGCCCGACGCGCGTTGGCGTAACACCTGGCGACCTTCCCGCGGTTATTCCCGCTGAAAATTTATGGAAAATATCTGGCCATGGTTGATTAATGCACGCGTATTACGCGCGGCCCGGTGTCGCCACCGAGATCGCTGAATGCCGCTTATACTGGTACTGGGGTTAATTGAGGTGGGTTGTTCCGCTCGTGTTCGTCCAAGTTCGTGGGTGTTTGAGCGTTTAAACGCTCGTCCAGGTGGATCGTGGACATTGTAAACGGGGAATTTAGTCGTCTGGTTGCTGATAGCTGGAGGAAGGCCTTTTTTGAGGTGTAGGACACTTTTGAGAATGGAGGAATGGAGGTTGGATGGTGGAGGTACTCGAGTAGTGACCATTGGAAGGTCTAAGTTTATTACAATATACATAGAGGTTTGAAAATTGTTGCAACTAGGCTCAATAATTAATTGAAAAACCTTACTTTGATTTTAGATAATTTACAGTATAGAGTCCTGAATAACCTGTTATACTCGATGGTTCAACACAGAAGTATCTGTTGGTGTCGTCATGATTCTCTTCTTGGGTATCAATCTTTTCACTATCAGCGCCTTATTTATTATACAAACAGTTCAAGTGGCCTATTTTGATTTTCGCAGGGGTGCACGACGGTCAACCCCCGAAGAATTCCCGTCTCTATTACCCTCGTTACACAGCCCCCCTTTGAATTTCGCTGCTAATAAAATACCCACGATTGCACCCCTTCTGCCATCACGAAAACTACCCCTATCGTTCCACCGAATGAAACACTTCCATCGAACAGCATCTCTGATACACGAAACGCACTCCGTCGCATCCACGCAAGGGAGAAATAGGAACGCCCGCGCGCGCATAAACTCGCAGGATCACGGAACCACCCCACGGGGGACAAGTAACGAAATTAAATTCAAATATAATCAAATAAAATTTAAATTTTAAATCCGTCTTGGCTCCGCGCTGTGTATATATATACCAGGCACGCGAAATTTAGTGGCCCGCCACCGTCTCCTTCTTCTTTCTCTGCCCTGCCCCACGCCGTCGGGCTCTCCACCCCCTGAATTCGAGCCGAGATTTAACGGGTCAAACTGGGGCCAGGATCGACCGACGCAGGGGGGTTTAGTTAAAAGCGAGTGAGGGTGCCTGATTGAGAACACTGTTTTGTTTGTTCGTCCAACACCGCTTTCGGCTCCAGCCGCCTCGGGGGTGGGGGAGGGTGTGTGTGTGTGTGCGTGGTACCGAGTGAATTAGTCAACGAGTCAGTCATTTTCATCTGGCGGAATATTCCTTTATTTTTCAATTTTTTTTTTTTTTTTCGTGAGATGATACCTCGGTTGGTTAGAGGGTTGAAGTAATTTAATGGACACTTCGTGGTATATTTATTGTATTATTTATTAAGAGGCACTATTGAGGAAATAAGTGAATGAAACAACGAACTGTCTGTATGACATTTTTGTGGAAAACTCTGGAAGTATATACTTTAAGGTCCACGTCTACGATGATCTTTCTACTTTGTTTCGTAGAGCCTGGAGGTCTCATAAGTGGTTGTTGAGTATAGTTTATTTATGCACTGGGTGAAATAGTACGCGCATTGTCACATGCCAACATAGTTCTTCCCTTTTCCCATCTAAATTCGAATTATCAAGCGACAACCCTAAAGTTTCTAACGAAGCCTTCAGAGAAGCTTCCCAGGAGCACCATCCTCAAGAAGTTCAGAAACCCCTTCGGATTGAGAAGGCCAACAATTAGAATTGCCCCCAGTGAGGAAAGCAATCCTACCCCTGGAAAAGAGTCCAATCACCGATCGCCACCCCAAAAAATCTGGATCCCTCGCGACCAAAGTGTCACCTCACCCTCATTACCATCCAGAGCCAATCAACCCCCGTAGCACGGCCGACCTCAGGCTCTCCTCGACGATTTTCCGTGCGTGTTCGGCCCTGCTGGTGACGACTATTCCGCTCCCGGGGGTTGGTTGCGGGGGAGGGGGTGTCATTCTGTGTCAACCACAGTGCCCTCTGACGATGACACCGCGGAACGCGAAAGGGGATGGAAACTGGCTCCGCGCGGAACCCAGCAACCGAGCTGGTTGCGGGGTTTCGGTTTGCCCGGCGCATCCCTCAGCCACCCCTTTATGTAAGTACACCGACGCACACCGTTGCGGGACGCCGTTTCACACGGACGCGCGCGCGGGGGTGGCGACGTAAACGCGAACATAGGTAAAGCCTCCGGTGGCAGTCGTTCGGCTTAAAGCTAGGGGGTTGGCTGGTCTTATTTTGGAGACAAAGTGGATGGGATTAGGGATACAGATTTCAATTTGTTTATTCCCCCTCTTCGTATTGGACACTATCGTATAGATGGGAGAATGGGGTTGACTCCTTGGGACAAAGGAAAATTAGGGATGATTAGACTGCAGACTTTATAAATTTATGACGTAGAATAATATAGGAAACATACGTAAAATATGTGTAGTATATGATGAATAGACTGCGGAAGTTTATGCAAATGCATATTTTTATATGAAATAGTTAAAAGAATGGGACCTAGACAGAAATTTGTTTTGAAATTAGAGTACTATAAAAATACATTTTTTATTTTGCATATTTTGCATATTTATGTTTAAAAATATATGCAATAATATATTGCATATGTTATTTATCCTGCTTATGTGAAATATCTGTCTCCACAAATTAGTTTCGTCTATCACCAAACTTTCGTATCATAATTGAACTTTAGAAAAGATTGTAGGATTTTCTACAGTATCGAAAACTTTCTAATATTTTAAATAACGAGGGTCTTCAAGAACCAATCAGTGTGCCGGAACAACGTTGGTCTAAATTTAAATACGCACCGATTACTTCGTGTGACATAGAGCAATCGTTCTCCGCGTATAAATTAATTTTGACAGACAAACGCCACCAACTAACACCATTAAATTTGGAAAAAATGCTCGTAATTTATTGTCACGCGAATTATAGTATACTCAGAATAATTGTGAAAAGTATTTTATATATGTGAACATAGCTAATATTCTGTAATACGTTAATATGTTACTTATTATACTACATTTTATTCAAATTTTTCGTACATATTTTGCATATGCATGTTACATATTTATCGTGCATAAATTTCCGCAATCTAATGATGAATATATTCTACAATATAATAATATTGTTACTTCGTTTTGTATATACATACTTTTTGGTTATATTTAGCACGTATTTATTATATTAATTTATATCATAAAATCTGAAGTCTTACGATGACTGTGTTCTGTTTCGAAGGTTGTATATTTAGGGGCTCCTTTTATCATTTTAAACATTCACAGGAGGATCAGTGGCGTTGAACTATTCACTTTTTATTTTATAGAATTTTATGCATTGCGACATTGACGCAACGATAATTTATTTAGCAACAGACGTGAAAATTTATTCAATAACTGTCACTGCTCGAAAATTGGACTATACTGTAAGAGCTGTTTTCGTTCGATAACTGTCGCGTGGCCTTGACTCCGCGACACTTATCGATGATTCACTGTATTGTATTTGAACGTGTTCGTACTCGATAGGAAAGGAAACCTTTGTATAAGCATTACAAAAATTACTATATATTTAAATTTGTGTAACGGTAGGTCTACTGTGTTTAGGCGTCACTGGGTAGAGGTGGGAGGGATATCGCGTACTAACCGTCGAAAGTTGTTCTGGGAAGGAACGCGGGATTCCTGGAAACTTGAATTTTCAACGTAAATAGTTTTTGTTGTCATTCGACGTAATCGTGACCGCACGTCGGATACTTGACCTGATCGCGGAATTAGGCGACAATCGTACCTCACGCCTTGCCACGGAAACATCAACGTGTCTCTCTATTACTTTGTGAACAATTATCAATAATTTTATGAACAATTCAGTGCTCGACTATTTGATCGGACTATTTATACAATATTCATATAAACATTTGTTCTGGGCGATTTTGTTGTTTAAGAATTTAATAATTATTACGCGTTCGTATGCTCGATAATAAGCGTACGATAAATATTGACCGCGGTGAAATAGTGACAGACATTTTTCAAGGAACATTGTGTATTTATTAATTTTTAATGAACATTGATCAATTTGTTAATCCGTCTCGGTGTAGCATTTAACAGTGTTGGGGTTTATATACGATAGTTCATATAAGTTCGTTTTATGAGTGTGTGAGTGTTCATCGTGTCTTTACTGAAAAGGACCGTTTTGCAGACAAAAAGTCGTCGAGTCTGCATCACGCAGTACATAGTTCATCGAAGAGTAAGTACAACGCATATAAATTCTCGTATTTTGCATATAGAAATACTACTTCATTATTTATTATTATAATAATAATATGTATTATAATAATAATAATAAATAATGAAGAATTAAGTGAAGGAATTCTCCGAGACAAAATCAGAACGAACAAACAAATTTTTAAATAATTTCTTCGCGAGAGTTTGGAAATGTGGAATAAAATTCCCCGTGAAGGGGGGATTCATTCTAACAACCCTGTCCGAGGAATAATGGCCGAAGAGAAGGGTAGGGGTGGGTGGCGTTCATCAAAAGGGCTCGCGATTCGACAAAAGGAACGAGGTTCTTCTCGCGATCCCGGCCAAGGATCTCGCCATTTTTAACCGGTGGCACGTATATATCGAGGCAGGGGGTGGAAACGCGGGAGGGGTGGAAAGGAATTACCACACACCGTCGTCAGGTCGGAAGTCGAGGCTCGGTAGTCTGCGCCACTTCCTTTGAACCCTCTTTCTCTCTCTCTCCGTCTTTTTCGGAAACGCGAAAAAGCTAATTAATTTCTCTCGTTCCTTCTCGCTCCCACCCCCAACATTGCCAGCCACCCCTCACGTCGACGCGTCTCCGCCGTTTATTTTCGTTGGCAGCGAGTTTCGGAGGGGGATGAAAATCTAGGGACGAAGGGTGGAAAAAGAGAACGGCCTCGTTTTGGAATTCTGACTTGGATTTCTTTCTCCGGAACGAATGGGGTGGGTTGTTCTTTCCGTGGACACGATTTTTCACTAATTTTCGAAAGGGCGTGATGATCTCCTTGGGGGTGAATTTCACTCGGAGAATTTCTTGATGCAATTCAGTGTTCAAATTTCAATATTTTAATTGGAAAATTTTGTTGTGATCGAAAATTTGATATAAATGATAATCGAGTGAGAAGAAAGATCAACCAAGTATTAATACAATATTAATTTACTCGCTCCTTGATTTTTTATCTCATAGTTTTCTTCGCTTTTCAATTAAATCCAACATACGTTGTAACACACTTTATTTTTATAGTGAATTAATTATATTTACATAGATTTGATCAATCTAATCCGATAAGACTGACATCTTCCTCGCGTTTCCGCAATGTTAACACGCAACGTAGCTTTCGTTCTGCAAATCGCTGTCGAGATAATAGTTACAAAGAGTTCGACGGCGTCGCAACACTGAAAACGACGGGGCTATGTATTTATCGAAACTAAATCCGTGTCGGTAAATTGGAAGCGGCAGCTCGTCTTTAATTAAGTCCCGACTCGGCCTGATGAAGTTACTCTATAATTACTAATTAATGTGAAAAAATTGCAAGATAACGACGTCGACGAGGACGAGTTTTTAGTTAGTCGGAGGCACTTCGCCGGCCGCCGGCTGACAGACCTCGTGCTCGCATATTTAACACTCGTTCAGACCAGAAATTAGCAAAATTTTATTGGAATAACGAATAACGAAGAAAGGACACGAGTGACAATTTATTCGTGGCGTTTATTCTAACGGTATAGGTACATTTTTCCTTAACCAGTGCTAAATATTTAATTGTAATGGTTCGCATTTTAATTCGAGTGTGAAGAATATTCGGTTGGACGTGTATTTTTTATTCGTAAAATTTTTGTATAAATCGAGATATCTTTTGACACTTCCTGTAGCACTTTATTTTGTGAATTTTACTTTATTTTCGAAGAATGATATTATTCATACGCAAGAAATAATTCCTTCTTGCACATTGAAGCCTTACATATTTAGAACCTCACTCTAGCTCGAGCTCTTAGAAGCTTCACTCTCTCTTAACCACGCCATAGATACCTATACGTGACTATATTAAAAGAATTCGATACCTAAACGTTTTTTAGCATGGTGGAATCGTGCTTAAAATTTTGCACAACGGGAAAATGATCTTAAAGATCGACGTTAAAAGCCGACGGCTGGTGCCCGTGGTATTGTCACGACGGAGCGCCGGTTCCGCGTCAAAGGCGGATCGCTGGACAGGTGGTCGTGCCATATTCTAATTAGCAAACGTTCCAATTATCCCGGACCCGTGTTTCGCGCCGATAATTACGGGAACCACGACGCGCCGCGAATTTCCATATTCCGCGATTGCGCGCGACAGGATTGTCTCTAGGATCAAACACGCCGCGGGCGCGTTCGTTTCACCTGAAGTATAATACTGTCGCCTCCAGATAGAGGGGGATGAGTCTTGCGAACTAATAAGTGCTTGTCGTCGTCGCTTTTGTCCCGAGCCAGCTCGTTAGTAGCGTTGCTTTGTATACGCAGCCATAACGGTAGCGAAAGAGACGGTAAATGAAATATATCGAACTAACCTCTCGAATTTTAAAACAAATCGGAGACAAAAATATTATTCCACGTTTCAAATACCGAAACGAATATTATTTTATTAATAGTGTATTCAGAAACCCTTAGTCAGAGACTTTTTAACGTCTCTTACACGATTTTAATTTTATTTTTGGTCAATCTACAAAATTCCAATCAGCGTTAGAGAGTTCGTGAGTATTCGTTTAAAGTTAGGGAAAGATCGAGCAATGCTCGATACCACATTGCCCAATTGTTGCCAAACAATCGCACAATCGACGCCATTTGCATAGTTCCGCAAGATCTAAGCAACGCTGAGTTTCTCAATCTCCCACCCTGTGATCTAGCATCCATTGAACGAATTAACGACTGCGGTGGATAATTACGCTCGATCCGCTCGCAGGAGCGATTTTCTCTGCTCTTTAAGAAGCAACAGACCGTGACGAACACGCGAAGCATACAGCAGATACGTAACATGTCTTACGTACGCATTAGTATAGTGAGAATAGAAACTTCCTAGCGGAATATAGTTATATTTTAAAGGGTACTACGAAAATAGAAGTCATTTTGATGGTCGAACACTGTAACATAGCTTAGACATGGTTTAGAAGTACCAAAACACCCTAGTTCATCTCAGGGGTATGATTAGTTTGGAAAATACTTAAACAATTATTATAGACGTACAGCGAAACTCAAGTGCATAGATCTACTGAAAATAGGTAGACAAATACCAGATCAGCTTCGTGTTAAAATCAACAATTCCTGCTAATCCTCAAAGTAACTCGTGAATTAAAATTGAGAAGACTTGTAAAAATCAAAAAATCGCTCGGAAACCTGGCAAAAATTCAATACACACCTACAGAACCTCTATTCCCAACACAGAGTAGAGGAAACCAGCGGCTTCTCCTCGTTCATTGTGAGGAGAACCGAGGAGAGCCAGGGAGAGCCGAGGGAGAGACGTGAATCGCGTCCGGAGGCGACTCGAGGAGCCTCCAGAGGGCTCCAGCTCTCGTTATGGGGGCACGAGAGGAAGCTTGCAAAGGTGGCAGGGAACAGGAGGCGGAGAAGCTGTAAAACCATGTAATTATTCTTACCTTCACTTTTTACGTTTTTAACAATCAACAATTCATTCATTCATCCGATGTTCGAGTGGTGATACATGTCTCTGAAATTATCCAAACTATCTTCGTTTTCATCTAACAGTTAACGATCGATCGATTCAATGTTAATACACTGTTTCATCTAAAAAGCCTGCGAAACCATGAAAATCGATTCGCAAACGACGCGAAAACTGCATGCGACCCTAGAGTGGCGTTCCCAGTGCAGGGTAGCGAGTATCAGCGGTTTCCCCTCTCGAATCGAGGGGAGAGACGCGAGTCGCGTCCCGAGGCGACTGGAGGAGCCTCCAGAGGGCTCCAGCTCTCGTCGCGGGGGCACGAGAAAAAAAAATATGCGAAAGGGGGCCGGGAACAGGCCGGTCGGAAGGTGGGAACGCAAGGGAGAAAAGTGGAATCGAGGCAGCTCGCAGAGGTGTGGCTAGCCGAGTGTTCCAGAGTGGTTCTTCTGGTTTCTGGTTGGCTCCACGGCCGACGGGAGGCCTAACCGTCGGGAGAACCGGACCCAGGCTTCCCTTCTTTCAGGACTTTTTGCCAGGCCGTGTCTCATGGCCAGTCGTAGGTGTCAGAATGCGCCTCGCTCTGGCTGGCCCAGGCCCTCTAGCTCGGATGGAGGGAGGAAGGGAGCCTCGGAACGGAATTACTCGGCTATTGAGATCGGCAGATAGCCCCGAAGAAATCATAGTGGCCACCCACGAGATCAGGCATGGTCGACCGTGCCCCTTGGACGGTCATTCTTCGTGCTGGACGCGATGGTTACGCGGCACCTCGATTACCGTGATTACCTGGCCCCTAGTGAGTTCCCCTGGACCCTAGATATCTCGCGTTTGGTGCTTTTTAATTGGTGGTTGCATGGTCCACGCCCAATTGCTATCCTTTGAAACGAGGGACCATAGTTTGGACCGTCTAGATTCTGGATCGCGTTGAAAGTGTCGCTGCTGACACTAGGTTTTGAGAACGATTGTCTACAGCATGAGGGTTGTGAAACATTTGGAGTAGGATGGACTGAGATTGTCTTTTGGACTCTCGAATTCACTAATTCGAAGATTTTTAGCATTATTCTCAAGCTTCTTTGCATTTTTTCTCGCCTGCTTGCGAAAGAGAGCTGAAGCCCTCAGGAGGCTCCACCAAGTCTCTCCCTGGCTCTCCCTAGCTCTCCCCAAAATGGGAGAAGAGAATCGGCTAGTTGTTGCTACATTATGCTTGGAATAGAGCTTCTCTAATAGTACGTCATATTTTCGTAATCTTCGCGAAGGATTTATTGATTTTTAGAAGTCTCGTTGATGTTCGCTTACAAGAACTTTCTCAGGATTGTTTGAAGGATTAGGTAGGGGATCTTGCTGATGATGAATTTCGCCAATTAGCGCGATATTCCACCACTCATAATGATTGATATCTTCCAGAAAATAATATCCAGTCGTATTCTTGTAGTAACCACCTTTCCCGTGTCTTCTTTTATCACTTATTAATTGTCAAGCCCAGACCGAGCTCGGTAACACTGTATTACGCTCCCCCTGCAATTTAATAGTATGCTACATAATAGCAAGCTCGTGTTTTCGAATGAAGTATCTGGCTTAATTTGTTGCTCCACACTTCCCTGTCAAGACGTCGATTCCGCGAATCATTGCAAGAACTACATAGCGCCAGTCTAATGAGCAGGTAAAGAGCGGAAGCGTCGCCACGCGTGTATTATACTCATCTCGCATCTCCAGGATGCGGGCACTCCTCGCGAATGAATGTTATTTATTAGCCCAGAGTGCCGACAGCGAATAACACCGTGCAGCTACGTTGTAAATCTGCCACGACTAGCGATTCAACAATTAAAACAATATTCCTTGCATCGCCTTCTGGAAATTTCTGTGAATTATCGTGGAACGTAATTGGATCAAATTAGATTATGTATAGTAGGACTCTATTTATATGAAAATAAAACTGTCGATTAACAAAGAGTTCATATAATCGAGTTAGGTTCATATAGTAGGAGTCCAGCTAGTATGTTTCGTTAAAGCAGAATTAATTATTTTCATTTAAGGATTTTACCAATGCTAGATTCTTCGAATCTTCCAAATACTGCAAATTTTCTTAAAATGTGTATGTTTCGAGAATTAAAACAAAAGAAAATATATAATTTACATTGTCATTGGACGAGTGTTCATGTAATTGGAATGACTAAAGCAAAACTTCATTAAATCGTACATTCACGAAAATTTTATTCCAATAATTGAAGTTCAGGTAAATAGACCTCTCGTGTGTATGGATATAATTAGTTTGAAGAATACTAGAAAAATTATTACAGACGTGTAGCAACCCTCAAGTGCATAGCTCCACTGAAAATGTTTAGACAACCTCACGATGGTCCGCGTTGCTTGCAACGAGAGTCCATTTAAACAATCGTCGATGCATTATTCACGGGCGTGCATGCATTTCGCCAGAAACAACCGTTGCGGATGGTCGGTGAAAAATCGATCAGTCCCAGCGTGCGCACAGGTGCTCGAGGTCCACAATGGGTCCGATGGCTCGTTAGCAGCGGAAAGGCGACTCGTTACTGACGGGATGAGGTAGCTATCCTTTCCTTTCGCGACTTTTCGCGACGCAACCGGAGCGTGATGAACGATTTTTCGCAGATTACACGATCGTAGATTGCGCGGAGAACCGACGACGAAATTAGAAGTCAGGCCGTGCCTTAAGGGGTTACGCCAACTTGGAGTGGCAATTCTTTGGAGATTAATTGCAATTAAATTACAAAGTCGATAATTTTTTGAACTTGAAAAACATAGGGAAATCGTATTCCACTATTTCAAACATATTCAAGCATATTCAAACATCAGCAAATAATACAGAAACTAACCTTCCCAATAGGAAACGATAGGGAAGGTTAGTTACTGTATTATTCGCCGATATTTGAATATGTTTGAAATAGTGGAATACGATTTTTACTATTTCCAAACACCAAAATATTTTATTTTTATATACATATCTCCTTCAGATATCTAAGAAATTTATCTAAATTAAATGATATGATTGCACCCTTGAATTCACTCCCCCGTTCCAAAATGGCGTCTACGCCGAAGTCAGCTTCACGGATTACAACATCAACGGTCGATTGAATCGCAGGCAATTAATTATACAAGAACGAAGATCGATTTTGCTCGTTTTCAATCGATCCAGTCGACGGTGCCCGATGAAGTTCGATGAATTTATTCAACGAACCGCGAGAAATTAATTGATGGAGTACGTTTTACGCGGAACGATTTCACGGGCGATTATACACGGGGCGCAATAGTTTGTAAATTTGCTGAAAGCGAAGGCGTCGAGGCACGCGAAGATCTTTGCTGGCTAATATTAGCATAATGCGCGGAATTAGCATATTTCGGCCTGTGTTTCGGCGTCGATTTATTTGCGGCCGCGGTTGCCACCTGAAGCCCGATTAAATTCTCCGAATGTTTCGTCGAGATTCGGCACAGATAATAACGTCTTAGAATTTCTTTAAAAGTCTCGTTTAAATGTTTCAATTCCGACTACGATCGTGCGATATTTAAATTTTAAGGACAAATTAAAATGGACCAAGTCCAGATACAAGGTTGAAATTATAATACGATGAATAATTCAAGTTATGGGAAGGAAGAGGAAATATTAGGTAACGAGATGCTTGTTAATAATGTCACGATGTAGGTAATGCGATTGAAGTGAAAAATATAAATATATTTGCATTTTTGTGCAGATTTGGATACTTTTTAATATTAATTTCACGCTTTCTTAATGATACCACTAGGATAGCTTCATGCGTTATAGCAACGACTGTTAATTAATATTCACCTTCCAACGGTCGAGACTAATGCATCGTATCAATCACATGCGAATAAAACGTTAAAAGTTGCACGGTGTTTCGCGTATAATGTTCGCTATGAATAATGGCGCGGGTCGTTATTTAAATCGACGCTAGTTCGCGCCACGAGCAAGAAATGCAGGTCTCTGAAGTCATTCGCTCAGTCACGAGCTTGTTTTATAAACCTCAAATAAACATGCACTTGCGATCACTGACGCATAAATACTGCAAAATAATTCTTGACTAGAAAATTTTCCTGTTCCTGGTGGTCAAACTCATAGACTTTTTTGGAAGCTCATCGATGGGGACCTTAACCATGAAATGCACGATATCTCGCTTACCGTATCACTTGCGACCAAAATGGATACAACAAAAGTTGTTGCAAATTATATTTGGGAACTATTTTATTCCATACAAATTTTCGATAGAACCGATAGTAACCGAAATATCGCCCCATCTTTATGCTTTTGGGTGCCCCAAAGCGAGACGATTAACCTAACCTCAATTCTAGCTTTTCAGGACTGACCATAGTTCCAAAAGACATGAAGGTTCAGCGAACCCGACGTGTCCGCGGAGTACAAGCGAGAAAAAAAGCGCGCGGGAACCGAGCATGGACACGAAGAGTCGACGCCGAGCATCACAAAGCTGAGAGAGGAGGAAAGCGCGCGAGGGGGGTGGGAGCCACGTTACGGGGACAGGTAGAAATGACATGGAACGACGAAGCATGCGGCGTATGACGGGAAAACAAAAGAAGCCAATAATTTCGGGCAATTTGGGGGCAGCAGCGCGAGACCCGCGCGCCCAGAGGAACTCGCGTGACCGCTTGTCACGGCTGTGCACGACTCGCTTCGCGAGCGTGCGACTGGGCACCGAGGCGACCGCGTCGTGACGCCGAAGAACGCCTCCTCTGCATCATTTTTTCCTTTTTCTCTTCCTACGTCCAAGTTTCGAAATCGTCGAGCACTTCGAGTCGCTCTTTTCGCGCCGAAGTTGGTGGCGCCATCTTTGTTGCAAATGGCACTATCCGTCACTGGGCTCTACATTTTAGGTAGTACATGTAGGAATATTCTGTGAAAATTTGAAATCAAATTAGTAATGGCAATGCAATAGAACATCGTCTGTAGGAACGTGATCATACTCAGGATACACGAACTCGTAGGTGAGCCCAGTGCCATCTAGCCTTTTGTACCTAAGTTTAGTATCCTCTAACCTGTACTAATTGAGCTTAGCATTCTCTAGCCCCCCATAGTTGAGCTCAGTACGTTTGGGATCCTAATTCTCAAAAAAAATGTCTGAGCTTGTCCTTCAGTAAACAAGTGCTAGAAATAGCTTTTTTAAATAACAATAGCATACACTGTTCTTTGAGAGAGAAGCTTCCTTAAACTTTCCATCGCAACCCCAGAAACTTCTTCATCCTCCAACGGAATAGTTTCCAACGCAAACCAGCCATTGCGAATCCTCCATCATCGCTAAATTCGATTGAGAAAGCCAATGCAGATTCCCAGAAGTCGTTCGATTCGCGAATGCACATTACACGCTTCCTGATACGCGAATTTTCGAGGGTCGATGGGGATCTAGTGTCCCCGGCACGAATGGAAAGAAACCGCGGGGCCGCAGGTGGGAGTTTCTTGGCCCGAGTCGCTCATTATTGCTTTCATTGTCGTCGTTAACTTGACGGCATTGTGTCGCAAATGGCCTGTGAATATTACGGTGTCCTTTCCTGCAGTCGAAACGGGGACTCCCCGTCGCGGGGGGTTCCCGTAGCAGCTTTACGACGATCGCCCGAAATTCCGCGCGAGTATTGGAAGTTTTCGAGATTTACGCGTTTCCGACTTCCTGTGCCCGCGACAGATTTACCGACGACTCTAGGCCGTCCAGGAGGCTCGTTCCCCGAAACCGAGGCCAACAGATTAGACCAACAAAAGAAAGAGAAGGAGAAGAGGAATTATTTTTTATTCAGGAGAGCCATCATTAACCCATTCACTGGCAGGAAAATCTAAAGCGTTTTGTCACGAACGCCAGGATTTAATACGGATATGTAATCGTTATTTTGGTATAAACTTATCCCTTGTTGGCAGTGAATGGGTTAAACAATTTTCAACAGAAGTATCTGGGATCTTGAAAATACAAGAAAAATGACCTCTCCATCTCCCAATAGTACACCTTCGAACAAAATATTCTCCCCCTCGATGTCAAGAAATTAATGAAGCATCACAGTGAGCACCCATGGACATAACCTAACTTTCCAACGACTTTCGAAGCAAACTCATCGAACGTATTCATTACTCGAACTGTCGCTCGATTTCCGACGGGGTACAGAGCCCTGGCAACGTAAAATCGACTCGGATTCCTGAGAACGTGTCCGGTCTGGTTCCACCATCAACGTGGACGCGTTCAGCGTCGCGGACACCTTTCTCCCGCCATTACACCGCTCGTTCGGAAGCCATTACACGAATAAAATTAGGCGACCGGGGGCCGAGCGACTCGGGCGGGGTTCGACGAAGGGGGCGAAAAAACGCGGGATAAATCTTGGGGAACGTAAGAAGCGGGCCGGGCGAGTACGTTCCTCATTCTACGCGGACGGATCCCGATCAACAGCTGATTCAAGAGCGCCACGAACGACGGACGACGGGGGGACAAAAAAATTGATTCTCCGATTCCGAGTACCCCGGAGCCACCGGTGCATCCCCGTTTCCGATTCGCGGAACGACGAGGTCGAGCAAATTTACGATCAACCCTCGCCGAGACGAGTCCGTCCGGCAAAAGGAGAAAGGAAAAATCGAAGGAGGTCTCTCTATCCGTCGGTCTCTGTCTGCGTTCGTACGCGGAGCCCACCCTTATGCCTAATACATTGAGCACTCGCCGAGAGCGCGGCTTTTTGCGGGGCTGCGACGAGGAGGATGAGATTTCGCCTCCTGGTAAGGTGATGTCGTCGATCGGGCCAGATATCTCGATCGACTTGGCAATTAATAACGTTAATCGCTAGGCAAGGAGGGTATGGAAGTGTTCCTGCAGAGAGATCAACCTTGAAGGCTCGGGCTTCGGTTGGAAAGACTCGTTGGCAAGGATAGAAGGCTTCAGGGGATTGGAAAATGTTTGTTTCACATTTTCACGTGGAGAAATGTGTATCTAGTGACCTGGTGAAGCGGGACCTGGAAGGTTGACCAAAGGATGACGCACGAGGGAGGACGACTCTGTGATCCTGTGAAACGCTTTCGAAAAAAGGTGCAAGTCCCTTACTAACTAGATTAGCTCACAAAATTTACTAATGCACTCAACAAGCACACTAAACAGCCTAAAGAAGTACATCAAGTTCAGGCTTCGCTCCAAGAGACCATCTTTGCCCCTTTGGCAGGGATAAAAGGCTTCAGGAATTAAACAAACATTCGTTTCACATTTTTACATGAAAGAACACGTAACTAGTGACCTGGTAAAGAGATAGGGACACCCAGAAGATTGGCCAAAGGAAGACACACGAGGGAGGATTCGAATCTTGATCGTCTGAGCTCAAAAGTGCTTTCAATTAAGGGAAATGAACGCTTTCAAAAAAGGTGTAAGTCCCTTGCTAACTAGATCGACTCACAGAATTTACTAATTCAAGTACAAGTGCACTAATCCGCCTAACCAAGTAGATCAAGAACGAAGAATCCCAAGTGTCCCTGCAAGCCCAACCACGAAGGCTCCAGACTTGAGTTCTTGGCGAGTGTAGAGGGGTTCAGATCGAAGGAAGACCTTCGTCCGGCCGCGTTAGACGAAGAAAGGTATACCTGGTGACCCGGGGGACGGAGTGAGACGCCTGGAGGACTGACCAAACGAAGACAAGAGGGAAGAAAAGAGGCGGTAAAACGTCCGAACGGAGGAAGATTGACTCGGTGCGTATGGGCCGCTCTCTCAGCATCAATTAGACGGCAGAGGAGCGTGCGTTCGCACACACGCTCGAATGCGCTCGTGTGCAGCGATGCACCAGCTTGGGTCGTCCATTGTGTTCCATTGGGCCGGTGGGCTCGCAAAGATGGCCGTCTCCGCGCGGCGTGGCGAGACGAGGCTGGAAAACGGCAAAAACCGGGAACGAGCGACCCGCCAAGTGTTCAGGACCGCGACAATTAATGACTCCCGGGCGAAAATCATTTTATGTTTTCATCCTAAACGACCCGCGTCGATGGAATCACCTTTCTTTTGGTTATTGCCAATGGCTGAGCATGCAATTGCGTGGGCTTATTTGGTTTTGGTTAGTTCTTTATAGAAATATACGTTGCAATTTTAAACAGTTCCACTCGCATAATTCAGATAGTGTTAGCTGTACGGTATTCGCATAAAGAATGATGAATTTTTCAATGTTCAACCTAGAAACGACCAATCGAAAATGCTTCGTAGCCTACGAAGAAATGTACTGGTTTTAAATGAAGCTCGCTCGACTAATTGTAACAAGTTCCCAAAGACATTACTGTCTGAATAGCTTCGGTATTGATAAGTCTTCATCCCAAAGGTGGTGGTGCTTTGCATAACTAGTTGGCCTGTCAGCATGGCGGACCATTACTCCCAAGCCTAATTACAAGTAAATTGTTTCGCGGTCGCATTCATAAGTACGCGGAACCGGGCGTCAGTATTAAAAATTCCTGGCACGAGAAATGGATAAAAAGCGAACCGATCGGTTCTGCGGGGTATCAGCGTCAATGGACGCGACAATTAATGGCCGCTGGACGGAAGTCGGTTTATGTTTTCATCTTGGGCCGTCCGCCACAGTGTTAATTACTCGTCTTCTTTCTCGGAATCGACCAGGCGAGGATCGCAATCAGCGTGACGGCTATGGCGAAATTTTTCGATGTACGTTCGAACTCGAAATTATTTTCGCGTCACTTTCATCGATGGTAATTACCGTCGTCTGTGTGTAATTATAATTTACAGTCGATATGCAAAATAAGCTCCGTGGGAAGTTCGAGGTTGTGTTCCATTTTAATAATCATCGTCCTACCTGTATATAATTATAATTTGGAGTGAATCGACAGACGTGTATGTAGATTTTTAATATTCTTTGCTTGTGAACATTAACTCTGGATACAATTATTCATGGAGCTTATGTTCATAGCTTGATAATTATGTTCTTTTCTAGATGATCACAATTCGAAGCGTATAATATTTGTCTAAGAGTTCTTGATATTCTAAACTGTAGAGTGTTCTCTCTGAATTCCCCTTTGGTCTGAATTTTAATTCGAGACACCCCGTACATGCAGGGTGAAGGCAACTAAAGTAAAACAACCGAACGACGTCGCGGAAGGAACTCGAACCACCCTCTTGATATATGTATTTGCATTCATCTAGTGCGCAAACTGTACACCGTAGCGACGATATGCACGCGCCACTGGAACCGTGTTTTTCCACTCTTATTTTCATGGATTTACGGTCAACGAAATAGCTGACGTTATTACGTGAAACTGGACCTCCGACCTGATAATTTCGACGAATATCCCAGGCATGCGTTCGCTGCACGATAATGCTTCGGATATTGATAAAAATTGTTGGTGGGGCCACCCCCACGTTTGTTTATTCACTGTCCTTCGAGCTGCCTACTTTTAAGCGTCAGGGAAAATTCTATACCGATGCTTCGGATGTTTAGTTGGGTGTTCTAATTGAACATTGTTTAAAGCACTACTATGAGTATACAGAAGTCACCAAGTATTCAAATCTGACTTCTAAACACCCACAAGTCGTCATATAACTATCTTAAACACCTTCTATCTGCTTCAGTTTACCTCCTCTCCTAGATGTAGGCTCAATCTCATTCAAACTTAGAATAGACATAATACAGGTCCCTTCAAAGGACATCAAACTTCCCTCCCACTCCCTAAGACCCTCCACCCGACCACCCCCAAAAGTGTCACGACTCCAAACTGACTCCAAACCAAAGTGTCACATCTCCAAACTGGCTCCAAACCAAAGTGTCACATCTCCAAACTGTACCAAACGCAACAAAAATCACGATACAAACCCTAGACTTCATTCAAACTTAAAATACACATAGTCCAAGTCCCTTCGAAGATCATCAAACTTCCTTCCCATTCCCTAGGACCAACCATCCGACTACCCCCAAAAGTGGCACGACTCCAAACCGACTCCAAACCAAGGTGTCACGTCTCCAAACTGAATCAAACGCAACGGAAACCGAGATACGAAGCCACTCAACATTCCAGCGCCCAAAAATATAACAAAATCCCTCGAACTCCCTCTTAAAGCACCTCATCCTTGCCAGCGGAATCCATTCGCGATGGCAACGAGAACCGTCCTCGTATTTACGCGAAGCGATGGTTTCAACGGGTTCCTCCGCAGGAAACGAAGTAATCCTCGCGCTGCGGAGGATTTATTTTCCTGGTGCATGTGCCAGGCAGTGCACAGAGGGGGGGGGGGGGGGGGGGGAGGTTACAGAGGAGGCGTTTCGGCGACGGGACGCGTCGCAAAAACGTAGGCGCCGGCGCTATGCGGAGGCCAACACCGCCAAAGGACCCCGTTCTCGGTATTATTTTCGGTCGTGAGAGAAAAGACTCCCTTCAGTCTCCTCCCTTAATACGGCGAAATCCAAAATGACGAGATTTATCGGTGACAGAGGGAACGACGACTACGACGACCGAGAGCGCCTGGCCCCAACCGGCCAAGTGTTGAATCTTTTTGATTGCTTCCGACAGAGCCGGCTGTCGTTGCCTTTGAAGGCTCGTCGATGAAGGATTATTCATCCGTGATGGATAATTCGGAGAGACGGAGAGAGAAAGAGATAGGGAGGACTGGTGTGGGAGGCAGAACGCGTTGTTTCTTTGTCCGCGGTTGGAGAGAAGGGAGCTGATGCTTCTAGAGAACTCTGCTATGGTGAATATTAACCCTTCGCGATCTGGGAGATCCTTCCTTCGTGGTTGTGACTCTGGGTTCGAAGCTGGTGACAAATGTCAAGTTGGTACATTTGAAGTTGGGTCATTTGTTGTGTTTAGGATTGGGGAGTTGAGATAGATGATATAGTTCAGCGAATCTTTTACAAATCTAACAAGTTGTAAGGTAGATATAACCTAGGCCTACATACTCTCAGCCAGTGGTAACCTCTGCTAGAACAACGTTTTCACAAGCTTTAGTGCAATAGAACAAATAGGATGCCTCCTCGGGGCACCCAAGTAGCATTATTTTGTTGCGTAATGGTGATACAACCGTGTTGAAACGATTGTTGCAGCAACTTCTAGGTTGTCAACGTGGCAATACTGTAAATGCACCCGGACTGCGGATCTTTATACAAAATAAAATCTTCGCGAACGTGCCTACGAAAATTGAACCTAAATAAGAATTTATTTTATTCTGCAAATATTGTAACATGAACTTTACTTTCAATCTTGTTTAGTAATAATGCAACGTTCTCGTAACGAATATATTTTGAATCAAAGTTTGCAATCCGTTTGAAACAAATTCGTTAAAAAGTAACTAATCAGAACCTAATAAGTTTTCGTGCTATAACGTTCTATCAACTGGTTAGTTAGAAATTTGTTAGAAATATACCAAAATTGTGAGAAAATTACCGTATAGAAACTCTTAAGTTGAAAGAGTTTTAGTGATTTTATAACATGGGTTGCAAATTGTTTCTTGTTCTTCAAAATTTCCACCCCCCCCCCCCCCTCCCACACACACACTTCGGGAATACCTGGTCAGGCAACGAAAAAAGCCAAAGCAGGAAAAGAAAATTAATACCTCGTAGCTTGTAATTCCGTCCCGTTTTCCCGGATACGGGAAAGCGTCGAGCTGTTAAATTAAAAATTCATCAGCCCCTTGGCTGGGAGTAGGGGTGGAGGCGTGGCCGTGTCGTTGGTGAAAAATTGGCGAGCATTTATTTTCTCGTTAACGGTGAGCCAGCGTGTCCTGTTCGTGTCCCCGTGACCCGATACTATTTATTTCGTCCTGGTTTTCCTTCGAGGACCGGCGAACATGGGAGCAAAACAAAGGATAATGAAACGTTCCGTGTGGATTCTTTTTTCGGGGGTCGTTTTCACCAAAAATAGCCTCTATGGGGTGTATCGTTCAGGTTTTGCACTCTGTCGTTCTTCTTCCAGCGGAATTTTTCTCGTCGATCATTATAAAACACAGGGTGGTACATTTAAAACAGGAAGTTAGATTACGAATCATTGGTGCACTCCAGAAGAGACCTAATGGATTACTGAATACGGATTCCCGTACACCGGGTAAAAACTCGGAGCTGTCTCCAGGTGATTCCACGAGCATTAATGGGTCGACTAGCTCTTAAGAGGTGCGCTACCCTATAATTTTGTTGGTTTCCCTCGCAAGAAACAAGACCCTCCCCTCCCACCCACCCCCCACCTCTTACTCGGCGAACTGCTGATTATCATAACTGCTAAACTTCTTCTAAGAGACACCTTCTTGCAGTCTCGCTTCTTGTTTCATTGTGTCCCGTGTACCTCAGGTGTTTCATTAGCCTGGCTCCGCTTCTTTGTTGACGTCTTTGGCGTACGCCCTCCGTGAAAGTGAATCTTCTAGTCTCGCGAGCATCTCGACGTGGCCTTGAGCTTTCTACTTTTACGGGGAAAGTTGGGTAATTAACGCGAAAAATGATCGCGGGACCCCCTCGTCTATAGCTTTGGTGCGTGCTTATTAAGAAAAGCTACTGCCAGCTCCTGTTTATTCAAGTGCAAGCTTAGTAATATTTTTGGAGATTAGGATCCCAAAGTTCCAAAAGTACCAGGATGGGGAGCTAGAGGGTTCTAAGCTCAGCTAGAGGCTACTGAGTTTAGATATGGGGGGTTCAAAGATCCTGAGCTCAGCTATCTAGGGCTATATGACACTTGGCTTTAA
>NW_026535088.1:0-40294 GCF_026225885.1 Hylaeus anthracinus
CTGATGCATTGCTATTATGTTGAGTGATATTACAAAGTCATACACAGACATTTCGAAAGAACTACACGAGTCAAGAAGTGCAATGGGCCCAAATGTAGTCAACTTTTGAACCACCCATTGCACCTCCCTTCCTGTTCCTCTGGATCTTCAGAAACAAAGGGTTGTCATTCGATCATTAATCGACATTCTGACACGAAACTTGGCAATTATCGTCAACGGGTGTCTAATTTTCATAAATCTCAATATCTGGATACCCGTGGCGTCACGAAGGAACCGTTATGCTAATATCTTTCTAATAATACGTTGTGTTTTTCCTTCGATCGAGGCCCTTCTCCGTAGCCGGCTGCTTTTTCCCGAGGATTTGAATGTTAGACAGGCGGATCACGTACGACAGGTGTGCCACGGATCCGGGGAATAATATATTATTCCCGGAATTTCGCGAGGGAATCGCGCGGACGGCCGAGTCAAAAAGAATGCCGGGAGGCCGAATTTACATAGCGCGGCGAAACGCATCCCGAAAATGCGGCCCGGCCGCTTTCGGTGAATAATTTCGCTTTCTGGATTATTGATAGGAGCCTTTCCATCCGATCTGGAGAAATAGATCTTAATTCTCGCGCGATAGAATCTTCGATCGCCCCGTGTATCGGTTGTCGTGTTCACCCCCGATGCACGAAGAACTCTGTTCTGGGATTATGTTCCCTTTGTGCGAGCTTGTCTTCTTTGAATAACAAATGCTGAAAACCAGAAGGTGATTTGGGTATGAAATTTAATGGGCCCAATAGTTTAATTGATGATACGGAACATGGAAATTGTATTTATTTATCGTATGTGTCTTTCAAGATAAAAGAAAGAAGGTATAGAAACGTTCGACAGTACTTAGGGCCCAACTGTCCCAGAGACCCAAACTGAAAAATTCATTTCCTATGAAACCACTTGACCCCTTCTTTCTACGTGGTACTATAGCCAGCAAAGTACCTTTTTCTACTTTTACTCGCGCGACAAGCCAGCGAGCTCCGAGAAATGGGGCCCAACGGTAGCCCCGGTTACCCTTGACTCGCTACCATTGACCGACTACCTTCATTGTCGCTGAATTAGCCGCATCGTTCCCTCCTCCCCCACTCTCTGGATCGTACGCAGCCGTTTACGACCGCCAGGCCCCATTACCCTCCGCCATGGGGCCCCATTCAGCTCCGCTTCTGCCACTATTCCCTCTCATGACGTGGGCCTAGTTTTCATTCATCTCCAGTCCGCTGATGGCCCCGCTGACCTCGACCAGGACCCGAGATGAATATTACGTCGGCCGTGCCAGCTCGTAATACGCCCCCCCCCTCTCCCCCTTTTTTTGGCCCCCCCCCCTCCGTTTCCGTCTGCCTCTTCCTTCTCGCTGGAGCGTCCTTCTTCCACTTTGGGCCCTGCTCGGGGCCACCTTGCTCGAGGGGGCCTTATTTTTTTTTCTTCTCTTTTTTTTTTTAGTCGCGACCAGACCGAAACGTTCCCATAAGATGCGTATCTCGATACGTGCCGCGGGGCCAAATCGTTTGACAAAACGCGGCTTCGCTGCCTTTCCCATTCCGCGGACGGAGGCGTTCTCAAAAACATCTATTTCGGACGTGACAACACGATCCTCCGGCTGGCTTCGATCGCTAGCGAACAATAGTCTCCGGATACAAATTTCGTGCAGTAGGGAGAATTAATTTATCGAAATACTGCGGCAGAATGTTTTTTCGGTTTTAATTAGAACGTGTAAGGAGTCGTTTTGGGCCCAAAGGCGGGGAGACATGGAGTCTTCTATCTAGAGATAACTTCTGTCACGTCGAGTTAAGGATGAGGCGAACGAGTCTTTTTAGCATCCAAGAATTTAATAATGGGCAGGATGCGAACTTTAGGCCCAGAGGGAGTCCCTTCCTCGGTTATATGTCTTGTAACGACACGTTTTGGGACCAAAGGAGGGGGGGGGGGGGGTGTTGTGTACTCTATGAGGATATTTTCTGAAACTGTCAGATTGAGTTGTGGATGAGACGAATAATTCATTTTAGTATTCAAGAATTTAATAATGAGCAGCGTACAAATTTTGGGCCCAACGGGAATCCCCTCCTGGGTCAGTTAGATGTCTCGTCTCAACTCTTCTACCAATCGAAACTACTTTTAAACTTCTTGTTCCAATTTATACCGTTATAATTTTAAACGTGAACTCTCTGGAATACGAGTACACAATAAAATACACAGATTGCGAGCAGAGACGAAATCGTAGAAAGGTTAAGCGACGCTATGGGGGCGGGGGGCGGGGGGGGGGGGGGGGGCGACGCGCGAAACTCCTGAATGGAGCACGTCGTCCTCGAAAGTGTGGGAATCCTCCTTTTTCCTAGCGTATTTCAGCGTGGTGTGCTCTGAATTCAAATAAACGGGGAATACGTCCCCGCGAGCTGAGCCTCGGCTTCTTCTCGCTGCAAAAAGGCCTCGTGTCGCGGAACACGTACGATCGCTGTCCTTTCTCGTCCGGAAAGAAGGTGCGCGAAACACGAGAATTTTATCATTCTTGCGATAGGCCAGGGGTTCTTCTCATGCAAAGAAATGAAAAAAAAAAGTAAAGCTTCCTTTTCAAATGTACGTTGGTACAATAATTATTCAAAAAATAAGATGCTGTGTGGATCATTAAAATTTGCATCGTTAGGGCGAAAATAAAAATTACAAAATATTTTTTGAAATAACAATTGAACAATAACGTTGAAATAACAATTGTGTAAATACGTTTTCATAACCGGGAATAGAATTTGAAGTGACGGGAATTCACGTCAGGTGTCGCGAATGTGTGAATATACATCGTATGCCGTAACCTATGCAGTATTTACATTCATTTTTTTATTATAGTTGAAATTTGCCACCATGTTGACAATAACAAACAAACAAACGAAATATTCTACGACGTTCAGGGCAAGATCTACCCGAAGACTCTTCCTGACGAGATCATTTTCGCGGATGTCAACGTACCGCTCTATGCAAATTCGCCGCCATCGGGGGACCCCCGCCGTTAGGGCAAAAAACTAGCTCTACCTGTCTGGAAAGTCGCCCGACATGAAAGGGCGCCGATCGCGTGCTAATTAAAGGAGAATAAAAAGAACTATCAACGGCAAGAGTTTCGCTTGGCCATGTCAAAAAATCACAAAGTAAAAGGGGTTGCGAAGAGGAGAATTACACACCGTCCCTGCTCGAGGAGGGTTCCGCGCGAAAAGGGGCGAGCGGGGGTTTACGAGCAGGGAGCAACGAAGGGACGAGGGAGGGCACGGTAGGAAGGTGGAACAACCCCCCTCGTTAAGAGACGAGGCGAGTCCTGAGAGGTTCGTCCAAAGAGTGATGCACTCGAGGTCTGCATCCCCTAAGTCGGTGATGAAAAAACATGGCCGACGACGACTCGAAAGGTTTGCCATCGAATTCATTATCGGACTCTCCGCCCCCCCGGGGGTGGGGGAGGAGGACTCGCGGTGGAGGACGTCGCCCAGGAAATTTTCTCTGCTTCGTTTTTCGAGATTTTAATTGCAGATAGAAAAAAAAATTCAGCGACGCGACGACGGCGACGAGTGGGCGTTATCGATAACGGGATCGCTGGTTTGCATTGTAAAATAGGAGAGACGCTTTTTTTTTTCAAAGTGTGTTAAGCCGGGGACACCAAGTGGCAACTGGTCCAGTTTGCGCGACGAATTAATTAATATCGTTATTGTTTAATTGAAACGGGTGGATGGTGAACGTTGGGTCTCCTTCGTTTATTGTTTTAAGACTCTGGTTAGAATGCGAACAAATTTATATTGCTCCGGAAAGTTCAACCTACCGTGTTTAAAAAAGGAAAGACCGTCCCTAGGTATCACGATGTAGCAAAAATAGAGTTTTCAGTTTTAACAAAAACGGGGGATGACAGTAAATATCTTTACACTAAATATTTTTATTTTTCAAAATTGTTCAATACTAGAGGAACATCTGTCTTAACCCATCCCAAGATAAATTAAAATGAAACTCGAGAAAATTAATGATAATTATATTCGTTATAGATATTTATCTCGAAAGATAAAACGAACGATACGGAGACGATATGGCGTCGCTGGAGGGTTGAGTGTCCGTCAACGACGTCATCGGCCATTATTTCCGCTCGTCTCGATTAAACGATCTCCGCTCCGCCGTCGCATTTTCCTAATAAGTCCCGACTATAAATCCATCGAATTACTTTTGCCCGATTCCGATGATTCATAATACTTCTTTCGAGACCTCCTGCGAATCGCTCGCCGTGGAAACGTGCAGTGAATCGTGGCTACCGATGGAGAGTCCTCCTCCAGCGAAGGGCTGGCCGCGTCTTTGCGCTTAATTCCAGCTACCTTTCTGGCAAACGTGATCGTTTATGGTCACTCGTGACGAGGGGGATTCGGGGGGCCGGAGGCAAGCATTACCAATTACCGTGGTACTTACGGGTGCCTTCGATACTCACGGAACATCGTGGAGAGCTGAGACTCCTTCGACCCTGATTTGTGCCTTCATTGTGCGGCCAACCAGGTCCATTTGCATTTTAGGCCATCCAGTTGGCGGTTCGTTAACTGTCAATCCATAGAACGATCCACAAACCGTCGTTTAAAATTTCGTGGTGACGCGAGAATGATAGAGAAATCGTTTCCGAAACCACTTTCCTATTTTTACTTATATGGAAGTTGATAGCGGAGTGTAAACTAGCGCCATCTAGATTCCTATATACCATAGACCGAGTAACGCTGGTTTTAAAAAGCTTTTCCATTCACCAGTCTAATATTTCTAATTCTATTCTATTCTCGACGAATTTTTTACCACAATCCAATGAGTTTATAAATATTTTCCTACGATACTTAGTGATATATAGGCTATGGATCTTTATGCATTTATAGGAAATTTTAATGTGCAAGAAACTACCAAATGCAAACAATATGCAAGAATATAAAAAAGATTGAAAGTAAAGTTCGTGTTATAATATTTGCAGAATAAAATAAATTCCTATTTAGGTTCAATTTTTGGAGGCACGTTCGCGAAAATTTTATTTTGCATAAAGATCCGCAGTCTAGTGATATATAAACAACAAGAAATAATTTTTACCCCAGAATTTCGTCACAAGCATCTCCGAAAGTCCCTGCCAAAGCCACCCATAAAGGGATTTGCAAAATGATACGAGACTCTGAACGACCGTTCCATCAGGCTCGTTCCGCGTGCACATGCAAGTACTCAAAGACTCAATAAGCGTCGATCATAAATCCATCAGGCTGCACCTCGCGAGCGTTTCCTATACCGAAACAGACTCTGGAAACGCGGTGTCTCTCGCAGAGGGCTGCACGTCTTTACGCTTAATTCCACGCGGACGGTCGAGTCGGTCGTTTACGTTCAATTCAATGGTCAAGCATTGCCAATTAGTCAAGTCGACCCATCGAAGACGCTTCTGCTGACGGTCCTTGAGAGGCTGACATGGAAATCGCCATTCATGGGAGATTCGTATCTGGACAGGCGAACGCTGGGGATCGCTATGAATAAAATAATGGAACACGGTGAAAGCTCACGTGATGAAATTTGTATTTTGCAAGAAAAGAGCCGAGTTCGAAGAAGTCCATATTAAGAGACGAGACAAGAGGACGAGGAGAGAGGACGTTTAGTATGTTGGAATCATCAGAATCTATTCTAGAACCTGCCAGAATCAGTATTTAGGTTCGAATCCCATTCCCGATACTTTTGGCCCAACGTCCACCTCCAATAGAAGCATTATCCCGAACTCCTCAGGACCGCCTGAAGAACCAAACAAGCCAGGCAACAAGCAAACATCGAAACGAAGTCCTGGCCAGCGAGTCAAAAGCACGTTTCACCGCGTGCTGCTGGACGAACCCCTTCGACGGCGATCCTGCAGCTCTGTCCCCAGTTTCGCAATCAGCCGGCGTAGGCTGGTCAGTTTGTTCTAATCAGTGCTGACCGCGAGCCGGTTAACTCGATCAGCTAACGAACCTAATTTTGCGCCGTCGAACGGGCCAATCCGCGACTCGTCCAACGATCCATGTCCACGGCAAACACTTAACCCGCTCGCTCGCTCCCGCGGATATCCCCCTGGCGCTGCAATCGGTACAGCGGTCACGTGGCCGCGCGCAAGACGAAAGAATATGGCCCCGCCCGGTAAACTATCCGCGATTCGGACTGATCACGAACAAATATGTACTGGCAACGCGAACGAAGCTCGTTCTGCGCTCTGGGGAGCTCGGGGACCCCACGGATTCGATGGATTGTGTTTGTGGAACGAGGGATCGTTAAGTGTGTTCGGACGTACCGGGGAAAGGAAAGGATTTTTGGGGAGGTATTCTGTAGGGTAAGCTGATTTGGTACGTGAATATAGTAGAATGGATCTCCAAGATCGACCATGGTTTGGGTTATAGAAGTTATAGGGGCTAGAGGGTAGGGAACTCATATATGGGGGAGGGGGCAAAGGGCGGTGGGCTCACATGAAGGAGGTTAGAAGATATTGAGCTCAGATACAGAGGGCTAGAAGGTTCTGAGCACAGCTAGTGAAGATTAGATGATACTCAGGTCAGCTAATAGGAGTTAGAGGGTACTGAGCTCAGGTACTGAGGGGCTAGAGAGTACTGAGCTCAGGTACTGGGGGGGGGGGGGGCTAGAAAGTACTGAGCTTAGCTAGTGAAGGTTTGACGATAGTCAGGTCAGCTACTAGGAGTTAGAGGGTACTGAGCTTAGCTACTGAAAGCTAGACAATACTAAGCTCAGCTACTGGAGTTACAAGGTACTGGGCTCCGCTACGAGTTTGTATACCCAAGCCTCGGCACGATTATGTTCATACAAACGGGGTTCTACTATACCGTAATACCGAGGGGACTCCGATTCATTTTAGATGGACTGTACCGGGCTATTAATACTCAGGACACAGGTGCCTGTGACAGAAGTAGCTAAAATATTACGGAGCCACCCGCTATAAAACACGTGGACGGGTGAAGCACTACCTAGTCATAGCCTAGAATCGTAATAGAAGGCTATCACATTGCGTAATACCGATATCTTGTGCAGCGTGTGGGTAGAATGTCGGCAGCGGGCACACTTGAGCCGATTTGCATGCGTGGCAAACGAGCGCGGGCCTGGTCCTGCATAAATCCAAATTTGAGTACGCCTGGGGGACAAGTCCTGCCGGTCGGCGGCGTCCTTTCATGTTGGATCATACTTCTGTTTGTCCCCCGGGGTCCTGTTGCTCGCGTCCTTTTCGGACCTCGGTCCGATCGCGGGACCCGGCAACGACCCGGACGCGAAAAGAGGGAACGGTTGGGGGGCGGGGGAGTAAGACGACAGGAACCGAGGGAAGCAGAAGGAGTAAAAAGAGCCGCATTGTCCTGGCGGATCCGCAAGGATCGCCGCCCGCCGGATGTGCGGCCCAAGTACAAACGCGAAATCGTCGTCTATGGGGCCATTCGGGGCCCCTTTCTTCGACCGCAACCCCCTTCGATCAGCCACCCCGTCGATCATCCTTCATGAATAGTTATGATATCGTTTCTCAGGGAACGGCGATCCCGCGGCACGAGGGACCACACATGACGGCCAAGCGTTGATTGCCGAGTACCGCTGTCGTAATTAGTCGACCGGACGGGCTCGGTAGCGTTTTGCTGCATCCTTGGACGCTGAGCAAGCTTTTTGCCGACTTGCCGCGGGTTATTCTTTGCCTCGCTGGAGGAAGTGCCGCGAGATGTTCTTGTTTCATCACTGTGGATGGTTTTGTTCGAATGGGGAGGCTATGAGCGGAGGTGTTCACCGAGATGCAAATGTGAGATTTTGTAGGCCAGAAGGTATGTTAATTGCAGAGTAGATGAATCTGTGATACCTATTTTGTGGAGATATATAGTCAAATGCAAGGATCATAGGTCCTAGAAAGCTACCATTACTGACACTATGCATAGACAGACTTAAAGTGTGCTAATAGTGCCGTAGATAAATCTATGATATCTCTATTGTGGAGGTACAGAGTCAAACGCAAGGATTATAAGTCCTAGGAGGCTACTATGAGCCGATACTATATGTAGACCGACTAAGGGATCTATACGGGATGCCTCTGTAACAAGATCGCAGATTTGGTCTTTAATGCGCTACAGTGTGATGCAATACTCCTTTCCCCAACTACGAATCAAGTCAAACTTCGTTCCTCCATCAACTTACACTTCCTCCCCCAAATCTTGAACAATCCCCCGCGAGATTAACCTGTCACGAGAGCCTCCGCATCGCGAGGAACCCAGCAACACAATAGACAATACCCAAGTATCAACCCCTGCACTCCACCCCATTCACCAATGAACCTTTCAAGAATCCATCTTCAGAAATACACTCGTCACTCTCCAAATCACCCTACCTCTGGAAATCCAGCTCCAATCGATCTCTTTCCCCTCGTGCCAGGTCGGCGAGGTGTCGTCGAGCCAGGAGCCAGGGATCGATGGGAGAATAGATTAGTATGGTTGCGTAACGGAGGTCTCGCGATACATCCGGTCGAGAGGTATTAGGTCAAGTAAGTAATCTCTTAGCGGTCACGGCATCGGGACCCCTCGCCTATTCGACGAGTATATATCCCGATTGGTTTTCGACCCTCCGATCGCCAGCCGTCCTCGGGAGGTTTTCCTTCGACGGCCCATTTTCGATATTAACGCTAATCGCGGACGACCGTCGTTGTCCCCGACGCCCGGGTCTTCTGCGAGAGTTAAAAAGTTCGACTGCCCTCACACAGGGGGACCGGAGACACGGGGTTGGAGAAACACGAACCACTGAAGTTGATCAGGGTTACCTAAGAAGAACGTTCAGGGACTGTAGCGAACTGTGGTGAAGGAATTTTAACTGGTAGAAGTTTTTAAAGGTTTAGTAGTGTAGGTACTAGAAATAAATGAATGAATGATAGGAGATTCAGATGAGAAAGGTAGAAACCTCTCAGCACCCTACTGTCATCAGTATGGAGTTTCCTAAGAAAAGAATAGTACAAAGAATAGATCACTATTGGAGCATCAGTCAAAGAACAAGATTGCAAGAAATAGGCTAGATTCTCAGCCATTAACTCCAGAATTCCTCTCGATTCTATGCTCAATCTACACACGCCTCGTCTCCTCCAACTGCCTCCAACACCTCCAACTGCCCACGCAATACCAACATACTCCAGTGGCCAGATCTCGCACACCCACGCAGCACACCTGGGCCTCCGAATGGTCTCGTCATCGGTCGAGCAAGGCCCAGTCGGTGGACATAATGCAATAGGTCCCATGCCCATCACGAATCAGCGTGTCGCGGCCGGACGATGCGGCGTGCGTAGGAGCGACGTGATCCTTTGATCCTGCGCCGGCTGGTACGTGCGTCCACGGAGCGCTATTAAACGCGCTCGTTTTCGGGTCTACGCGGCGAAATTCGGTGAAAGGTCGGTCCCGCAACGCTCGCCGGGAATACGAGACGCGGGGTCCGATCGACGGGGCTCCGGCCCAGGTGACGAAAACCAGCTCGACGCTAGATGTCCCGGCGATCGTGACCGTCATCTTAACGCTACCACCGCGCCGTCGACGACGAAACGGACACCGTGTACCCTGTCTTGTTCTATCGCGATCGCTGACGTCGATACCGATAGCGAACCATTCCAGGGGACGCTCGTTGAATACCGTAGAGTCCTAGAGAAGCAGCTGAACGTTGGTGCGTTAATCCCCGTGACACGCTCGGAGCTTGTAGAGCTGCGCGTGAGCTATTATCGATGACTGATTGGTCAGACCTGGTGTCCATATTAAGAAGAAGGATCCTGCTTGGTTGGAGCTATTAGGATTCATGAGACTATTGTCTGGTAGACATACAGGTTGTTAGTTGGTCGTGATGTAGCTTCTCTGATTGATTTAGACATTTAGGTTGTATAACGCTGCTCTTAACGCGAATTTTCCTAGACTATTGGCAGTTGGAGGAATTTTTTACCACCTGTGGCCAGTCAGGACTAACAATCCACCACTTTGATCCATACGGACATGCAACCTACTGTTGTAATAACATTCCTGAGAGATGTAATTCTTAGGAACAGTGTCACATCAGAAGACTAAGTGGTTTCCATGAATTTCCCTGGACGATAAACACCTGCAGCTACTAAGATACACCAATCTCAGCAACGCACCCGGCCCTGATTAAAGAAGGCAAACGAGACTTTCGGGCGAATTTCGCGAATTCCTGATCTTCCCCAGGCACCTGAAACTAGTTTTTTTCAATCGAAGTGAGCTCGACTTAGCAAACGCTAGCTAGGGGGTCACCCGGGGCTGACCCTTTGCAGAGCCAGTAGAATTTTTATCTCGCAAACGCTTCTAAACACGAGAAACCACTCAGCCCCATTAGAATACTCGAAGATTCTTTAGGAAAACGTCGCTTTCACGCGAAACGAGCCTCGAATCGCAACTTGACGTCGTTTCGATGAAACGATTCACTCCCCGGTGATGGACTTTCAACGCGCGTCCACCTTTAGCCCGAACGGGCTAACGTTGACGAGGCTAATTCGATCGTGAATATACACAAATCGCCTCTCAATTTGGCCCGGGGACTTTCACTGTCCCGCAATTTCTCACGCGGCGCGTTCGCGAGCCCGCGGGATCGACTTTTTCGTGCCGCTTTCCAGTTTCGTGCAAAATTCCAACGTTTCGCAGGTGCACGCCGCCACTGGCGCAAGAAACTCGCAATTCCCGATGCTGTCCGTCGGTTTTTCTTCTCTCGTTCGTTCCTGATCCGTCGTGCCATAAATCAGCCCGGTTTTCGTGATACGTACGTGCACGCCTCGTGAGAAACTAGAGCAGAACGACGCGCGTTCCGCTCCCGGTTATCGATACCCTCGGCTGTTTTGCTCGAGCTCCGATCGCGCCAGTTTCTTCGTCATTAACGCGCTCGACGCCGATCGAAATCTCACCGATAGGAAGAAGTCTTCCTTTTATGGCCGCTAAAAACTCCCGGAGCTCTTAATACACCGAGGAAAGAGGAGGTCGTTGAATCCTTATGGCATTGTTGATGTCGTCGACTCCTCACGGGATGAGAATTATTTCTAGGTATGCCGCTGCTGTTCGAGACGACTTTAATCGTATAGAAAACACGAGATTTAGGAATGTAGACACCTTGTCGTGGATACTGTCCATAGGTCGTTAGCGGGATAAAAGATCCACTGGCTCGACCAAGGGGTCAGTTACACCCATTGTCTTCGCCAAGGCCGAGTCACGTTGTTCCCGTTGAAAAAAGAAAAACTAGAACCAACTGGAAAACCGAGAATCCTCTCGCGAAATTCGCTCGGAACCCCACCGTTTGCACATCTGTAATCAGAGCTGGCTGGACTGCTTCGGTGCTCTCTTCTGGCAAAAGCGTCGAGCAAGCCGCGCGACATAGATCATCGTATCTCTCGGAGCAATCGCGATGACGGCGTCGACGACGACGCAAAGAGGCTGCGTCGTGACGCGATTGTAACTCGATGACTCGGTGGACCGGGATGAAACGTTCCCAGAGAGAGGACTGCAGAGGGAAGGGTGACGGTTTATCTTATCAGATCGAGGGCGGCTTTCGAGCCGAGCTCAAAGTGCTAGGCCTAGCCCGGCCGATACGGCTGCGCTGCTCTGCTACTAGCGATGGCTACCGTTTCGACGGTTGCAGAACTTTACGTTTCCACTGCGATACTTTGACTTTTTATTCCGAAGTGTTGGATGATAAGGATTTGGTCAAGGATGTAACAACTCTCGAGTAACCAAATTGGCATTCACTTTTCGTATTTGTATAGCAAGAGATACACCCTTTTATACGACGTATCTGACTCGTTTTTATCATATTCTACTCAAATTCTGTACCACGAGTCTCACACGTTGTTATAGGCTAAAGGGTTTAATACCGAGTTAAGATGATAAGCTAAAGTAGATCTGCAACAGCATGCACAGTAACGTCTCTGACGTATGCTGATTAAATTGATTGATAAAGAAGTCTCTACCACTGCCTCGGGTATTGATAACTGTCTGATAAGAGATGGTATTCCGGCAAGTTTGGGCTTCGTACTCCAGTTAATCTTCTACCAAACGTGGAGGGTTCTGTTCGCGATGAATTAGTTCCGACTAGTGGAACTGTATCGCGTTGTTGCCTCGATGCCATCGCTAGCTCACGAGAACGAGTGATTCCGGCCTGCCTCATTACCGTAATTAGAACCTCGCGATGATCTCGACGCAACATCTCGCTGGGCACACCAGTGGTAGCTGAGAGATCAGAGGAGGAAGAGACGCGTGTCCAGATCCGGAAAAGGTGGCGGCAATAACTACGGTTCTAAACCTACACTGCCGCTGAAACCTGCTATTATTTTCTACTAATTTTATCATACTTTTCACGCATTAACACCCAGACCCAGACGATCGATGCAAAATGTATTATATATGTCTGGATTTAACAGCATAGGTTCCCCATAAAGAAATAGAAGATCTAACCATGGTACATCAATTTAAACTGCATGACAATTTATTTATTGGGATACAAGAACCTTTAAGTTATCTGTGAGTATAGAGCACCATGCTTTCAGCATCTACTTTTAATAGAATCCCTTGTATTAGCCACGCTGGTCCTCCGTAAGGAAGTAGAAGATCTAACCATGGTACATCAATTTAAACTGCATGACAATTTATTTATTGGGATACAAGAACCTTTAAGTTATCTGTGAGTATGGAGCACCATGCTTTCAGCATCTATTTTTAATAAAATCTCTTGTATTAGTCACGCTGGGTGCCATCTTAACTAAAGATAAATGCCCATAATAGTTCTGAAACTGACTCTCAGAACACTTTAGCTACCCATAGAAACACCATCTCTTGAAAAAGTACAATTGACAGCCCTGTTGACCTGGATGTCCCAAACCTAAAACAATCGTGGCGCTACTGTCGCCAAAGACTGTGTCCAACGATGGCTACCTCTGTAAAAGAACCTACGCAAGATGAAACGCTTGGTGTAAGGTCTATTCGTCGATCGTGGAATGATACCGCGAGGTTAATCTCGAAGGATCTCAACGATTCACCGCGCGACGCATCTCGACGCCTGGCGTCGCAATTGGCGCTCTTCGAATAGACGCTCCCGGGTCATCTCTATTTCTGGCCCTGGGCGACGATCCTCGGGGTTACATCACGAACAGGACGCGCGTACGTGCACGCGTATCGGCAGATGCAAATAACGAGGATGACGATTAGCGTACGGCGACCCCGCGACCCCTTAGTCGGTGGTCCAATTTGCGGCTGCTTTGTCCAATTACAAGCCATTAGCCATTACCAATGCCAGCGCGGGACTCCTACGCCGCTTCCCCGTCGATGCACCGAAGCTCCTAGCTTCCTCCATCTAGGAGCCGTCCTCCGTTTGCTCGGAAGACGATCTTCTATTGCGTTGCGCAATACGTTCGTTGGGTATCGCATCCAATATCGAGCATCGTTGTTGGCTCGTTTAACTGCGCGAACTCTGGGATACTGCATACCTGGATGCTCGAAAAATGAATCGAAGAAAGTATTGGATCATTTTTGTAGAAATGGTGGATAGAGGATGGTAGGAGGCAGTTAAAGGAGAATTCTTCAGAGAATTTCTGATACAGATTTGTGGTCCATACCGAGAGATGGATTTGTCTCAGCTGAGGTGACTTTGGATTCTTCTCGAGTAATTTTAGGATGCCTGACTCCTTGAGTTGTAACACTCCAAATGGTAAATACTCCAATTAATCAAAGTAATCACTGCACCTTTCTTCGGAGTTCTTTTTAATCTCCGACGAAAAGAATCGTTCAAAACAGGCCTACGGATCTGTTCCTATTCCAATAATACCTCGAAAAGAAGGTAAACTGTCTCGTATCTCGTTCTAGAAGCCATGATTGCCAGGAAAAAGAAGCCCCGCGATGCCAGCTCGTCGATTTGTCGCCGCCATTCTTACGGCCACTTTCGAATCGGCGACGGTGAAGGGAGGGGGCGAGTTGGCACGGGAGCCGGGGCCGATTTACATGCAGAAGCGCGACTCGATCGCCGTAAATTGGATAAACCGGATAATCGGACCTGGTATGCGTTTTGGCTCGCCTTTGAAACGACGAAATAATATTAATTGATAAACATTTGGATTTGCAAAATGTTTCGGTTAGCCACAGAGTGTACCGTGGGTGATGGAGTGCATTCTGTCGATAAGTCTAATTGATCGAAGGTTATCGCCTAAGTATTCTACATTACCACATATACTTAAGGTATCTTCAAGATTTGTAACTACATCACTATACAAAAGCTCATTTAGATATCAACAGAGACATCGAGGAAGTCCCTTTTCAATCGTCTGCGGTTTCACGGCGAATTCGCTCGACACCAAACATACACATTCACTGAGGACCGTGTAGCACGTATGACGAGTGTATCCTTAAGCGTTTAAGAGGTTACGCACACCTCTGGGCAAGGAGGCAGGGAACTCCCACTTGTCGAAAAAAAGAAAGTAGGTAAAAGGATGAAAAGAACGCAACAAAAGCGAAAAGATACAGGGTTACCGCAGAGAAATTATCAATGAATATCATCCGAGAAAAAGAAGAGACCCCGAAAACACCAGCCTCGTACCATGCACTTCCACGCGAGAGATGGGGCCCGAAGGGGTGGTGGGGGACGTGCGAGGAGTGAACGAAGGCAGCGCTCGCGGATACCGTCGGAGGCTGGAATTCCCCGAATTTCGAGCAATTTTAACGGCGCAGGCGCCAGCACTCCTACTCGAGGGGCGCTGAATGAGCGGATGAATATGGTCGGTGGGGCCCACCGAGCTAACAAGGTGGGCCCGCCTCGCGTAATGACGGGTTTCGCGCGGGGCCCCGCACTTATTGCCTTTTATTTATTTGGAATCTTCCCGCCACACAGACAGACAACGAGCGGACGTACCACGGGGCGAGGAGAGGAGCAGGAGGCCCAACATCCGGGCCCCAGGGGCCACCGAGATCGCGCCAGGCGCGGACCCACTCGCGATTCATTAGTTTCATTGGGCATGGGCGACCGATTAACGGCCCGACCTCGCGATGCTGCCCGATTTATGGGCCCCTTGACCCCCTCCCCTCTCCTTCCCTTTTGTCGGCGCTGCTTCGCCCGACGTTTTATTCCGCTCTGTCTCTCGGGCTTATTAATTCGTACGGACAGATGATGCCTGTTGAGCTAATTGCGATCAGTCACGAGACCCTGGTGATTCGACGAGAAAGTCTTTGGGACAGTCTTTGGGCCCGTTACTTCCGAGAGGTGGACATTGTTTAGAGTTGCAAGGGATATTGTATAACGTGTATACTGGAGAGCTCTATTAGCCCTATGATTGTAATGATTGTGAACTCGTTAAAGGGAAACTCAGGCCCAAAGGCCCAATGCCCGAGACCCTCTTCGCTGAAAGAGTGCATGTTCAATAATCGATTTACTTCGATACTGTGAAAGAGTATCACGTATCCTAACCAACGCTCGAATCCACAATCTCCAAAAACCCGCGTCGTCTCCGCCACCTACGTAGGACCCAACAGGCCTCGTAATCGTCATGGCGCACAGTCGTCGGCGTCATCCCGCTAATGGCAAAGTCCCGAACATCTCACCGTTTAACGACTCCGTGGATCAGCAGGTCGTGTGTTTTCTTAACGACACCATGGGCTCGAGGATTCGCGGCAACATATAATCAACACATTTTTATGTCCCGGGGCGAAACTCTACTGAATGGCGCGCCCTCCGTTCCCCCACGTCCCCTGGCCACGGTCTCGATCATATCCCTTCACGACCTCTTCGTTCCTCCTCGTTCCCGGTTCCTTTTTTCTTCCTGTTTCTTTTCCCCGAGGAGGCGGGAGGGGGAGAAGCGAAATTACTCGACCACCTTGGGCGCCGTCGCGCGCGCGGACAGAGCTGCCTTCTCTCGCAATTTGCCAATCGGGCCCGGGCCCGGCGATCGTTCATTTGCATTTTACGATTTTTCGAAGTGAAATTAACACGGCGCCTTCCGCTCCCCCCTCCCCGGCACACCAGGTCTGGCCTTTCTCTTTCCGTCTGTCTGCTGAACGCGGCCCACCGACCCAGAAAACCGCTTGCGTAATTCGGCGCCGAGGAAATTGCCACGCGAGAGGATCCGTGGCTGTGAAACTGGTCGAGACAGACACGTTTTAGCGCGGCTGTTTATATTGTTATCCAGGTTTGTCGTAGCGCCGTTGTCTTCGTGTTAGGTGGTCCGCTGGCAGGAGTGTTCGGAAGAACCACCTCTTACTTGAACTGTCGATTGGCTCGAAAGCAGCTGGATAGGTGATGATATCTTTGTGAGGATTAGGAGGTTTGAAGATGAAAAATTTGAAGAATTAAAGTAGATGGCAAGTCACTTTCAGCTTAAAGTGTCCATAGCCTTGGTTAGTTCTAAGAGGATCTGTATATTTTTACGATGATCTAAGTAGATGGGAAGTCACTTTTAGCTTAAACTGTCCATACCCTTGGTTTGTTCTAAGATCTGTATTTCTTTACGATAAACTAAGTAGATACAGACAAGGTAGCTATATTCCATACCCATCTGTAGTCACTTCTCATCGGTCAAATGTTTATAGTTGATTTTGCGAGATTCACTTCTTCCCAAAGTGAAGCTTCCTACACTTGTCAACGGTTCCATTGAGCTTGGTAAAGATAGACCCAGCGGCCATCGCCTATATCTTGAAACGAGTCTTGTTCCCCAAAGCGGAGTTAGATGTTCCAGAGCTAACAAGCTCATCTCTCTCGACAAGAGTCGGCAACGTGAAGATTGCATCATCCGTTCGGAACGTGCAGCCCAGTCTGCCGTATCAGGAAACACCATTAAATCAAAATCCGCAATCTCGAACGTGCAGCCGTGGATCCTAACCGTAATAGAGCGCGCGTCTGAATATTCATGAGGGACCCGGAGCATCGCAGGATTAACAAGCCCGCGGCAATGCGATTTTACGACTTCCCAAGAGAAAACGTTCTTAACACCGCTGGATACTAGGGCTGAATAGGCTCAAATTCCTTTCCTTTAAATAAATATAATATTGCAATCGGTACACATTAGTTGGTGCTAAGAATACAATTGTTCGATAGTCCTAGGACTTATGAGAGTGTAGACTTTAGAGCTTTACATCTCTCGAGCTTTATGCCTGGACCCTGCACGACTGCGGCGCCACTGCGAACATTACACTAATTATGGCGCCACTAGCACGTTCCACGTCAGCCAGCTAAACCTCTGAGTGGCTCCATAACCTCAAAAAAAATAAAAAACTTCATACGTCCATATTCATCGAATTGAACTACACTCAACGTTAATAGGCGATACCCAAATAGAAATGATCGCACAGAAGCAACAAGAGGTACATGTGCCCCCTGCACTTGATAATTTTCATGCAAATTAAGATTTAATAATAATTCAATAATAACAATGGGATCTTACAGTCGTAAAGGTGTTGAAAATTTATAATTGCTGGCAGTGTATAAATATTCAGGAGCTCCCCGTATCTCTGCGGTCAATAAATGTCACGAATTTGTCAGGAGAATAATAACACCGGGGAAAAATAACAGGATCTCCCAGTGGCTGTTCCGAGAAAGAGTTTTACGAGGATCGGTTACTGTTGGGCTGTGGCAACGGCCCGATTATCTCATTTCCGCGGAATGACCGAGAAACGATGCCTTAGGAAACGAGGAGGTGGGCTTATGGGACCAAAGAAGCCTAGGATCGATACTTTTATTATTGGCCACCTATTGTTTTACACTGGGGTCTGGAGCAGGTTGTTATGATACACCCAATGTCCGAAAAGTTCGTCTATTGGGACAATACTGTTAAAAATCGATCAACGTAGGACACTAGAACCCATCAATGCCTAAGAAACCCCAGGGCACCATGACGACCCAAGGCCTAAAGAATTCCAAAACATCACAACTCTCGGAAGCCTGAGAAACTCCAAAATGTTCTTCTGTATTCTCAGGAACTTAAGGATCCAAGGACTGGAACAGGACTTTACATCACAGCCTAAGAAACCCTAGGACACCATGGCACACCAAGGCCTAAAGAATTACAACTCGGTTTCCTATAAACGCGAATATCGACCGTTCCATCCTATGGAATCGATTGAAACTGTGTTAAACAATGTAATTTAGTGCAATTCTACGTGTTCAGTACGTTATCAAACGTTTTCCAAAGGATTGGACCAAAGCAACCAAAGCATCACAACTTTCTGAAGCCTGAAGAATCCTCCAAGATGTCCTCTTGTTTTCCCAGGAATCCAAGGACCCAAGAACCCAAACCTAACCCAGACCTAAACCATCCAAAATCTTCTTCAGCTGCAACCAAGGTATCCCTCTTGACAATTGCACGAAAAGTAAACTCCAGAAGCTGGAATTCGCACACGAGTATGCATCTCTAGCAGAGATCTCAATCTCCCGACGCGTGATTGCTCGCCAACCGCAGATCACGATAAGGTATTAATAACCGCGAATACGGCCAGGATGCCTAATTGACCGCGCTGCTGTCTATTAGGCTGTCCTCTCGCGCATTTCCTCGAGTCTTCCCGCGTGCTTTCCGACATGATTCACCTGTCCGTTCCAAGCTGAGACCTCTAGACCCCTGGCGACGTTCGGAGCCGTGCCGTTCGACGTCTCGATGCGGATTCCGTCCGGCGAACGTCTTCCTGGGAGACGCGAGCCTACGAAGTATGTCCCAGAAATCGTAAAAGGTAATTTCACGATGGCGATCGCTGGACAAGCCAACGAGGGCTTTTATTTTGTGTAATTAGGGGTTGGCGGAGCGGAGGCCTTCCGGAGAACTGGTTGGCGGACGGAGGATATCGAAGCGTCGAATCTGAGGCAGTCTCTTCCTAGATCATGGGTGGAAATGGAATAGAAATCGGGAGTGGGGAACGAATAACGACCTGGTTGTAATATCGAGGAGATGGATAGAGTCCAGGTACTTTTCTCGAAGCAGAGCACCTGGTTGACCAAGAGAATGTAAAGAGGCCCTCAAAAAATTACGTTAAATTGAAAAAGAGGTCTTCTATCACACTATAGGAGGCTCAGTGAACCCCAACAGATAGTTTCAAGAGATACTGTAAACAGTACTAAAACGATGTAGCAAAGAATACTGTAAGAATGTCAGGAAGAATGTCATAACTATGGAATTTAGTTGGATTACTGCGAACTTTGATTTAATAACACACTTTAAATGAAACTCAAGCCCAAGCTCCAGAAGGTTCTCCAACGCTTCAACGAAGAGGTTTCCCAGGAGTTTCCCCGTGGTGCCTACGCAGGGTTCGCGGAACCCACGCCAGTGACGGACCACCAGGAAGCCGCCACGCCCCCAGCAGACCTCGTTTACTCACACGTCCCTGCCGTCGTGTACGCTCCTGTCCTTCAGCACACCTTTACCCGGATAGCGTGCGCGCGCGAGCGAATGATTTCGACTCACTCCGGGGAGGAAAAGGTGGTGGCCCTGCCGGGTTAACTAACGCGCGAACGACGCCCAGGGGGTGGGAGAAGGTGAACGAAAAAGGGGGAATCAAAGGGATAGAGGGAGAGACAGAGGGAAACGAAAGGGGTGCGAAGGGGAGAGACGCAATGGCGGATCGCGCGGCGACTCGTGGTTCCTGTGCCTCGGCCAGGACGAAGAGGCGTGTCAGGGGGTGAAGAAGCCGTGTCGACAGGATAATCGTCGGGTCAGCGCCAGATTTGCCCCGCGCAAACATCCGCGCCGAGTAGTCGAGGGACCCTCCAACAGCCCCTGGGCTACCGGTGACTCTCCCTAGGAGGATTCTCCTTTCGGGGGGTGACGATTGAAGGCAGACCTGTCTGCGAATCTTTATTTTCATTTTCCGGGGGGGAGGAAGCCCTTGCAGTCTCGTTGGATACGGTGCTGATATTCCAAGGGCCTGCAAATCTTTAGAAAGGGATGATGAAAACACCTACATAGGATCAGTATTATTCGTATACATATTTATAATGAAACATTGATTTCGAAACATCAAGCATGTCAGATAAGTTTATGTCAGATCAGTTTAGATAAATTTCTTCCAGAGACATAGAGATAAAATATTCTTCTGTTTGGAAATAGTAAAAATCGTGTTCCGCTATTTCAAACATATTCAAACATCAGCAAATGATACAGTAAATAACCTTCCCTATCGTTTCTTATCGGGAAGGTTAGTTTCTGAAGGTTCTGATTTGGTACGTGTTATGAATCTGAATTGAATGAATTTATGTGTTTATAAAGTAGTCGGGTGATAGTTCGCTTCGGTATACTAGGTTGAAGAACACCGAATTCTCTTGAAGATGAAGCCTACTGTTAGATACACACTTGAAGTCAAACAACGATCTTAAGAGCAGACAAATTTGAACATGGCTGTCCAACACAGACAAGCAATTGAACCTTGAACCTCTCGACCCATAGAACATGTTCTGCATCTGCGACTGTTGGAATCTAACAGAACTCCCCTCACTTCGGCTCTACTCCACCTGACCAGAGCTCATGGGTCGTATCTCACAGGCGTAGGCCGGCAGGTGGGAAGACCAAGGGGTGTGGACCAGGAAGTATTCCTCATCCAGACTTGCAATTAGAACGTACGCGACGTGGGTGAGTGAAGCTCCGTAAATCAGCGCCTCAAGCTGCGACTGCCTCGGGAAAGAAGCGAAGATCCAGCGGTGGAATGACGGGATTGTTGCGTCAGGTGCCATCTCGCATCACGCGCAACGAGAACTTCATTCCTTAGCTGTGTCGCTAGGAACTGGATCGTTCATCTGCTTTTGGGTCCGGTTCCGCCCTGTTCTTCGATGGGATGTTGTCGTCCAAGTGGGAATGAGTGTTTTGTACAGCCTCTTGATTGCGCAAACTGGTCGAGAAACTATTGGAATCATCTCTGGTGGCGACTCGTCAGGTGTAGCATTACTCCTGAATGTGATGGGGATGAAATGAGAGATTAAACGAGGCATGTCTTCGCAGAAGTTAGGGCTATGGCTCGTTATCCATTATGCATTCTTGCTTACGCATTCTCGCGATCGCCCAGGGTGTTTGTCAGATATTGGGGCAGATTATGGATCGCAAATGGCCACCAACCGACCGTGGCAAATTTCAAAGTAAACATGTCCGTACGCCTTCGTCCGAATCTCCTCGCCCCAAGGTCTATGCCAGCCTTTCAAAATCGCCCGTCCACGTCATTAAACCTCGAAATATACGAGACACCTCCTAAAAATGAAAAATCCTCCACGCTTCCAGACCGATCCCACTGAAAAATCCTGAAGCCACCCAAGCAGGCCTCAGCGGGCTTCGGCGATCAACGTTCCGAACGACCCCAGCGGCAATTTCGAAGATCCACGGAGTTACAGACGTCAAAAAATTAATCACGCCCGGCGAGTCCCCCCTCTATCGTCCCAATAAAACCCGAGATGGTAACCGGTACGAATGCCCCGATAAAACCGACGCGGGATTCGTCACGGCGCCGATAACCTCGAAGGAGCGCCCCTGACGGACGTTCCCTGATAAATAGTCGCGACCAGGGTCCGGTCGGGGGAAACCCTGGACTCCTAGCGAATTCATAGACGGCCAGGAATGCGCAATATTGTCGGCAGTCTGTCACACATTCGATCCAGTCGGGGTTGGAGACGAGGATCCTCCTCGTTTTATTACACGCGGTGGCCCGCAGATGTATCAGACAATAAACTACCGGCCTGCTTGGGATTTGTGGACCGCGTATTAATCTTGCTGTATTTATGCTCGTCCCCCCCCCCCCCCCACCCCCCACCCCGGCCGCCACCGCCGCCGCCTCTTCGTCTATAGATGAGGAGAAAAAGCGGCACAGGATCACCGCGAGATACGCTCACCCCGGGCTGGACGGTGGAACGCGCGACGAAAGCATCGATTTCAGATAAAATCGGATTAACCTTGGAGAAAAAGGGATTCGGTAGTAAATGGGCAGGTCGGGGGATCGTTAAAGGAGAGGTTATCGGACGCGGTCGTGTTCTGTTTTTCGTCCTTCGTTGGTGGTCGATGAGTCCTTGAGGGAGGAGGGAGACACAAGGGTTGCGAGAATGGGCGCTGCATCAGGTGGTCAGTGCGGAAGGGTTCGTTGCGTAATCTCTGCTTTGGAATGACAGAATCTCCCATTCGTTCAGACTCAATCCTTCCCCGGTTTCAAGTTACGAACTTAATTAAATTTGAGAATTTTTTTTTTCCTTAATTATTTATTTATAAAGATCACATTAACGTCAGGGTCATTAGCGATCACTTTGGTGAACAGTTATACATACGTATATATAAACAAACAGTGAATTGTACAGTGAAGTTAGATTTTGTAATACAGATTTACATTTTTTAGAAAGGATTTGAGTACTGTTTTTTTCATCATTGAGGCATTCACTTAGATTATCGAGTATGTTATGGGCTAGGCGTTGTGTTGCGAGTGTAGGACAGCTTAAAAGGATATGTTCTGCAGATAATGCTATATGACACGTGTTACATAAGGTTGGTGGTTGTTTTCTGATTACATGAAGGTGTGTAATGTTTGTGTGCCCGATTCTGAGTCTTGTGAAAACTACTTAATCTTTTCTATGGATAATGTTAGGAACCTTACTGTAAATATCTTTTCTTACTTTGAATAGTTTAGTGGGTGGGGAGTTAGACCGTTTTGTGTTCCAGCTACTATGAATTTTTAATTTAAGTTCTCTAATTAAATCGTTTGGAGAAATCGGAAAATTTTTCGGTGTGGTTTTTATGACTTTTCTCATTTCCAATCATTTCTATGTGTGAAGGGATCCAGATAAATATAATATCAATGTTGTTATTGCGCAAGTTCAGGGTTAAATTATATATGGATTGAATTATTGGTTCTTTGTTATCATAATTTGTCAGACAGGAGATAACACTCAGAGAGTCGGAAAAAAATCAAAAATTTGGAGTGATTGGTGTTTGTAATGAGTTTCAGTGTCGATTTAATAGCGAACACTTCGCTATAAAAGATTGAGCATAGGTCGTGAAGTTTATATAATATACTTTTATCGTTGAGAACAACATTTGAGAATTTTGTTTTAATGTTTCAGATCTGAAATAGAACGTATGCGTTCGAGTAGAATGGATACCCATGCGAACCTGCTTGCAATTGGTAAACAAAATTCCCTTATCGTTTCCCTGTTTTCAAGTCGTCAGATTAATTAAATTTGAGAATTTTCGTTTAACGTTTCGGGTCAGAAACCAAATGTCGTGCGCGTTCAATTTGAACAAGGGTGAGTTGTTTGTGTCCAGAATGAGGAACGAATATTCCAGGATAATGAAATCCAGCCAGCTTGCAATTGGTAAAAAACATTTCCTTGTTATTGCGCGTATTTATACCCCAGAAGAGAATGAAGCGTGCACCGATCCATAAAAGTGTGATTACCCGCCCCATTCGCGTGCTATAATGCAATATTAAATAGAACGTAGACTATTTAGTCGGACTTTAATTTTAGCACGTCGATTAACGTATTTCACTTGGCCCGAACGTGTATCGTTTATACTTCTAGTAGCGAGTCAATAGAATTTCGTAGGATTTACGACTAATTAAGCCACTTTACGATCGCCAGCTGTAATTTAGTTCTTCCTGCGTGAAAGCTTCCAAATGAAAATCCTCCTGGAGACTGCGTCTGGACTGTTAGAGGAATTATAAAAACTCGAGCAGTTGATATCAATAGGCGATTACCACGCTTCCAGCTGCATGACCAGAAAGTCACGCGCTCTGTAAAACGATCCGCCCCGTGAGGTAGCGCTGCATGCCATCAGCATAAACATAACCTCACTTTACGTTTTGGTAACCTTTCTTTCTCGACCAACCTTATCTTTAATCAATCTCTTCGTGAATTCATCCGATTGATCGAACTGTAATATTTCGTAGTCACGTCTAAATATGTCCATTTAAGGCTAACTCAATCATATACAAAATTTATTTACAACTTCAGGGGTTACTTCCATCTCACAATATTCAAAATAACCAAAAAACTATATGTACAGACTGTATAAATTATTCTTGAAGAGGTTAAGTGATCCAGAATTAAAAACAGATTTTCTAAGCACGTCGTCCGCCATCTTTGGAGCGTTAGTTGATCGCTAGAACGCACTGGAAGACCAAAGAAAAGCGTCATGAGGATCAGAAACCGAAAGAGTGGACGAACCGTCGTTTCCTTCGCGTTTTTCGTGGAGCAGGTGCGGTTCGAGGATATGTTAATGGGCATTTGGATGATCTCGGCTAACCATATGCTATCCATCGCTGCGGAGGGTGGCGCTGAGGCAGAAATACTAATAGAAGCCCTTCGCAGAAGCAACCTCGCGGTAAACGGTGCCTCGTCCAGCTCTGGGTCCAATCATTTCTGGGGCCCAACGTCCGGGGCGGCTGGAACGGAAGCCAATTTGTAAATTGCCTCGATAAACCACCAAACCGATGCCGAATTTGTGGTTGGCCAGTCTTCTGTTCCCAACTGATGGACACGTCCAGGATTTTTGCGTTGGTAATTACTGGGAGCTCCTGTGCATCGCTTAAAGGCCTCCGATTGGGATCGAAATCGATCATCCCCTTTTGTTAATAAGAAATTTTCTTTTGGGTAGTAAAGACTTTTTTCTGGGGTAATGGAGAACCTAAATCATATTTTGTGTTACTATTATCACATTACCCGATAAAATAACCTTACATTGTGTCTACATATCATTGTGTCCACTTGCCACCTGCAGATGTCTTTTATTTTGAAAGTTCATAGGGTTCAGTGCACTGTAGTCTGCAATTTAGTAACTACTTTAACATTGCAGTTCATAAAACAACCGGTAGGGTCTCTGGAGTAATCACAATGTGGGATGAGTGGCATTAATGATTACAACTAATGCAGAAATATATTCTGTTTCAGATGCAGTTCAGCCGCAAGAGCACCCAAACGATTTCAAACAAGCGTCTTCCCTGTCGCCAACTACAATTACATACATCCCCCCGAAAAACATGACCCTAACCTAAAAAACACAACCGGCGCAAGCGTCCATCTTGCGATCCCCGCTCGCAAAGTTGCACCGTGACACCTCGCCAAGTATTTTCCTTTTTGCACGCGAATCGCGAACGCCACGGGGCCAGAGGACGCCCTAAGGGCGGTTTGAGGGCGCGTTCTGCGAATGCCTGCACGGATCGCCGATAAAAATCAAGTTATCGCGCCATTCCGCGGCGAGCAGCCAGCGTAATGCAACCGCTGACGCCATTAGAATATCGCGGCTGCATACCGGGGGCCCCCAAAATGAATGCTTGGCCAGGGCGAAGGGGTGACAGGGGGCGGGTGAAATGGAAGGGGTTAGCAGGATCGACGGCGCCTTTGACCAGAAACCCCGCGGCGCGCGACATGCCTCGTCTGACCGCCATTTAGCGTGAACCTGTCTCCGAACAGACCCACTCTGGCCGAGACTGGCCGCTTCGTTTTCCAAAACGCAATGGCCCTGACGAGGATTTTTGCACCGCCATGAGCACAGACAGGGGGACGAGGAACGGATGGATGGAGGACCGGGACGATCTTTGGTATGCTGCGGCATAGCTGAAACCGACTCGAGTAATGATCAGGTAATTCCTCGAGGATGCAAAATGGAATATCTTCCTTCTCGTTCGTTATAATAAGGCCTAAGGAACGTAAGCACCAATCCTACGTGGAAAAAGTGAGTATAGACATGCATAGGCAACCGTCGAGTGCCCCTCAAACATGACTCTAACCCAAACATGACTCTAACGCCCCTCAGTTGGCCATCCACGTCATCCATCTCAGTTGCAAGTGTTGCAACGTTCGACTTCAGCGTTCACGCCAGCGGGGACGAGCCAGTCGCCCCCGAAAACGAGCCGCCACGAATCCGGCAATTACCCGCTACTCTAACGAGCAAACTGCGTCCTTGGATGTGCTCCCAGGACGCTACTCCATTCCGCCCACGCAAAGTTGTCTCGCTCGAAATTTCTGTGTGCGGCGGCGGTCGGTCAGCGGGTTCCGGAGTTATGTTACGGCCTGCCATAAACGAAATGAGAAGACCCCGGTCCGCCGGTTGAAAAATCTCCGCGGAATACAAATGCTCGATATTTTCAGACGCCGCTCGCTTTCTGGCGGCCGTGCCTCCGACGCTTCCACGATTCCCGTGGAAACAACCGGCAATTTTATTTTGTAAATTCCCGGTATGCTCGCGATCCGTTACGGAATAAGCAATATTTAATATCTCGCGTGGCTACTTACACCTACGCAAACACTCGCAGCTAAGAGTCTAAAGCCTCCTGCAGCCGTGCCCAATATTTGTCTCCCATAAACAAAAGCAAGCAAACCCCTCGAACCGCTCCTCCCCCCCCCCCCCCTCTACTCATCGATCTATCCCAAAAGAAAGCCAGACTCTGTCATCCCGAAACGTCCAGCTGGCTTTCCATCAGGCCCGAACTGACGTTCGCAAGAGGTTTCCGAATTAACCAATAAATTAACTAAGCCGCAGACAATCGGTGAATACGAAACAGTTCGTCGGTCGATCGAGGGGAGGGGGAGGGGGCTTTTCTTTCGACTCGTGGCTCGCAATTAATCTCGATCTCGTTCCCGTAGCATGCCGCGGTCGTTAATTCGGCGCTGACGAAGGGGAGTGAGGCTACGGTGGGGTGGGGAGTTAGACCGAAAGCGGGCCCCGTTCCGCCTTGTAAGAAGCGAACACGATGACATTCGTACGGGCCCGAGAAAACGAGTCGGGCTACATGGAAGCCTACACGAGCGAACGGACGATTCGGAATCAGATGTTATCTTTGACGAGGGCTGCCGGTGGTGGGGGGTTAGCCGAGGGCCCTTTCTCGGTGCCCCGCGCCAAGATACGGATCTCTTTGGCGCCACCGTCTCCCGGGCCCTTCCACGGGGCCACGCAAGTAGCGATGGCCATTCGTTTCTTCTCTTTTTTCGAGCAATTTAGCCGCACTAGAGGCCCGACAGGACTGTGTATGCCAACGGAAAATAAAAAGATTCTTCTATTACCGGTGGAACCACTGTCCTGGCTAATGGGTGGCTGGGTGGGGGAGGGGGGGGGGGGGCGGCGAAAAGAAAGCTCGAAAAAAATTGAATCAGTACATCCGGGGAACCGCATTCTCTGAACTACGAGCTTGACACCTGTAGACATTAGTAAGGCCCTATATACTGAAAACTACTCATCTAGATATTCGATGGCTATCAATAATTTATCAAACACACGATAAGGCCCAAAGCTACAAATCTACACTTAAATATCTCACCACCAACAAACGATCCCCTAAACCTCCACGTATAACGATTCACGCATCAAAGTTACATGAAAAAGCGTTACAAACTACAATAGGGCCCAAAGCCAACAGAGCACAATCGTCATCAATGGAACAATTGTTCCTAGAAAAATAATAGAAGTCCTCCAAGTCGAATCTCTACGTCTCAAGTCCATCGTTACGAAACGGAGGCTCCCGACGCGGGGACCCCGAAAAGCAGGCCCTTTCGAGGACCCTAAACGCGGTTTAAGCGTAACCGATACCCCAGCGGGGGGCCCAAACGCGCACCGGTCGTTTCTTTGCCTCCGCCGTCGAGAATTCGTTTCGTCTTTGCGACGATTGACAACGGGACTCGAACGATGAGGGACGACGCGAACTGGGCCCGTTTTCATTCCACCCAGGGCCCCGTGCGTTCATTATCGCTCGCGCGTGTCGCTTGGCCACGGGTTACCTGAACGATCCTCGTATCAGGCGCATCGATCGAAGCGTCGAGTCGAATTTATCGACTAGACACGGGTCCCAGGCATGTTCTGGGGACATTAATCCGCCTTGACCTGCGAGCTATCGTCCCACGGGTCCAGGGAAACGCGGTTAATTCGGGAAACGATGCTTTCCGTGATGAGGCTTGTTAAGGAGCCCGATTCAAAACGCTGAAAATAAGGCATTTCTTTACGAATTTTGTACAAATTATCCAGTAAGCGGATCTTTATGATACTTACAGGGTCTTTTATTGGATATTTGGCGATAACAATTAATATTTTTCATTACACCAACTTACGAAATTGCGAGAATTACGAAGCATTAAATTTTGCCTTGGTCAAAAAAAAAAAACTAAAAATTGTTTTGTTTGTTACAAAATTCGTAAAAGAACGTCTTATTTCCAGCGTCCTAAACAATGTTCCCTCCTTAAAAAAGAAGTAAGAGATTTGTAGACGAGAATCGAGTTGAGATTTTTCTTCAAACTTTTAAGGTTAGTGCAAGTGATATGCATGTACCAAATGCAATAGTGGCGACATTTGTTATTTGAAAACGTTGAAATCTAGAAAATTGTTTGCATCGACCAATAATCTTCCCTTGAATAAATTATTATTCCGTCTAACCTATATCGATGCACCCAAGTCAAGTAAAAGAAAGAGCTTGAATATTGGCAGAATTAATCGCTCGGCAGACCAAGGTGTAAACATGAATTATTAAACATTTCTTCCTTTTACTTTTTCGAGCTCGACGATGCACAGACCCGTTTGAACAAAGACCGGCTTCGATTATGCGCCGCCATGCCTAAGCAGACGATGTATATTATTCACCATGAACGAGGTTTCCATGCAAACATCGGGAACAATGAAGACGACGAGGCTCGCATTAATTAAATCGTAAGCAGAATAGGAGACATTCTTCAATTCGTTGATCGAGCCGAGCTAATTGGCTCTCTAACCAAATAATTGACAGTAAGCAGGAAATGAGAAGTTATTCCTCGTAGGAGTTGTTTGTCCCCACCCACTTTTACCCGCCTGTTATGGCGAATCGACGGGCGAATTAACGAGTCGAACATGGTAATTAACGTTAGCCAAGAAATCGAACCGACCCCGTTGCCGGAACTTCTTCGTCGAGGATTCGTTCTCGACGAGTGGCGGCTCCGACGATCGCGGTTCGCGGTAAAAGAGTTGTTTTCATTGCATACTTTAAACGTAGCAAGTTGAGCAACAAAATTATTAGTTTCAGTTGGATTTTTAGGACGTGGATGTAATTATTTTGGCGAATGCAAATAGATTTGAAATTCCCCCCATGGAATAACCTAAGACACTAGATGGCTCTGGATGCCTGTTGCTTAACAAATAGGATTGGTAATCGATGCAAACAATTTTATCATTTTTTCAAACAAATTATGCAGTGTATATTTGTTCGAGAACCTCGAGGGATTGGTACAATATTGGCAAATGTATTTATAATTCATGCCATGTTGTCATAAATGATAGTAGGTGGCGCTCAACACGTGTTCTTTAATATGTGAGACTATTATTCGATGTCGGTGCGTTTTTATTTTATAAAACAATGTTGTGGTGACTTTAACTATCTATAATTAACTCGATGACTATGAATCGCACGGCCATTGTGGCGAACAATTTTGAAAGGATCAGAAAGGACTTGGCCACGCGAAAAATAGGATTTGTCGGAAACCAATAATTGGAATATAATCTTTTCAAACTTGTCCAAGCCGAACAGTGTGCCACCGTCTGCGACAGAAATTGCCGCAATGGGCTTATCGCGACCTCAAAGGATTTACCTGGTTTCCGGTGAACGGAGTTCCTCTACATAGAATCATCCTTCGACGTAATCCTGGCTAAACGAGCCCGCTGTAAACGATCCTAAGATCCTGAGATTTGCTTAAGTAATCGCGTGCTTCTGTTGGAACGTTATTGTTCCAATGTGCATCGCCCTTAACGTCCTTTGTCCAATGAATTCATTGTCGGAAACAGGAATCCCGAAAAAAGATCGTTTACAAAATCTGTTCAATTCGTTCATTTAAGAAAAGATGAGACGAAAAGTAGAAAGAATTTTTGTTTCTAATCGTGTGTTATTTTTCAGCTGATGGACCAGATCGTAGCACTCTAGGACGAGTCAGGACTGTACTGCTACTAGGTTAGGTCTATCCAGAAATCATCTTCAAAATCTGTTCAATCTGTCCATTTAAGAAGTTAGCACGAAAAGTAGAAAGAATTTCTCATGTTTCTAATTAAATACCATTTTTCAGGTTATGAACCAGATAGCAGCATTTTACCCCAAGTCCAAACTACACTGCTACCAGATTAGGCCTGTCCGCACCTGAACTTACAAGATGTACTCCGTAGATCTAGATTGCGTCACAAGTTTTTGTTGCATTCCCCAAACAAGTTCGAAACCGAAGACACGCTTTGCAAACGGACAAAAGCTCGCGTAGAAACAAAAGGATGGGCATGATCGGGGCCACAGGGAGCAGCGTCCCGTAATGGTCGTCTGGAGGAGGCTTTGGCGCCGTCGAAGACGGTCAGGAAAACGCCCAGTCTAGGTAAGATGACGTTGTAAATATTTTCTGTCATCGGCGGGCCTCAGTCAGGGGCCCGTGTCCTGTCCCCGGTTTAATAAAGGTACAGCTAGCGTGGGCACCTCTTTGGAAAGCGTGTCACCTGAGCCTGGTATCGGACACTGATGGTGCGGATAGCGGCGCTTTGTGTCTTTCGTGTGCCCCTCTAGGAACGAAAAGATCACCGCGTTCAAAAGACCTGCCCTCGCCATTCATCACTTCCGCTCTCTTTCGGCCTCGAGGGCAGCGAAAAAGTCAATCCACGGATTCTGTGCGGACCCTGCTAGGCAAATGGTCGCTGATGAGTCAGAGAAAATTCAGAAAAATGAGAACCAAGGGGACTACAATAAGAACATTTACTTTCCTTAATGAAATTGGGGCTTGGAAGTTTAATTGTCAAGTTAGAGACGTTCCAAGAACGAAAAGGGTCCAGTTTTCTGGTGTAGGTTAGGTGTTTGCATTCCTGTTCGACTATTAGTGTATTTGTAAGATGCGGAGATCATTTGGAGTTAGAAATACAAGCTGACTATCCCAAAAGTTTCTTGAAGCTGGGTGATGAGTCACATTGAGACTCTGCTGATAGAGTTTAGGTACTGGAACGTGACAGCCTCTGGGTTGGGACCTATATGCATTCAAGTGTTATAGAGAAGGTAGCTTACAGTATTCATTATAAAATTGCTCATAATCGCCTTTCGCTAAAGGTCCTGAATCGTAACATCTTGGTACTTGTGAAACTTGAGAAGGAACGAGATAAAGTTTCTCTAGAAAGCTACAAAACCCATACCCCGCCGCATTATCATTTTAATTACTTTGTTTTGTGTCAAACCGTTTTGCCAGATGCTTGTCTCTGCTCCGTACAAATTAGCACTCCGACTGCGCTCGATGGAACCTGTTCGCTGGTATCTGCAAATTACCTTTTCTCCGCGCCTTGACATAAAGAGCATCGGACATTGAGAATGGCGGGAGGGCGCCCTTTACGCGATTAAATTGCGCAAAGTGTCGCAAGTGGCAACAAGTTAGTTCAAGAATTGAAGAATACAAGTTTAATGGAACGGGAGAGTGCGCAACTTTCGGAGTTTCTAATCTTTTAGTTTCGGGTATTGGATGGACGCAACGATGGGGAGAATTTGATTAATTGGACTTGTATTGGATATGGGAGTCCGAAATAATTAATACGCTTTATATATTAAAAGAAATAGACTTTATTTCACACGACGGCAGGAAGGTTCTTTTCATTAAGAGATCTCATGCTCGACTAACTAATCTTTGACACCAGAAGGAAATCAGAGTCCTCTCATATCTCCCGAGTGTTTAGGTTTCACGTCGCCACAGTTCGACTCTTAAAACAAAGTATCGACGGCGATACGTAGAAGTGAAATGGTTCGGAGAACGCCGATTCAATTTTGACAACGAAGAATAAGTTCATTCTTCGTGAAGCGTATTGATAATCCAACAACTTATTTGTAAGATTCTTTATTTTTCAGACGCGCAGTGGGTGATATTCCAAGTAGGAATATCATTATTAGACTGCGAATCTTAATGCAAAATAAAACCTTCGCGAACGTGCCTACGAAAGTTGAACCTAAATAGAAATTTATTTTATTCTGCAAATATTGTAACATGAACTTTACTTTCAATCTTGTTTATATTCTTGCATATTGTTTGCATTTTTTAGGTTTTTGTACATTCAAATTTCCTATAAATGCATAAAGATCCGCAGTCTAATCATTATTATATCATTATTCATTATTTCAAGTTGGTTGGAATTTCCAACCCATGCATGCCCCGACCCAGAGGCTGCCTGATACATTCAGTGGCAACCTGTGGGGTGGGCCTTGTATGGGTTGAATTTTATTCCCTCCCTCATCTCATCTATACTGTTTCCCTAAAAATCCTCATTCCTCACCCCGAACTTCACTATATCCCGTTTCCTGGTTAAGGGACCTCGTGCATGATGCCAGTTAGCGAGGACATTAGGCGCAGTACGTTATGGCAATGCCCCACACCACATCGATCCATGTTCCTCCGTCTTGTAGCTCTCTCGAAACAATTCGACGAGTCATTTGCATATTCAATCGAGTCATTCCCAGGATTCCTAGTTTCCCCGGGACCCGATACGTCGCATCTCATCAAGCGTGCAACCTCGGGACGGTCCGTCAGGCTGGCCCGCGCAGAGGCAGGGGACAGCAGCGTTTACTTACCTGGCTGACGACGGCGGATGCCTTTGTCTCAGCCACCCAGGGATAATTAAAAGCTGGCGGAGACTCTGGAAAGCGCGGCAGTCGGTGAATCCAGCCCGGGCTAAGGGACAAGCAGATCGTATCTCGAATTTACACCCATCAGCCGCCACCTTGCTCGAGCCACCTTCATCCATCTACTCGCTTGCGTGTAACCAGTCGCTGGGATCCGAGGTTCACGATGATGGGGCCACGATACCGTTGTTAAACTCGCTGTTCGACAGCAGTTCGACCATCGGATCCCGCGTAAATATCCGAGGAAACGTGGAACGAACGCGGCGTGTCCCATGCCCAACAGTTTCTCCTCTTTTCCAACCCTGGATCGCTGGAATTCTTTGGCTGGACAGAGTTTTCGTTGAGAGATCTCCCATGGCTATCCTCAGACTTCAAGAATACTTTTTACGTTTATTTGATTGGTTTGCTACAGCGTTTCTCAAACTCTGGCCCTTGAGAATCGCCGAATATGTCCATGGGAGTTTCCTTAAAAAAAGGAATACTTCAGATGGAGAGCTAGCCAAGAATCGAAATGAAGAATGACGAAATTGGGCTCGAGGCCTCGTTGTACGAGATGTTAACTGCTGAAGATGGTATGGACCCGAGGAGGCCCAGGGTTCCTTCGGTTAGACCCCCATAGGCAAAAAGTACAAGAAGGTCAACAGCCATCTTATCTCGTCATTAGTCGCCAGGCTTCCGAGGTGTTAACACGAAAGTGGCACTATTACATGCGAAAGAAGCCATAACTGAGATTCTACGAGTGAGATTGTTTCAAACAGTAGTAACTTCAACGACCTTCACACCCACGCACTTGCAGAGAAGGGGAGATGCACTCGATGCAACTGCGCCAGGGTGAACGACCAGTTCAGAGCGGTAGATTGTTTTACTATAATAAATATACTGCGAATATTTATCGAAACTTATGTTTTTACAGATGCAGAAAATGAATTGGAACCTAAAAATAATTATATACGTGTAAATCGTGTGGATAATAATGGAGGAGCTTGTGATCTCTAATCTCAAAATAGGACACAAAAGTACGCAGAGTGTAAAATACATTTAACACGATCAAATATTAATAATTATTTCTAATTTATAATACATCGCAATCTGAAAACGTAAAACTAAATGTGTACAAGCTATACTAAACATAAATTTAAAAAATCGCCACGGTGGCGCTGAACGGGACGGTTCTTCCCCGAAGTGCCGACATGTTTGTCGCGGCGTTGTAAAGTGGCTTATGGTCGTCGGACCGCGGTGTCGCTATTTGTCATTAGAAGAGGACGGCGAGTCTCATTATCCGAATAATTAAACCTTATTATATGATGTAGCGCCGCTCGTTATCTAACCGGTTCCGTCGATGAGCGTCGCAGATAAACTTATCTGTCGTGTAGGAGCGCTTGTAACGAATCAATTATATTACTTATGTAAGCATGCCCGACGTTTTGCGCGCTCCGCCACTTATCGTGTCAAAAATGACACCGAAACGTTTTATGTCGCACCTCGCCTCCGTAAGGACAAGTTAAAACAGAAATCGCTTTCAATAACTCAGTCGTGATAAAACGCAGAAATCTGGAAACGGTACGACTTTAAATTGGAACAGTATTTATTATTTAGGTTCAAATTTTCAGTATTGATGGTAAATTGAGGATTAGTTCTGAGCATGAAGACTGTGTAAGGAGATCCAACTCCCTAAGAAAGTTACTAGAAAATTGTCATAAAAATCCCGAACTTGTGAAGTTATGAATATTTCGTCCACTCGCGGCGCAAGTGAGCACAGACTACGATATATATACATATATATACGATATATATCGATACCAATCTGTGCTCATTTGCGCCGCTAGTGGTACAAATATTCATATCTTCAAGCTCAGGATTTTGATAACACTTCTACGCTACACAGTTAGAACTCCTTATACAGTCTTCATGGTTCTGAGTAAGAGATGGTTTTTCTACTACAGTACAAAATTAAAGGTAATAAAGTATAGGATAGAGAGTTTCCCGACTATGGAGCTTCCTACAGTTAGTGTCACTCAGGCAGCCTCTGGATTGGGACTGCATTTACAAGTGCCTGAGTGGCAGTCTCTGGGTTGGGACTTGTATGAGTTGAGATGCGAGTTTGCCTCTTCTGAGGGCCTAACTTAATAATGATTAAATGAATGGCGTTTCCCTAATCAGAGTACTTTTTGTAGTTCCCTGTAGTTGGTGACACTCGAGCAGCCTCTGGACTGGGACTCCGTGTGCCGTGTATGTACCTGAATGACAATCTCTGGATTGGGACACCATGTGCCATATTGCTATAATTGCTAATGGAGGATATTGGAGACCTTACTAGGCAAATGCGTATTAGTGTTTTAGGTGTAGATGCGACCCATGTAAAACTTTGTACAAATATGTAAATATTTAAAAAAATATAGCCGACACGTTCTTATGAGACAGACTGTATGTGCCTGAGTGACAACCTCTGAGTTGGGACTTCTATGGTTTGAAATGTGAACTTAGCACGTATCGGGACCTAATTTAATAATGATTGAACGAATAGCGTTTTCCTCTCAGCGGCCGTCTTTGTACCTTCCCGCAATCAGTGCCAGGATGCTTGAAGACGTTAAAGAACCTCGGCTGCTTCAGCCGGAATTTGACTACAAGCTACTAGAATAATTTTCTGAATCGTTCGCAATCCTCGAGGATCGTTCTCGAAGGATTAACTCATCGCCGTGTTCACCCGAAACACAGAAATCTCATCTCGCGAATTCGTGGGGACCGGTTATCCCCCCTGGGGTGGCTCCCCGCGCTTTCCCTCGTCCAGGAGCGTCGCGGATTCGGCCAATTCCCGTTTCGAGACGACATGCATTTATGCCTGAATACAAAGTGCGAGAGTTCCTCTGAAAAAGAGGAGACGGGGAGGGCGGCGGGGGAAAAAGGAGCAAAGAAAAGGGAAACGTAGAACTCTCCGTAAATCTTCCATGCGTGTAACTCTTCTGACGAGGAAGCCACGGCGCTCTCGTTGCGAGGAGAGCGTCCCGGAGTTGTTTATGCTTTCCTGTGCAGCGCTTTCTGAAATATGCAAATCGCGAATTCGCATAATGGCGTTATCGCGGTAGGATGCCGCCGTCGGCGACGACGTCGAGATAGCTGAATCCAGCGGGTCGAGCTCTTTCTTGACATCAAACGGCGACCGCCGCTGCCCGGGCCCCCATTGATTTGTCCCTGAGAATGAACATCCACTCGCGTTTAGTCCCATCGATAAATATATGATCCGCGAAACTGACCGGGGATCCCCGTGACGCGCGCCAAGATCAGCTCCGAGTTAGGTTAGGTCTCATCTCGATGGATCAGGGCTCTTTGGGAGTCTGTGATGTTGTCGTTGGTGCAAGTAGACCTTTCGTGCTTTTTTTGAGGAAACAATTTGGATTAGCGTCGAGTTCTTCCTTCACATCTTCATGAATTCTGACGTAGTAAGTAAACTACAGTGATATTTTATTGGCTCGCGTCAAGAACACTTGAATTATAGTTCACCATGACGCATCCATCCAAAGTGTCTACAATATCCTTCGATAGGTGCCGCTAGTTGTCGCGAATAACCCTCGGATATCACTACTCGCAAAAAACTTAAAATCTTAATAAATACTACTACTACTACTACTACTACTATTGCTACTACTAAACAGAGATAGATTACGAGTACATACCACTGAATATTATAAGAAATTAATCACCTTTTATTATTACAAAATAGTCTTATAAACAATCCCTCATTCTTACACTTCGGTAACCTCAAAATCTAGATATGTTACACTCTACAATAGATCGAAAAAGGTTAAGGTTACTATCATGAAGACTGTATAAGGAGTCCTAGGCCCGTGTTCACAGTCGCGAATAAGCTCGACTTAGTTAAGAAACCGATGCTTAAGGTTTGCTTAGTTAAGCAAATGCTTAAGCAATGCTTGTTTGACGATCGGCTATTTCCGTCGATTTTCTATTCTAACAACCAATTAAAATGATTCTTGAAAATGCAGCATTATTACCGCGTCCTGAATTGAACATTTGTCCTGGTGGCTTCCCTCGACCGAATTTTATTAAATTAACTAACGCACCGTGTGAGTAATACCTACAAAAAAGAATCAGGAATGATGATCGGTTATTTAGCTACCACACGTAAAAGTTTAAAAACTGTCGGATACTTAAGTCATGTATACTGTTGACTCAAAAATGTAACCTCAATTAAGCGAAATAAGAACACGTTTTCAATGAATAAGGTGAACTTATTCCACTAGGAATTCATAAGGACTTAAGACTTTCTTAAGAACCGACTGTGAATCTAGAATAGACAGCAATTACTTTCAAAAGGAAATGCTTAAGTCGATGCTTTAGACGTTACTTATTCGACGACTATGAATCTGACGAATACCTTAAGCATATGTTTAAGGCCAGCTTAGAAATAAGTTGCGACTGTGAATACCGCCCCTAACTGTGTAGTGTAAAAGTGTTATCAAAATCCCACAGGCTACGATATATATATATCTCAGAAACGATTGACCTTTGGACCTATATTTACTAAAGCTTTTTTACGCAGTACAGTGTGCCCTATACACCATATAAATATTGAATGCTTTTTTTTTAACACCCTGTATATCGTAGTCTGTGCGCACTTGCGCCGCGAGTAGTCGAAATATTCATAACTTCAAGTTCGGGATTTTGATAACAGTTTTCTAGTAACTTTCGTATGGAGTTGGATCTCCTTATACAGTCTTCATGGTTACTATTTACCTTTCTCCTATCTCTATATAGCGTCTTTCATTTCATTCTACCATAACATTTCACTCGAATCGTGACATATGCCCACTTCCACTTTCCCAAACTACCGAATTGCTCCGCGTTGATAGCCAATACGTCGCGGGAACGTGACGTTTTCTTCTCCCGGAGCAGCGATTAAAGTCACATTTCATTAGAACGACGTAAACCATGTAAAATTACATCGATCCGTGACACGCGAGGCTTAAAACGTCGCGTTTCACTACCGTGCATTCACTCTACCGCCGGCAACCTCGATGTCTTGCATGTCACGTTCATTTACATTTGCGAGACAGACAGGTAGATGAATAAATTATTCGCCTCTGTATCAATTATGCACTTGCCCCTGGTGCAGTGCTGGAAGGCGTTCTTTTTCGATAAATAGTGGCACGAATCGTGAATGAGAGGGATTTTTTTTAGTTTCTGTCTAGAACTAGAAGTTTCTGGGAACGTAAGCGACCAAAATTCTAATCGATAGGATATTTGAGGTGTTGACACATTTGAGAGATTCTCAGGTGGAAAAGTTAGATTCAGTAGGATTCCCTGGTAGGTGTCAAGACATCATAGGTGTCCTATTGAAGACACGTGGGTCCCTCAGGCTTAGGTTAGGTCTAGATTATGTTTAGGGTGTCAATACTGTCGTCTTATAATTATTTGGAACACTAGAATCAATAGACACTGACTCCAATCTTCAAGATACATAATATTCCTCATCCTACATGAACAGTATCCTTACTGGTGTCTCTGACTAGATTATGTTTTAAGTTCCTGTGGTTTTAACCGAGGCCCTAGCACTCGACTCTATTGGGTCTCTGAAAACCTCCTGTCTTTCTAGGCAGATTAATTATACGATAGATATTTCTATCTATATTTATAGACTGTATCTCTAGAATCCCCATGACAACTACCCCTAAGGTGACTACAGTAACCTTCCAGGAGCTATAATCACCCCCTTACACTGAGACAGTAGAAAGACATAACAATCCTGAACCTGTCCTCATTATATTCGATTCAGACTTTGCTCATTTGTTTGGCGAGGAGGCAGGGACAGGAAAGGCTGAGAGAGCGAAAGAATCAGGAAGGAAGAAAGAGGGCCGCGCGCTGGAACGTATCCGCGGTTTATTATTATTTTATTCGGATGTTCTACGCCGCGTTATACCCCATAACCCACCCTCTTTCCTACACCTTTTCCTGTAACACCGTCTACACGGCCTCTCCCGCTACCATCGTTCCAGGCATCCCCTCCCATCGCAAGAGGAGAGACCAACCCTTCGCTGTTCCATGCTGGCTCGTTGCAGTCGAGTCGTAATCCTCTTTGGATAGGTCCTTAACAGCCAGGACAGAGCCCGACGTAGACCCGCGACAGGGACGTTAAAATTTAAGGTTTCCGTCGACACGTTGCGACCCATAAATTTCCTCGCTCGAAACCCCCGCGTTTGACAAATCGTCGGAACCTTATATTGGTCTTCGTTTTTCTAGCTCGAAGTTCTGTTTCTATTCTGTACTTTCCTAGAATTCCCATTTTTAATTCTCAAATGATATATTTATTAAGATTCATTGACACTAAATAAAGTGTAATCTGTGAAACTAAAGAACTATGTAGATTTTTTAATTAATTTTATTAATTCTTTTGTTTTATGGGGCAAGAAATGGTATCGCCATGTAGCGGCCAGGCATGAACTAGGGGACTCATTGTACTGGCATTTAAATATGAGATAGTGTATTCAATTACAACATAAAATAATATATTATATGATAGTTACAAGTTAGCATCTTATAACTAGGTTAATATTAACTTATCTGATTCATACTCTCATTAAATTAATAATAATAACACAAGTTAATACAGATATTATACAAGATTTCAACGATCATATTCCCTCAATCGTTCTTACTGTTTTATTAGAGAAAACGTTTAGGCTACAATAAACCCATAGATTTTCATGAACATATAATTACGTCAAGTTACAAATTAATTATTAAAAATAACTAATAGCGACATATTCGTACAAATAAACACTCACATACATACAGAACAGTGTAAAAATAACGTCTGTATAGAATGTTACATTTAACGGTCAATTTTAATTTTTATTTATTTATTGTTCACTTCTTACAATTAAAAAAGAATAATTTAAATGCCAATTCTACATCGCTAGCTTAAACTGATTTAATTTTGTTTATTAAACAACTCCTATATGTCGGTAATACGAAATTAGTGGCGCCATCCGTGGCAAAACGCTGAAGTTTGTCGTCGACGAGACCCATTTCCGAGAGATGGCGCGACCAATGCGTGCTTACGAAATGAAGTATACATTCGCAAAATCTAATTTATTACGTCTAATATAGAACTTGTAATTACTGTAGAATAATTTTAATCACAAACCTCATCTGAGAGAACCTCCAGTTGCTGTCAAAACTCTTTAAACATACTAGTTTTGTCACCTATCATTAAAGAGAGAATTACCTATTTACAAGCATAAATGACTCTTTCTAGCCAACGAATCTCGTTTTTCCAAGTGTAATTTAACGTTATATGTTAATATTTGTGTGTGAAAAGCTTTATTTGTATGAATAATTGCAGTTAATTATTGTCGGTAATTAATAGCTCAGTGGCGCCATCCGTGGCAAAACGCTCAAGTTTGTCGTCGGCGAGTAGTTTCACCCGTTTCCCTAGAGATAGCGCCACCAAGGCGTGCTTACGAAATAAAGTATAAATTCGCAAGATCTAATTTATTACATCTAATACTGAACTTGTAATTACTGTAGAATAATTTTAATCACAAACCTCATCTGAGAGAACCTCCAGTTGCTGTCAAAACTCTTTAAACATACTAGTTTTGTCACCTATCATTAAAGAGAGAATTACCAATTTACAAGCATAAATGACTCTTTCTAGCCAACGAATCTCGTTTTTCCAAGTGTAATTTAACGTTATATGTTAATAT
>NW_026535089.1:0-33759 GCF_026225885.1 Hylaeus anthracinus
AACTCTCCTGTGTGTAAGCTCAGCACCCTCTAGCCCCCCCCCCCCCCCGCCCCGCCCTCCCGTAGCTTTTATTACCTACACCATGGTGGAGCGATAATATTCCAAAATATTTAACAGCTAAGAGTAGAATAATATTCTAAATATAAACTCCGATAATAAAATATCTTAATCCTCTTAACCGCAGTTGAACGTACAGACTCAATTACCAGCGTCATGCGTGCAAACGTTTCAGTGATTTATTATTCCCAGCGTTAAAGGGTCGCATAAACAAATAAATATTGAACCGTTCAGCGGGCCTAATTACGAGCCATTAACCGGATAGCTCGAGCAATCAATCTCTCGCGTCGAAAGCGCCCCTTCTTGCTCGACGTCGACGCTCGTGTTTCTTTTGTTTATCTACCAATCTACGCCGCGCTGATTTCTCAATGACTTGAACGCGTCTCATTCCTGCCGCGAGAGGTATACGTTAGCGTCGACAAAAATGTACGGTCTTTTTTACCAGAATTCATTCCTCGCATGAAAATACATCGAAAAGTCCTTTATCACTTTGCGATCTGAGACCTAGTCGTCTAGATATAAGCAAATAAAGTTTACCGGGACTTCTAGCGCGCGCCATTTGTATTTCAGTTAGCTGATCGCGCGGCAGCGCATGCGCACACTCGAGAGACGCGCGCCCATAACGCGCACGAACTTGAATTTCTTCTAACTAGATAAGGAAGCGTCCGATCGGAAAATGGACAAAAATTTTCCCGTTTGTATCGACATGAAGAATTGATTTGTTAAAAAATTCAACATCTTTGATAATATCTCACATTTCCACCAGCAGAGAATTGAGTTTTGCAGATCCCCGGTGTACCGTGAAATTCTCAGAAATATTTGTAAAATTGATGAACACAAGATAAAGAACAACAAAGCTCCAGTCATTATTTAGATCTTAAAATGCGTGCCTTAAGCCGGCCCTGATTGCCACGAAAACCTTTCACCGTGAACGTCACGCGATCCTCGAGCGATCTGGTGGAGATAAACGCAACAGGGTGCTGTCAGGCGCTCTCGCGCCTGTCCAACGAAAATTGTAAACGAGTACAAAAATTGGGAGGAGCCGACCGACAATGTCACGCAAATATTTAGCCAAGTGAAAAACGCGCAAGCGTTGCCTGTCGAGCAAAATATTCACGACAAAGGGAATGAAGAGACTTCAGCAATCGAACAGGTGCTAACCCCTTCCGACACTGACAGTCTTGTGACGTGTAACGCCGTTGGAAAATTTAATTATGAATATGTTTTAACGATCTGCAGACCCTGATAGGGAAGACTGCCCTTGTATGCAGCTCTTGAGGGAGTCAGAGAACTTTTATTTGTCTTACTTTAGTGGAAACTTTTAGAACCCCTAAGAGTTAGCACCAACCCTCACGTATCGGGGCCCTTGAGCACACAACAGCTCAGGATCTTTCACCGGACCTCCAGAATCACCAACTTCAGCAAAATCTCAAACCTTCACAAATTAAACAAACCTCGCTGTCCCTTCATCCGAGTTTAGCAACTCTAAATTCCCTCCACGTCGAGTAAATAAAAAATCGTCGACTCAATCCTTCGACAGTCCATCGAAACACAATCCCATGCAATCATCCTGGTGAAGACTCCAAAAGAAAAAAACAGTCACAAAAAACGGCCACCACTTACCTAAACCTCCGATGCGCTCGGCTTCACGTGACAGTCGAGGACACCTCGACGTCCCTGGCTCGTCACCCACGTGGGAATCGCTGTCGAAGGGTGTGAGGGGGCGCTGTGGCTCGCACAAAAACCCGGTGAAAAACGAAGAGGATGCTTTGCCGGCAGGGGATTACGGTGGGGGGGGTTGCTTTGAAAGGCTCCCCCGTTTCCAGCGCTCTCGTCCGCGGCGGAGAAGGAAACGTCGATACACGGCCGCCTGCGATACTGACACTTCCACCACAATCGCAGAGCGCATTTTCAGGCGCGCTCAGGCCACTACGGCTAATTACCAGATCCCGACAGAAGACGGGACGAGCGCGACCCTGAGGAGAAAGCGTTCCCCTCGCGGCCGACAGAGAAACTGAGAGCTCGCACATGCGCCCGCGCAGGATCGACGGAGACGAAGCGAGCGCCATTGGTGGGGCATCCTGTCCGAGCGAGAGAGAGAGAAACGGTTGGTGGAAGGGGGATACCCGGCGATTGCGAACGAACGCCACAGGTATATACTATAGACGGGGTTGCCCGAGGGCGAGACGGGCAAGGGTACGCGCTGCTAGACCTTTCGAGAGGGCAGAAGTGTAGCGCAGAGGGTGAGGGGCACGCTCAATGCGAGATTTTTTTGAACGATGCTGCGTGACCTTGATGGACAGACGTGGACAATTAATTATGAGGCAATTTTAACGCATTTTCTAACTACTCTGGAATTTAGAATTTATTTTAAATAGTCCACGAAGGTTGCACAAAGAACACCCTAACGATCTACCATCCTGAAGACAATGCACATAACGCAAAGATATGATCCATTTTTTTTAACATATCTTCCTATAAGTCTTCTAAGGAATGAATATCTCAAAGAATGCTAATTATTTGTTAAATTTAAAAGAGCGAGTCTCGAAGCTAACCTGATCATCGATTAGATTATTCCGGCGTGGATCACACCGAGCACCCTCGATGAAAAGTAAATCGCATCGAGTGGCTCTGGATACGCACGCGAATGCGTGACGGAAATCGTTGTTGTTTCGAGGCAGTGGAAATGTTAACCTGATTCGATAAGATGTGAATAATTGCCTGGATTTTCGCGTTATTGCTCTTGAAATGTCCAACCGTCGACGAATAACTTCCTTCTTCAACCGGAAGTGTATATTATTTTAATTTCAAGGGGAATGAAATCTCGTGTCGATGAAAGATTATCGAAGTCGTTTTAAAGAAATAATAGTAGATGCGATAATAAATAAAGAATTAAATGGACGACATAAAGAATGGTGAAATTAAATGTTTGGAGCCTATATAGGCCATTTTAAATAGTTTTGCTGGAAGACGTACCTCTTAGTTTCTAATCGTTGATTACCTTATGACATTTGTATTGTATTGATGTTTGAGGATCTCGAGAACTACTCATTTTTCTACTACTTCAACCTAATACAATTTCACGTAGAACAACGAAAGGAAACAACCAATATAAGGAAAAGCATACATTTACATTAAAGGAACTAATGCAACTATCAATTGCACATGCACCATTGCACTTATAAATAAAACATGGTCCTAACAGTACGCTTTGAACTATATTCATCTTTTTCCTTTAGACATTTTTATGCTAAATCTACTGGTAACGATCTACTGCACTTACTTGGCCCAACCTGTATAAATACGTGACACTAAGAGGTCCAAATTCTACGTAGCCCAACTTGGTTCTCTACTCAAAAATCCTACCCGAACCCGTTTTCACAATTAAAAAGAATCATGCGCGTAACCTGTCCGAGGACAATTGCAGTTACATTTGCACGATCGTTTTCTTTCTTTTTATTTCTGTTTTAAGTGGCCATTTCCTGCAAAGTGGACGTAAAAATTAACATTCGTCGTTGATAAAGTGACGAGCAGTATTAACGATAAGCGCGAGTTTAGACGTCAAAATGAACGTGCATATTTCATCGCGGCCGATAGCTCAGCTATATTCAAAGCCCGTGCGCGATCACGGCACGGAATGTCCCATTTCGTTGCGCAACAACAAAATTACTGTACCTCGTAACAGACGATATTCGACGATTTTCATTTCTGCTCGAAAATCTAGCTCTTGGTTAAAAAAAAAGAACGGCTAACGAAAAATTTAACAGCGAACGTTGGGAAAATTCAGAATAACGAAGTAGTTGTTATTCAAGTGCCAAAATTAATTCCGAAAAACTGGTTATCAACCTGGAAAATGTATGGGACAATTATATCGTACCAAACTGCGAAAGATTAACTGAAAATTTTATGCTAGACCGAAATTACGCGCTTCAAAACGTTTGAAATTTCCATCCAAGCGTGTAATAGACGATTGGATTCTACAAACACTTCTAAGTCCGCGAAAAAAAAAAAAGGAAAAATATTACACGGCAAAGTGGTAAATGTTTCTTAAGCCGATTGCGTAAGATTTCCATTGGGCCGCGTTGGCGGCGGCGGCTTTATGGTTTGTTGGTCTCGCACTTCGCGGGCTTTATTTGATTTAAAAATCAGAGAAATTAAGTCCCATAAAGCAGGCGCTAAACGGCCCCAACAGACTGCAAACACCGAGTCGCTAACCGCATCAAATCGTCAGAAACTTCTCTTTATTTACGGCGAGCGGTTCCCTCGTGTGTTCACTCACTGCCTAATTGGCTCATTTAAGCGTTCGTTGTTCCTCTCTTGATAAACTGTTTGGAAATTTAATGTACGGCCGAGACCGAGCAATTAGGAGCCGTTCTGTATAGCCCGTGTGGCAAAGAAAACGAACATCGACTGCCAATTCCGTGCTGCTAATTGCGCCAACAGGATTGATCCTAATGATTAATAGGGGAGACAATTTTCATTGCCATTAAGGGAATTACAGTTTCCCGCAAATTTGCCCGGGGACTTGCGTGAACTAAAACACCTGGCGAGTTGGACAGACGTCTGCAAACTTACGATAAATATATTCCTTAAATATATTCCTGGGATGCTCGTCGATAACTAACGATAAATCTATAGGCACAGAATCGATACCACACAATTTGGATACAAATGAATTTTTGGTAGTATTGGAAATGAAGGGGAATGAATATTAAATAAAAAATGAAGTATAATAATTATGAGGTATATTGGATTTATTAGGTTCTACCTAGACTCTATCAATCTTTGTGCTAAGATCCTGTTAAAGGAATGACGCTAACGGCCCGGGGCTAATTGTCGAACAACCTGAAGTATTTCTATAATTGAACGAGAATTTAGACCTAGAAATTCCTAGACTAGGCCAGTAGACATCGCTGTTACCCATTTCTTCGAACCTATGCATTCGATGTTGGACAGAACTATACTCGAAAAGCAATTTGGGATCGGTAATTACAAGAGAAAGATCTTGACACCCCAGAAAAGGCAATGGGGACAGTGAACATGTCCACAGGGATACTTCATCCTCTCCCACTCGTCAACCTCTCCTCCAAAACTTGGAATCCTTCAGAACCCTCGAGCCACCTCGACCGAATACCGAGTGTTAATCTGATCACCGTTCTCGTGAAACTTCAAACACTCGATGTCGTTCAAGAATTTACGCTAAATTGAAAGTAAACCTGGGAAGCATCAATCTATGCCAGGGGTTTTCATACTATAGCCCACTATAGTTTATTTTGACTGCATTTTAAAATTTTAAATGTAAAGCAAATCAGGACTACAGTATGACGAGTTAGCTGGGTCTTGCTCCCTGGGACTTAGTGGTCTATATCTATTAGAATGAATCTAACACTCTGAAGAAAAAGCCAGGATTGCACTAAAGATCAGAAAGCAAGTTAACATCACTCAGATCCTGCCCCGTTTGCGATCTCGACCACGAACACCAACACGCACGCCATAGCTCGTGAATGGCCAGCAATTTGCGGGCCCGTTGGGGCAATTTCGGGGCCCGGCGCCCCACCACCGCGCCGCGAGTGCGAAATCCCTCTCCTCGGGCCGCACACCCACCGCTGAAGTCCGCGTTCGCGCTGGGCCCGGGTAATATCTCGTTTAGAAAGATTACAGGTTCGAGAAGAGGCTGCCAATGTATAAAACAAACATCGTTAAGCCAGCCCTATACTTAGTCCCCGCCCCACCTCCGGTCCCGGGCCCAGCACCAGAGGCATTATGCGAGTCCTCGACGACCACGGCCCCGAATCTCGGGGCCCGTTGGCTGCGTGTGCTCGCCAGCCACCGGTAGGTCAGGAACACGCACAGCAACAACTCGCGCACAGTGTATTGAGACGTAGACCACCGGACGCAGATTGGGCCAGGCACAATTTCCGCGCGTGTAATTATCCGTGATAGTCGTCGTCGTCGTCTCGCCAAGGAGAGAGGAAGAGGGCCAGACCTCGTTGGGACAGCCCTAACTCGACGGTTATTATTTATCGATGGAGATTGATTTAGAGCGGGGCCCGGGCCTGACCGATCAGGGCCCGTTCCGAGCGATTATATCTGTTGCGTGAAACATCAGCGAGCAACGTGTTTCGACGTTTGCAGAATGCCTAGGCTGGGATCTCTGGAACGATAGGGGAGATCGATGGCGTGTCTTGGGCTGGAGGATCGTCCACGATGCTGTCTAACTCCTGCTGGCTAGGGTAGGGGTGGATTCCAAGACTCTGGTTTTGTCTACTCGTGAGTAATTCGTTGGTCTGTGCTCGCTTCCAAGTACAAGTGTTCGTCCTCTATCTCTATAATCTCGGGGCTCAGGAGTTTGATGTAGCTCGCAGCTCAATACAGTATAAGCTAGCTTTTGTAATACCGACGTTAATGACTGCGTAACGGTATCGGCCGGCAAGAAGCGCTCGAAAAAGAGCGCCTTAAACTAAATCCATGCTGTATAGCTTCCCGCCAGCTGGAACCGTAATCCAGGGTGCACACGCGCGTAACTTTTTTGCACTCAGCTGTGTGCGTCACATATGAAATATGTAAACATCCATACTCACCCTTTCGCTCGAGGGTATCCTCTATTCCGAGCTATCACATAGTTTTCTGACGTGTTTGGCCTTGCGTTTCCTCGGCTGTCGCCGCGAAACAAAAGCGTTTCGTCTGGTGGTTTCGATGAAACTACCCCAGCAACTCGTTCCCTTATACCCTTTACTTTCTTTTTTTTTTTCCCTCTGTTTCAGTGTAATCGAGTTCATCGCGCTTGCGATCGAGGGAATTTTTGATCGGTCGAGCCACCGAGGGAAAAGTCTAGCGAAGGCAGACTTTGAGTGAGCACGCTCTCAATTATTAAGCGCGATGAAACGCGTCTCGGAGCCGAGTTTCTAGCGGAGTGAACTTGGTTGGTAAACAACTGAAGATTCGCGTTAAAGTTTCAAACAAAACCCTTCCAGAAAGTAGAAAGGCTGAAGACCTGGAGAAGTGGATTTCACGACACTAGATGGAACTATGACTCGCGGTAGCATTCGATAGCGTTAAGAAAAAGCTACCAGGGTTGATCCAGGCGATGATCTGACTTTTCCAAGCTTAGAAATACAAAGAGTATCACCTGGTAACGCTGAGGGTGCAATAAAACAATTGATACTAAGCGATCGAAATAGTAGAGTGAGAATAGCCAATCCCTAAACGTCACAATAGCAAATTCGATAGCTCACGAGTCTTACAGCCTTGAATCCTACAGCTCTGAGTCCCTATATTGGGTTCCTATATACTAGGACCTTTTTCCAGCTCGTTTTCACTTCTAAGCGACCAAAATCCACGGCTGAATTCGCGAACGAGTTTAACCGGGTCCGTGGAGCGATTTCCTGCGGTTTGGCGGGACCCGCTGACTTCTCGTGTTTCGCTCACAGCCCGTCATTTTTCTCACGGCTCTTGCCTTACCGCGTTCCTCGCGATAGAAGGCAACGCGACTCGCTACGATTAATCCACCGAAATCGCGACGCATTACCAAACGTCATGTTCGAGTGTGCTCCGCGCGCTTAACTAGGGGAACCGCAGAGTCCGTCGTTTAGCCTGTCCGCGCACAGCGGAGACCGCAGCGGCAATTCCCACTTCCGTTTCGCTTGATCAGCTCGAGATATTCGAGCGATCAGCGAATCAACCTCGCGAGATCAACGTTTCGACGAGATCGGAGCTTCGCACGACGCAGGAAAGAGCTACCGGGGTTGGTTCAAGTGAGGTTTTGGGATTTCTAAGAAGAAGGGATGTAAGCTGAACGTTGCAGTAATAGGGATTGAACTATAAGCGGAGGTATTCGAATCTAGGTAAACGTTTCGACGAAGGAGCGCTACGTCTAGCTTCTACGACTTAAAAAAAGCTACTATAGAGTGTCCAAGTGACGATTCTGCATTTCCGAACTCGAGAACCTGGTGAATACGACCTGGACACTCAAAGGATGTACCAACAAAGGTAAACAAGCACAGCTGGTCTAGGTGACAATTGCTCATGTTCAAGCTGAAGAACATAATGAATATGACTTGGTCCGCTGACAGAGTCGATGAGTAAGTAAACCTCATCGAATGATTATGGTTTAACGAAGATTGTTGACACTTACCGGCCGCTTTTCGTGATCACCATCTCCGTGCCAAGCTTGTGGAATTTCTCCCAGAGCTCCTTGCCCTCGAGGGTGACCTTGGGATCGTCCACCACACCGTCATCTTCTGGAGGTGGCATGAGGGCAGGATGAGGCCCCGCGAGCGGGTGATGAGGTGCCAGGGGATGTGGCGACGCGTGAAGCATCCCCGGGGGTAGGTGAGGCCTGAGTGGCCTCATAGCTGGTCCACCAGGACCACCCTGATGATGGTGGTGCAATGCTGCCGCTGCTGCCGCTAAAACGGCCGCTTCTTCGGGGGTATGTGGTCCCAGGCCTAAACCTGAAACGAATATTTCAAACAATCGTTACTTAACTGTCTTCTCTGATAAATCCCTACTTCATTCATTCTTCGGCTAACCTAACTAATAATCACTCATTTTTACCGGATGACTTCATCTATACAGTTGAGTAATCTTTGACAGCTATTTTGAAAAGGACGCGACAATTGGAACTATCATATGTTATTAATTCTATAATGATTGAAACGTTAACATTGTGTCATATTATTCTACATTTTTTGTTTGCGACAAACTGGAGAACGTGATTAAACACCCCACCCTGAGTGTAAAATAAATAAATTTCAACTAATTTAATTTTCATATTCACTGCTAACACAAAACAAGATTAATAATTGTAGAGTATGATTTTGGTGACGAATGCATGGATGACAACAACCTGAGTCGTGAAAGAAGAGTTTTTGGACTGTGCGAAAGTTTGAAGTGTGACTGAAAAATAAACGCATGGAATCGAGCGAATGTTTAGGTTAAGGGAGCGACTAAATGATAAAAGTGTTAGGTTAGGAAGATATACCTGAACGAATGCTAGAGTTTTAGTTTTAAATGGGAGAGCGAAGCGAACAGATCTGCGATAGTCAAAGTGTCAAACTGTGTGTGTGTGACTAACAGCGTTATTTTAGTTTATACTTATACAGAAAAATAGTTTAACTATAATCCTGCATCCCATTGTAGCAATAATACCATCATTGCCATTATCAAATAAAATCATACATAATAAACTGACGATGAACTCAAATGAAATTGAAAAACAAAAAACTGCGAGTTACTTATACGTAGATAAATTTCCATTGTTGATTGTGCGAAGTGGCGAAAAATTTATTAGTCAAATTGTGCTCTTTAAAAATTCCCGCTGAAAATCGAACGGTAATTGATAATATTCGATCGCAGTGGGCGAGCTCCTTAATTAAAATATTATTGGCGTTTAATTGCGTATGAATTAAAATTGGCACAACAAAAATAACGGCAACGTATCAATTTTCACGTTGTTATAAACACACGGCTCAAACAGTGAAATTGGATAACAATAGAGTGAAATAAAGTCATCGCTGAAAATTATTACAGAGCGGTGAACGATTCAATTATTCCTATTTTAAAATTGCGAACACTATAGTTCAGTAATTCAGAAAATTCAGAATAATACATACTACTGCAACAACCGTGAACTAATAATTATTATTTTCAACTAACCTGTAAATTAATCATCACTTGACACACATGTCACAACGAACAGCCAAGAATCGAATTATTATTAATTGCAACTATAATTACAGTTCAACGATCCAACGAAGGTTAGTTAGTCGATCGTCGCACTCGTAATTCGCCAAATACACACAGTGGGTGTAGAAAGTATTCGTACACCGATCAATTTCCAAAAAGACTATGTAAAATTGTAATTTATTAACTTATTTTTTATAAACAATGACATTCTACATATTTCTCGGAAATTTCTAGAATAGATAGATTACAAAAAAGTAGCTATTTATGTAAGTTGCGAAATTAATAAGAAAAATACTATTAATCGATAGAAATATTGAAGCAATAAGTATTCGCACAACTGTTTAATTTTTAAAACTTGATTAAAAACAAAAGAAATTTACATTAATTTATACGTATTAGGTGAACCGGAAAATAATGTCGTTTTTGCAATTTTAAATACTTGTTTATCGTTCATCAGCTCATTGATTTTTATCGATCTGGCATTGGCAATTTGCACAGTAGATGACAAAAGGCTATTGATAACAGTAGCGATTATACAATTAATAATTAAAAATAGAAATTTATAAAAAATTTGTTCGAATTTAATGTAAAAAAAAAACGACATTACTTTCCAGTCCACCTAATATATAATACTTCCTTCGTGGGATTTCCTTTTGATTTTATCATTATTGCAACTCTTCTAAGCGTTAAATTAACTAAATTATTAGTTATTCGAAGTGGAATCTTCTTCAATTCTTGTATTAGAGCCATTTTTAAAAGTACTTTACTGAAAATTTGATGTTTACTAATTCGTACGGAGCCATTTTTAAAAGTACTTTACTGAAAATTTGATGTTTACTAATTCGTACGGAGCAATAAACTAATGTGTTTACGTTACGAACTCTACTGTAAATGGTTCGAATCGAATGGTAAGAATCGTACAAATACTTATTGCTTCTATACGTTTACCCACTTCTCGCATTCTTTTGTTAATTTCACAAATTATATTAACTAGTAAATGTTGTTCGGACCACATCTATCTTGGGGACTTCCAAGAATGTGTAAAATATTATTGATTATAAAAGAAAGGAGTTAATAAACTACAACTTCACACAAAAGTATTTTTGCGAAATTGATCGGTGCACGAATACATTCTACACCCACTGTAATATTAATCACATAGTAAACATTTAACCACAGGAAAATGCAAATTGTTTCGTCTTAACCTTCAAGACGCGCGGTTATTGTTGTGCGCGCACCGATCCAGACTGCGATCGAAATCTCGAAAACAGATCGTTCCGCGTATCGATAATTCTCGCGTCACTGCTCGAGCGCCACACGTCAGTCAGTCGTCAACCGTGACGCTCGTGCGTGTTCCTTGCGTCGAATGAATTAATTCGATAATTCTCGGTCGATATTATACGCGTTTCACAGTGTTCGGTGTGTTTTGTGTTGAATTAGGTGTCAAGACAATCGACAAGACTCAGAAGCTACGTGCTGTCATTGACTCGAAACATCTCAGGATCGAAGCTTCAATTTTTCCAAGGCGTGCGTTACAGATCGAGCTAACCCCTTAATGGCGTCGATATCGTCGTAGAATCGAATCGATCAACTCCACGCTAACAATTGGACAGTACAGATTGCTCTGTTGACCCTCAGAACGCGTCAGTTCTATTCTTAAGGTGGTGTGTTTGTTTGTATCAAGAATAGTGCAGCCAACTCGTGCTTTCCAACGCAACCATCGAGAGAAAGAAGCGCGAAGACAAGGACAGGCTATATAGCAGACAAAGTTTCGAACTTCGCCAAGCGTGGTGAGGTTAGGATTGAACGGTAGAAGTAACGAGAATTTACCACCGAGCTTGCAAACTGTCAGTGGATCTTCTATCGCGAACTTTAAACGCCTGTCTTCCTTCCGATATCCATTGATCTCGTCGATTCTCGTACTTTGAAGACCGAATCCGTATTTTGGCAGAATCGATTGCGATATAATTCGTGAGGCTTCGACTGGAACTGGCATCTTCGATCGAGGTGAGTTTATTTATCTAACGAGCCACTGTTTCTGTGGTAAATTGTATTTTATTCTATTGAAATGTTCTTTTTCCTGTGTGTTATTTGTGCTGCGAATGTCTACACTGAATTAGTTACTATTGCAATATTTGTTGAATGCTATCGAAGCAAACTTTAATTAAATCTTGAACAAAATTCGACTAAATATCACGCAATCGTTAATTGGTCTGGTCAATAGAGCAATTAATGGAAACGTCTGTGTTATTTTTGGTTCTGGGTCACGATAATGTTTGTCCGCGGAGCAAATTTTATTTATTATTCCAGCATACAAATGCACCAACCGTATCTGCGTAAAATCCTCGTAAATTCGGCGGCTTCCCTTTCAAGTCCCTCGGCTAAATTGAGGATCAATAACCACCATCAATTAAGATAAGGCTGGATGATGCGAGATCAACTTTCCCGAATTCCGGGTCGGCAACGTTCGCTTTTTAGTCCCGCAGCTGTCGTATTTAAATTATTATTTCAATTAACAAAATCGCAATTTACCAGCCGTTCTTAACTTTGCCTTAAGAATTTTCCCACAGAATTTTTGCTCGGACCTATTCGGTTTTTACAATATTACAAAAACTTCTTCTTAATTCTTGAGAGGAAATTACTTGAATACATTAGCGATTCCTTTATTTGTGAAATTAAAATCTCTTTCCGTAAAACAATTCTTTTGGTCGCACACAATGAATTTAATAAAAATTCTAATAAATCCTGTAACATCTTTAATTTCAATTTAAGCCTACTTCAAATTACTTCTTTCAGAAAATTTTATTTTAATTCTCACTGAACCATCAAACGTTTTCCTTTAGATTCAAGGAGTTAATTGTTTGTTCAGTAAGTTTCGTTCCCACGTATCCAGCCGCTTAGCATTTTTACCCGTGAAATAATCATTCGTAATGATGCAAATCACGATTATATTATTTATGACTAATGATGTAGTTAATAGGTAACGGCACGGACACGGCTTCTGGTATTTTCTTTCTATTTCGATCAATTGCCGGGTGCGTGGCTTGGGAAAAAAATGCGAGAACCTGTTGCCACGTTAATGACTTCATGATTGTTATCAAACAAAGTCTGCGCGAGCCGATCATTAAATCGATATCGTTCATCTGTCTCGTATTTCTCTGTATCCGCAGCCGTTTCGCTTCGATTCCTTCGCGTTTTCATCGACAATGCTGATCGTTTTTATTTCCTCTATCAAACTTTCCGACCCTTTTGCTCGCTCTTAAATATTATTCGAATGCTGAATAAATTGTGATAGTATATCTAGTATTAATATTGTTATCTGTGGTCTGTTCTAATATTATTGTGGAAGAAAACTAACCACCTCATTTTCATAATAAATAGCAAACATCTATAACAATTTCACACGTTTTGTGTACTAATAGGTTACATCCGTTTAAAAAAAAAAAATAAATGAATAATTTCAGTGAATCGTTTTTGTGTTCAATTACTGGAATAGCAAATTTTTGAATAACAATATGTATTCGTGTGCGCATGTATTAAAATAATATTAAAATAAATTACTATTTTTACCGAGCGAAGTAAAGAGTATTGGATAAATGAATATTATTGGACGATAATATTCCATAAATAAGCGTAAATAAATGACAATTGTTTTCAGCCCAAAAATCGCTAACTCACATTTGCGTTCTTTACGAATATCGTTCCACCGCTAGTAATGTTACCAATTATTGTATTTATTTTATCTACAAAATAAACTAATTCCAATTTAAACGTTCGCCAAGTAATCAGTGACGGAGTGTATCGATGCTAATCCACATCCCAATTGTTTAAACATACGAATGAAAATTCATAGAGCTTGTCAAGTCTCTGAGTTTTTCGTGCAAGGATTGAATAGGAAATTTTTAACATATTTATTTATACGGTACTTGAAACTCGTTCGTTACGTAACTTTGAAAAATAATAATCGTATATCTATACATTTTTTTGGAAATGGATTTCGTTGAAAATATACGCGTATTCGCAAACGTATATCGACAAATTTAATAAATAAATTAATCAGAATAATTGCTATAAAAAATTGATTATTTTTAAGAATGAAAGAATTTCGTTTTCTTAATGACTGAAATTTTCAGAGGTGTGACGACCATTTATCGTCTGAATCAGTTTCAATTTACGAACCACTTGTTGGCTCGGTGATTTTTGTTATTTTACTTTGCATTAAAAATACAGATGGAAAGCGATTCTACGAACCAAAATAAAACGAAAATGTTGAGTAAAATTTTTGGATACGTCGTTTCCTGTATAATCGAATTTCAAAATTGCCGTGCCCTAAACGGACTTGGAGTCGATTTTACAGAAAAACGGTGCCTCGTACGAAAAAATTGTATCCCTCGATTTTAATTCATTTTCTCTTGTAGGATTACGTTGTTTTTACCCTTCGTGCGCCCCGCGCGTTTTCGAACTCGATTTTCTCGAGAAGTACGACTCCAACGTAAAAAATTCTCTGGGTACTTTCGACGTGTTTTTTCTCAAACTTTCGTTTGGCGTATGAGAATACCCTGCTTCGTTTTCTCCGGGACCAAGGGTTACGCGGTTGGCGACACGCTGCGAATTTCGAATACACACGGCGAACGTTGTGTCATGCCCTTGGCAAGATTAATCGTCGCGAAGCTGCGGTCAGTTGGCTGACAGCCCGACTAGAAAATGAAGGCACTCGAAAAATGACTGTGAAAGGCGACAAAACAGTAACGAATCGCTCGTTCTCCCTGACGTATCGATGGAAAATCGCTACTGTAAACTGCTTTCCTCAAGAGTCTGTTTCTATGAAGAACTTTTCTGGCTTTATATTAGGTTGTTCCAAAAGTTTCTTCCATTTCATTAATAAGTAATACATACACGATATTTTATGTTTAATGTTACATTGTACAATTGCATACAATTCATTTTGCTTCATTACTGTTACAACGTTAACATCTAAGAAATTAGGTTGTCTATTTGTATAAACATTGCCATACAAAATAATTGAGTGCAAGTCACGGAAGAAACTTTTGAGACAACCTAATATTAAAGAAATTTATAGAATCTCTTTGAAAACGTGTGACTTCGAGAGGAATCGAAAATGGCGGCAACAGTTCTTTCTAACTTTGTTTATTTTTCTTGAACCTACTCCCTTGATTTGAAATCTAGAGGAGACGTGAAGGTCAGCTTTGTTTATTTTTCTTTAATCTAACCTCTTCTGTAAGTGGATGCATAGAGGTTATTCGAAGGTCAGGTGTCCCAAATATCCACTTCTCTTGGAGAACGCGCTAGAGATCTATCAAACGGCGTAGGCTCGCGATCCCGACAGGCGTGAACACTGAATCTTTATTTATACGTAGGAATCCCCGTTCTTCAGAAAATTGCAGCAAGTTTGCATTCGCTGGTAACGTTCCCGTCCCCGAGTATCCCGCGACGTGCAAAGAATACTCGACAAAGAGTCGCAAGAGGCTTCAGCGAAGGCAAACGGGCACAAAGGCTCGTCCGAAACCGCGGAAACTTTATTGGCGCGTTCCGATTACGCGCTTTTGTCGAGCCGAGTAGCCTCCAGCGAGAACGCTACAAGATCTTCGTCGTTTCGCCATTCGACTCAGGCGAGGTCTTCTTTGAATCGTCACGCCTCAATCGTGGCACCGAGAATCGTAGTGTAAGTACGGAAAAAGTGAAAAGTGGAGCTTACCATGACCCTCCCACTTTGTCGAGATGTGTAACTCGATTTTTTATTTTATAATTGCGGTACTATTATTCTCACCCCCTCTGTTGGAAGCCCGAAATTCACGAATAAAAATTGTTTATTTATTTTTTATTGGTTTCGTTATAATACTACTTTAATTAATTCCAAATTATACATCGATGGCGCGAGAGAATTACAAAAATTATTATTAATAATCTTGGTTAGTTCAACGAGGATTAAAATCGTTCGCTTTATTTAATGCAACTGTAGCTTGAATTATAGCGAGTTAACGATGCCTGGATCGCAAGAAGTTGTTCTGGAAGGAATAGAAGAAAGTCACCGTGGAAGCGGGCTCGAAGAGTCCAGCTGCACCTTGGAATGGCTCGTCGAGACGCGTTGAGAGACAACTCGTGTCAACGGGCGCGGTGAATTAATTCATCATTGAAGCTAACGAAGGGAATAGCTAGTTGCAGCGGATGAGGTGGACGCGTGTAATAATGAGATGTCAGATAAGAGCCGGCTGAAAATCCGTTTCATCGCAGTCCGATTCGCTTTTTCACGCTGCCAGCCTGACGCGGCGATGTTCCTCGCTGATCTCGGAGGATAGCCGCGCGTCCGCTCGAAAACGAGCAAGAAATCGAGCTTGACAGGACGATGACGGAGTATTTGCAAATTTCTGACGATGAAGAGATACTTGTGGAACTTCTAAGTGTCAGCAAAAATGATCTAATCGTTACATTTCACTTTGTACAATTTTGGAACACCTTGGAATGCCCATAGACCTGTGATTTCTGAAAAATAACTAGAAAAACTTAACAATTTTTCCTATATATCATTGAAATTTTCAAAATATCTGACTCTCAAATGACCTACGTCAAGTGTGTAACGCTTTGCCAGTGATGAACAGTCTTGGAATGTTTCTAATACTTTATTTGGTCTTAAAATTATACTTCTCTATAGCTAAATCGTCCGCCATTTTAGAACATTCGATGCTTCTAGCGAGATCCGAGGTCTGGCTGTGTAATACAGTGTTCGATCAAGCGTCCACGCAGTATTTTTCCCAATTATGTGATTATTCTAAGACTTAGAATCTAAGTCTTTACTGTTCGAGAGCAACATCGTCGAGATTCTAGGCTGCAAGAATTACGCTCTGCATTGTTTAAGCGTCGACAAATCTTTGCTAAAATATGGAGTACCTTCCAACATGGGAGATGTCCGATTAGAGTATAAAAGGATGCGTCTGATCTACAAGCTCGAGTCACTTTCCAATTTTATTCCGAAAAACAAATCCATTTTGGAACGATCAATCCTTAAGTAGCAACGGTGTTCGATAACAATATTTTCCACTAAGAGGTTCTACTTTCCAAGTGTCATCCAGTGTCTGTTAAAAAGCAGAGGAACAAAGGCTCTTGGCATCAATATCCAGTGACACGTACACACTAGAACACAATTCTTCGCATCTAAGAGTCTTCAAAACTGTGTTGAAAACACTTTCTAGGAACCACAATCTTTATCGTGACAGAAAAACTGACTATCCTCATCCACCATTCCAAGTACACAAGTGTCACTTTCCGAAGCTCTTCAGACATCTATCGCAACACTGCCTAAGAAACGAAGTCCCTCAACATCCACAGACTGCTGAATTCCCTATCCTCGTTCACCTGATCTCAAACGACACCAAAATGGACTCAAGTGGCTAGCCATCCTCAAAGACTCAATCCTCCCCATCGACCACCAGATGTCACACCGCGTCGTAATCCAGTCGCACCTGGGTCACACTTTTCCTGGACAGTTCCCAGCGTTTCCCTAGACAAGCCGCGTCCGTTCGCCGATGGAACAATGACCACGCGTCGTGGAAACGATATGGCGTTGCTCGTTTAGCGCGAGAGATATGCCAGATCGATTGCGTTATCGCCACCAGAGCTGTGATGTATCGCCGACGCGCGGCCAGGATTTTTCCTACGAGCAGCGCTATAACTACGTTCACGATCTTATCGTCTTTCCTGCGTTATTGTAGCCATTGCCCAATGGGACACTGCCTTTTGCTCAACCGACCCCTAAGTAACGGATATCGATCACCGAAGTTAGAAAACGGTGCTTCAGCGTGTGATATTCGCGTCGATTCTTCGAATGTTGAAGTTGAACTTTGAAAAAGTTCCGACTAAGAAGGGAAAAAGGGACTGCTGAGGTCTATGGTCTCTCAGCAATTTCTGATAATGATTCCAGAGATTGGAAAGGTTAAAGAAGACTTTATTTATCAGCTAGGAGGCTCTGTTGATGTTGTGACCTATAATTCTGAAGTCTAGAGCCTCCCATACTGTTCTGTCAATATTATGCTTACTGCAATAACTTCCAACATTGTTCAGAACCACTACTGAGACGGCTAAAGCACTACACGAAGATTCTTCCATCAATATTTAACAGTTTTGGAATAACCATCAGGTTCTTAGGTTCTAAGCTAGTCGAAGGGATTGTCCGCCCCGGCAGTCCGTCTGTTTATTTTTAAACGAAGGCTAGAAGGCGATTCCGGCTGCTAATTAATCCTCGCACTAACGACCTTTTTCGTTTCACCTCGTTACATGAAATTTATCACGGCTCTCATCAGGAACTCGGCAACTCGTCGAAAAGTTTCTGTGCAGAATTGTTCGCAACTTCAGCCCAGTCGCTCGCAACTTCGTTCGTAAAAACATGGCGAACTCTTCGCCAAAGAAATTCACTACGGATTCTTCGCACTTTTCGTTTCGTTACGATTAACTTCGATCGATAAAAAGAAAGGAAATGTAAATATCGAGCTGAACGCAGTGGAATTGTCACGATATGATACTCCTTTAGGCTTCGATAGCTACTTAACCCTCCATCAACAATTTTCTTAATTAAATTTCCTTCAAACTTCACGTCTCCAGGTCAAAACCTCCAAGTGTGTCACAAAAATATCTTCATTTTTAATCTGATTTTCAACTGACCGCTTCACTAGGTAATCAATCCTCATCAGTCTTCGTTCTACCAGACGCAGCTCGTCGCCACTGACGGTTCTTCGAATCATAGCGCAAACTATCGCTGGGAAACGATTAATTTGACGATTCGGCGACAACCTATAGCGCTAAGAGTCGACAAATGAGGTAATTAAACGGATCTAATTAGCGGCGGTTTATCGACAGCCAGATTAACAATGTCCGTTCAGGGCAATCGGGGGTTGCGCGACGCATCGGTGAACGCGCTCGCGTGCGCGCGAACAAAAGCCACGCTTTTGCCAGATTTTTCCCGTCGGGTGTGCCGTGCAAGACAGACAAACAGACAGACGCCTGTTCCCGCGAAAAATCACCGCGCTTCCGGTGGACAATGGCACCGCGCCAAGATAACGAGCAGGGTACGTGTTCGCGAGGATTTTGGTGCTTTAAGCAATCTCGATGGCGTCTTTGAATCACTTGGAATTTTTGGAAAAATTCTGAACATATTTATTGACGAGGAAAGGCCTGACATTTTATTTTAATTGGGATAGTAAAAATGTTTGGACAAAGATGATTAAATGTAGGTGATTCATAACTTCAGAAAAATGTTAATCGGAAAATTCAGAGCCTCGTATTTTTCTCAAATTTTTCTGAAGTTCGCGTGAACGGATACCGAGCACTCCAATTTTTATACTTTTATTTTTTTTAAATTAACAGCCGATAAAACATCTTTCTGTCTGCTCAGCACGAATTTATAAAGGAATTTTGGATCGCGTCTCTTTATACTTTATATGTCAATCAACGGCTAATGGAGAGAAGAATTAGCTCGCAGATCGCGGCGAATTAATGAAATTTCCTACAATTTTAATTTAGTTACCCCGTCGATTCGTGCGCGGTAAAGAGAGCTTTTACTTTAATTTTATTTTAATTGGTTGCCACCGGGAGAGCACACGCGATGGCAGAATTGATGAATTTTCCCTCGACCTTCATTCGATTTCGCCAGATCGCGAGTTTACAGGTTTAATTCTATTTTAATTGCTACTTGGCGCGAAGAACTGCGGGATTAACGAATTAACGTAAAACGTGAACTATGCAAAATAGCTCCCGTTTGGATGTTAAAGGAATTATCAGCCGGCGCTCGCGATGGGGGCATTAATGGACCTTCCTTTATATTCAGTTTCACTGGTAATTGGTTCGAAGAACCGAGGGGCCTCTCGTGGCGAAATTAACGATTCCTCTTTCAATTTTAATCATTATTTAGCGCGTCGGGGATTCGAGTTCGTTATCGCGCGATCAACGGGTTTTCTTACAATTTTGATCGTACGAGTGAAACGCGCACAGAAACGCTGGCTAGCAATCGAGGTTTTTACGATTTTGCTTTTGAAATTGAGTTTAATTTCCCCGTTAACGATTTCGAGTCTGCATCGATTCCCAATGGCTTCGAGATGACATTTTGAGAAGAATCTCATTAATTCTGACGCGTATGAAGGTAACGTGATTGTTAAGGGATATATTAAGAATGTTATCGGTGATAACTGCGGACTGGAACCTTCGAATGTCCGCCATTTTCCAACTTACAACGAGGAAAAACGTTACACCAAGTTTGAATATTGAAAAGTACGAGGTCCTGCTGCTTTGATATGTGGGGAAATCAAAATGGAAGACTATAAGTAGCCAGAAATAGAACAATCACCGGAATTCTACGTTAATTTTAGTTTATGTGCCTATTAAAAATTGAGGACATGTTTAATTCAGTGTAGAGTAAAATTGACAGCCCTTATATCACCCTGTAATACGCTTCTGGACTCTCAATCAACAATTTTTAATTTGTTATAGGTAAGAGGACACTTGGCTGATGATACATTTACAAGATTCAAGATTACAACATCAACAGCTCACTAATTAATCGATATATGAATCGTTACTCCCCATAAAATGTGATCTAGCAGTGCCTTAAAAAATTGGATGACTTTTAATGCATCTCGAACCAAGATCCTAAAACTCTGAGAAGTGCATCTACCTACAAAACAGAAGCCAGCGACGTTTCACAACAGTTGTGCGGTCTAAAACTTGCTCAACTTTATCAATAGTATACGAGTCGCTAACTACACCAACAGATAAATCATAGTAGTCAATAAAATCCGGTCCATCAGTAAGCAGTTTGCCGATGTTGGCTTCATCCAGGGATCCACCGTCTCTATCATATGAACCCTAAACCAGCATCTGACCTCAACGTCGTCAACCGCCCACACACGCTAACTAGCCAACAGATAAATCATCCCATGGATTCCCCATAAAATTCAATCGACGCGGAGAGCAACCAGGCACCGCCAGCGAGGCATCTAACAACGTCGTTGCAAAGATTGACAGGCGTACAGGCGGCCAAGTGAAAACACATGCCCGCAAACGTTAACAAACCGATCCAACGGCAACGTCGATTCGGAAAACGAATGTATCTTGCCATCTAAGCGGATGAATAAACGATGAAACGGTTTTCTCACGTGCCGGGCGTAGATCTTCCCTGGACGATCGCTGCGAGCGTCATCGCTACCCGCCGGGCTTTCCAGTAACGATACGTGCTCTGCGCTCGCGAAAACCGGAGAAAGTGAACGCAAAACGAATCAACCAAATGTTTCTAAACGGCGGCTACCGCCGAAATAAGCGTCAGAACGCGGATATCGGTTTGCGCAAACGCGTAACAAGTTCACCGCTGTCGCTCGTAAAAGTGACCCGCGGATACAGTAATTAAATACCGGCCGATTTTTCTACCAGCGAAGCTCTTTTTCACCGCGGCCTGCCCGAGGAATTCCTGATCGGAGAACCTGGCGGAACGATGCTTGAACTGGCTAAGGCAACGAACACCCGATCACTGCTGTTTTTTGGTGTAACAGAGACTCCCAGACGACTCTGACGCGGCAATTGACGACTTCTACAAGGACTTCTGGAAGATTCATGGGGATTCTGAGGAATTGCTGGGGAATACGACTCGAATGGGGACCTTGGTGGCTTGATTCTGACGATTTTTGAGGTGATGATGACTGGTAATCTTCAGAATTGTAATTTGGTTTCTCAAAGAACCAATGATTTTACTGAGGTCACAGAAGATATCTGATATTGACTAAATCCTCAGTAAATCCTCAGAAGTTCAACTTGGTTTCCCAAAGAACCAACAATTTCATTAAGATACTTAAACTCTCTAATATACTAGTTACTCAACGTTGAATCATAGACTTGGACTCTCTGAAAACACGAACGGCTCCTCGAATTTACTAAATCCGCACAGAAGAAACTTGATATCTCAAGAAACAACGATGTTGTCAACGCAACAGAAGTTCTTTTTACGCTTTGGTAACTCTGTCTCGGTGGGTTGTAATCCGAACAGCAAGTTTTTGAACATTTGCAACAACTCCGCGGACCTTCTAGACCTCAACTTCGATCACAGTCGCGAACTCGCGTTTTTGCGTGACCCGTTCCGCCAGCGTTGAGTCAAGTTTTTCGATTTCTACTTCGAGAGACTTGTTTACCCAATTTCAACAAAAACGAACGCCCCGGTGTTTTCGAAAACAACGATTTAACGAGGATTGGCTGTTTCTTTCGGGGATACCGTATCGCCGGTACGCTGAATCCTAAACCAAACACTCGTGGAGCCGAGTTTACATGTGAATATGACCACTACGATCACTTAACGTCCAGATTCACAGGTTTCATTGAAGTTCCACGAGCCTACGTGGCCGTAACACGCGCTACAACTGGTTGAGGACGCCGTTCGTAGCCAAAACAGGATATTTATCTGATCTTGTGACTCTGCCGCGAATAAGTAGCGCTTTATGACAGTTTTTGAACTCGCTTATCTATATAAAACCTGTTTTACTAGGAAAGAAGACTTGGGTATCTAATCTCTTCTACCCCTTATTATAACGTATACTGTCTGGAGAGACTTTGTATTCCGAAATTTACCTGAATTCGCAAATACGTTCAGTATTTTGAAGAGTAATTCATTTCTTGGCGATGTTGTCTCTACTATCCAGCCTATTTCCGGTCTGGAAAAGATACTGTATGAGATAGTTTCTCTAATTTGAATTCTGGTTGATCCGAAACAGAAGCCTAAATCGTCTAATTCACCAATTGTGGACTTGTTTCCAGGAAGTGAAAGGTTACAAGCCTCGTGCGACACGATATAGTGTGTTCAGTGACAAATAATTGTGAGTCCCAGTATAGAAGAATATGTGAATAAGTTTGTGACTGTATATCAAGATGAACGTTAACCTCAGTTCCCTACTAGATGCTGTTAAACCATAAATATTGCCTAGCAGTGGTCTCTCTGGATACTCTAAGCACTGTTTCTCGTCTAGGCACTTTGCTCTGCAAGGTTCATGAGCAAATTTTAATTATTCACCATCGACACCCTATGAAACGGACCTATCCACCCTTCAGAAAGAGATTTTTCAACGGACGGAAGCTCTACAGAAACAGGATTTTCAGCCCTAATACCTCTCATCGGTGGAACACAATGCTTCGATACACTTCATCCGAAAACTGGCCACTAGCGATCTAGGGAATCTTAGACGCAGACACGGCACTCATATGATTTCCATCTATCCTTCATCAGAAACGGATACTGTAACAAGTTAAGACCCGTACCGCAACACCGTTTATCGGGCACACTTCGGTGAAAACTGTCCACTGGTGATAACTAACGATCCTAATCTTTCGTCAACGCACTGACCCCTAGCCGCGAGTACACGACACTCGGAGGATCTTCGTGACTAGGATAAGAACACAGTTCGCTCACCTGGTGGCGTGATGCCGTGTGGGTTCAGATGCGGGTGATGATGCGCGCGACTGAGGATTCCTTTTCCTTGTAGATGATGCGCCGTCGGACCAGGCGAGCTGGTCGCCGGCAAGTGGGCCGCCGGATTGTAGAATCCGGCCGCTGCCAGGGTGGCAGCGCTGAAGTAGCTGGCCACGACTACTGCCGAGGACGGATGCGACAATTCCCTCTGGCTGAGCAACGGCGGCGGCGTTTCCGGTGCCGCGGCTGGACTACCAGGTCCTCCTGGTGGCGGTGAGGCGCTTCCTTGCGACGACGAACCGCCCAAAATCGGCGGATGAGTGTTGGCCGCGGTCAACAACGAGGAGACGCTGAAGTCCGTCGGTCGTGGGGCTGCTGGAGCCGGCAGGTGGCCGCCGGATATGTGTCCGTTGGGGTTGCTGGACGGTGTCCCAGCGATCGACGTTGGGAAGGGCGAGTGCTGATTCAGAGCCGTCGCTGACGCGGGGTACGCCATCCCAGGCCCCCCCCGCCTCGGCCCTCGGCCCCGTGTTCGCACCCTCGACCACGTTAGCCTCCAATTCTCGTCTACGCCGTTGACCTTCTATGTCCTTCGCGGAGGAGTCCACCTCCTCCTCCACCACCTCCTCGACCCGTGATCGCTGCTGCAGCGCGGAGGGTTGCGGAGTGCTGGCGCAGTGGGTACCCCTGCACGCTGTGTCTTGTTCGAATCTCATCGAGACGGGCGAGTGTGCCGAGTCGCGCGAGATTCCTCTTCGAGTGACTCAAACCGAGGGACTCTATAACCTAACTGACGCACTGTCTGTCCACTAATCGCGACACTTCAGGCCGCTACAATCGCGTCTCTCGTGTCCGTTGTCTCTATCACTGGCTAGCTGACCCGTCCACCTATTAACTGTTCGGTTGATTCTCGGACATGTTTGGGAAGCGTCGCTCCGGCCCGCTCAGGAGCGGATTCCGCGGTCCTGGCTACGTTCTCGTAGCTCCCACTGGGATCTCTCGGTCGCCTCAAGCACCGTCGCGAGCCGTCCAGACGACATATCGTGCGTCGCGACGGTCTTGCTACGCGACGAACCTCTCGGCTCCCAGGAACAGCACTCTCTGTAAACACCCGGTCCACCAGCACCGTAAGCACACTTAATTCAATCAACGAAGACACACTGTGGGCCGTCGAGCTCTTCAACGAGCCGGTGGATTTTTCGGACGAGCCTGCTAGAGATGAAGCACTTAACGGGATAGTAGTTATCCTGCGGTTCACTGTTCACTGACGTGCACTAGGTCCGCGGGAAGTTCCTCCCAGCGCACGCTGATCACCTCACTGCCGAATCCGGTTTCGTTGGCGCGACGGGGGTACGCGACGACGCGGGAGAAGCTGGCGAGCAAGAGCGCACCGGTTCGAGCGGCGTCCGACGGCCGGACGACGCCGAGGACAGTTCAGCAAGCGTATATCCGCACGTGAAAATCAGACGACAAAAAGGCAAGAGAGAGGGCTCTACGGCTTGGCTCAGCAGCGAACCTCGGCTGGGGCTGGAGAGCGGACGAAAGGTGTTACTTGGGTGGCGCCGCGATGGTCACTGAGCAGCGCTAGGATTGACACCTCCTCTGGGGGCTCACCCCCACACCTCCCGCGGAGGTGTTGGTGTGCTAAAGTCCTCGTCCGGATTCAGGGCGTGTGTACGCGCGTCTACGTGTACGCGGACGCTCGCGTGTGCGTGTATACAGACGAGCGGAGTGTGCCTGCGCCGCCGAACGGACGCGGGAGGCGTGAATGCTGGAGGGCAGCGACGCGAAGACTGAGACGGTACAGGGGCTCCTCCTCCCTTCCCCTACGACCCCGAGTGACGCGCGCGGTGGGGGAACTCGCCAGTCGAGCCGTTCTGCGCTGTACGCTCGATGAAGAAGGAAATACGATTACGCGAGCGATAGAAGAGCGTGGACGTAGCAGTCTACTGGCGCCCTTCCACGAACTCCAGCGGGCGATAATGAGCGCTCGTAGCGCGGATTGGCGTTCCGGCGCCAATCCGAGGCGCGTTGCTCTCGACGCCTTTTCCGACGTTCAGCGTTTCTCTTGCACTCTCCGTGTTTCTCTCGTCTATCTCACTTATCCCCTCCACACACTAGGTTCTGCACGACGCTCCGAACGTTCTTCCCTCGATCTCTCTCTCTCTGCCACCACCCCCCACCATCCGGCGTGTAAGGGTGTTAACCGCGAGTACGCCCATTAACACCACCCTCCCCGCGGTCTCTGCTCCGTAGGCGGGGGTACAGTGTGGAGGGGGAAACGCCGATCGACGTTGCTCGAAACTTCGCTGCGAGAACGTTGGCGATTGACACGCTGGATTTTTACCGGTGCTTGCCGAACGACTCGTTTTCCGCGGACGCTTGACGTTGAGGTGTTTAACAAAGAGAATATTTCAGAATTCTCGTGGAAAAATGTCTGAAAGCATTTTTGAGAACGTTATGGTGAAAGTCTTGATCTTTTAAAAATTGGGAGAGTTTCTATAGTATAGTAAGAAAACGTAGTGTATCATTTCCACCGTGTTTCACTCGAGTTTGATCAATTTATGCTTTATGTTTCGAATTTTTTATCAATATCATGAGAGAAATATGAAGTTCGAAGTATTTTATATTTTAAAGATTCCAAGGCTTGGAGTCTTAAATGAAAATCATGTTGATTTGAATAGAATCAATACATCTAAATGTTTACGTAAAGGGAAGCTACATTTTCTTACCAAAATGGACAATACTTTGTCTTAAAAGCAGTATTTGTTATAGTATCAATTTTTCACACTATTCCAGTGATACATTGAGCGCATATATTTAGAGTTTAAATTAATCGCGTGAGTCGTAGCCGCGTAACCGCGTTTAAATCTTCTTGAACTTGAGACTGGTCGAACTTATAGCGATAACGAAGATTCACCGCAGCCCTGTTTACTCTGCCAGATGGGGAATCCGCGTTCATCCATCGTCAAGCGTTTCGGGGGTGCCCGACGGCCCGTTTTCTCTATTAATCCGGAACGGCACTTCATCAGTCATAATTCAAGCCGATTGGCCGTGTCGAGAGCTGTCCGAGTTTTCCGCGAAAAGCCGAGTGAGAAATTTTCGCGAGCTGTGCCAAAATTCGCGCTAGCCAGCGTCACGAGCGTCACCCCTCCCATCGTTCGCGGTCCCCCTCCTCCGCGCAGCGTCACGGGAATTGACTTGCGCCGCGCGACAGCGAAGGAGAAACCGCTAGCCACGCCCTCTTGCTCCCACCACCGCGGGACTCCCTCCTACGCGCTCTCACGTGACCTCTCCCACCAGATGTCTCGCCGTCAGTCTCGCGGCGTCCCTTCGCCACCTTTCCCCTGCCTGCTCGCGGTTCCGCCCCCCACCGCTGCCAGAGAGAAACCTCACGGTTTTTCGCTACGTCGTCGTGTGGCCCCCTCGTCCTTCGCACCGTCGAGTGTCAGCGAGACGCCCAACGCGTCACAGTGTTGCCAAATCCGCGAGAGCTTTTCCACCGGCGAGACCGAGCCACTGTGATTTCCAGAAACACTTTCTGCGAAAGCTGGCTCTGGGAAATTGGCGATCCTTTTACTTGCTTTGGCCAGTTCTTCGAGACGAACAGATCGCAAGAGTAACTTTTGTTGTAGAATTTTTAAATGTAGAATTTATTGGAGAATCGTTAACTTTCGGGAGAGTACGAGGACAGTGTTTCGGTTAGTTGTTCCAAGATCCAATTTTATTTTTATTATTGTGTTGGAACAGAAATTACATAGTCGCTCAAATTTTTCTATAAATACAATACTACTTTTTCGCAAAAAAGATTTCTATGTTCTGGACAAAGTCCACCAAAGTTGAAAATATCTAAATTACCGCAACAGTACTTAACAGTCCATTTTAGTACCACCTTGGAAGTCCTTTCACCTCATCGACAATGCGATCGATAAATGAAACTCTTCAAGACGGAAGAAGTTTCTCAATAGGGTTTTCCATCGCAGTCTATAAAATTTAAGCTTGAAATGACGTCTCTATTAACGGGCAGGGTCTCGTAACCAATTTTTTCCCACTAAATCTTGCAGAACGTCTTAGACAAATTTACTTCGACGTCATTCTTTCTCGAACCCCATTACCCACGAAAAATATCTCCATTCAACAAGTTTTAATCCAGGCTGCCTTCCCGAGGAAAGTGGTCGAATCCGATGAATTACAGTTTCTAACATTCAAATTGATACGACTTAATTTATCAAGCATCATCTGGCCTTTATTAGAATTTACCACATGGTTGATTGTTCATTTTATTCTATTTTAAATTATATTTTGTTTCATTTTACATATTTATATCATTTCTGCTCAATAAGTGTTTAATTTTGAAAGCAGGGAAATCATTTTGTTTATATTTAAGCTTCGATGATGATTTCCCATTGAGCGTGTTGGGTTAACTTCGTCGACGACCTGTTCGCGGATTTCCACGCGGATCAAGATAATTCCGCGATGTGAACTCGCGCGATCAGCCGCGATTAACAAGCGTTAACGTCTGGCTGCCTAGCGTGTGCTCTCAAAGACATACCTGGAAGTAATATAGTTTCGATACTCGGCCTCAGAATATTCGCTGCGGCTGTAACAGACTCTGAATGCGCATTGCGATCGCGCTGGTGTAAATAGAGACGACCACAGTTACGATCAATTCTGCCAGTTTTCAACGTTTCGATGCTCGACGCCGTTTATTGTCGTCAATGATAGCCAATTTTCACTCGAATAATAAATAACAAATATAAACACGGTGCAATCATTGGTATATGTCAATATTAAATAAAACAACTAAAATCTCGTCGTTTTAAAAACCAGAGAATGTACGATTTTTATAATTTGTGTTATGGAGATGTTTTGTTTTATTGCCACAGCCGTTTTTATGTACTGTTTGTAATAGAGAAAACATTGGCTTCGATCTTCTTCTTCTATTACATTTCAACAAATTTGTATTCAAGGTTCATGGTAGCGTCTCCTCGCATTGGTCAGTTATTACTTATTATTATTACTACAAGTGCCGCGAATTGCCCCCCCAGAGTGTGCATATTAATGTGTATTGTCAGCTGTCGTGTGTCTGCTAGACAGCCACGAGCGACAACAAACGGGAATTGCTTCCGAGGCAGCGAGGACACCCGTACCTACATAAGTGCATACGTGTTCTGCTCGCTACGTTGCATTAATTATTGACAAAAAATGTCTTGACATATTCTGATACACCTGGGGGTATCGATGGATCAATACCGAACACAGGGACGAAATTACCCTCCGTCGTATAATTTACTATGTCGCTGACAGTGTCCGCGGATCCTCGTGATCCTTCATTACAAAATTATTCTTAGTGCCACGGTACATTCTGGGAAAGACTAGGTTTGGTTTAATTTTTAAGCAATTCTTAAATTGAAAATGGCTACAATTCTCAATTATTATGAACATTTATGTCTCACATTTTGGAGAAAACTAAAAGCATAGTTAGTTGAGTAAATAGAGTACTGAAAGCAAGAATGTTCATTTTTACAAGAGCAATTGACGGACAGATAGCTAATTGGCACATACCCTCGCCGAAAAAGCGACGAAGAAAGGAGAAGTATCGTGAAAGTTTTCCTTCCTTTCGCAAGCGAGGAACGAATTCACCTTGCACGATGATATTTGATACGTAGGATGAAAGGTTCCTGTTTCAGGCTTCCTTTTTGATCGTGTAACACTTAGGATCAGCTTCTCTGCCCTCAGCCACGGCGTACTTTTGAATTCTGCGAATTACTCTTCAAATAGTTGCAAACTTCTCGGCGAGAGTAGCAACAAGCTGCTGCGCTCGGCTGTTAGGTATATACCTCTCTCTTAAGCCGTTTACACGCTCGAGAAAGAGCACCATAATGCGATCCCGACTTGTGACATCGAAAATGTAACGGCGGAGTGGAATTTTATTCTGGGACATTTCGTAACTTTCGTGCGCATTCCTCAATGACAAACAACGGTGTTCCGTATCCTCATGAAACTTCGTTACAACCACCTACGTGGCTTTATCTGTTTCGCGAAGAGACGTTCTCTGGGAAATTTATACTCGACTAGACTCATTTCTTTGTACAATATTTGTGCAAGCACGCATGTGACTTCATTTGCTTATTCACTTCATGTATTTATCGAATTGTATTTAGATTAAAATTAATTGTACGTTATTGAATTATACGCAATTTCATTAAATTGTATTCAATTGCGGTTATAAATGATGGATAGCGTTCGTTGGTGTACTGTGAGACGTGCACTCTATAAATAAGACACGTCATTCTTGAAACAGTCAATTGAGAAGATCACTTCAGGGTCAATCTCCACGGGACATCGTCGGTAGCTGCTACAACTTCAAAATGAACATTATTGATAATTAATTATACTATTAAACGACTCGCCAGAACAAAGTGCAACACAACAAGTAGATAGAAAGGCAGAAAACATTGTCAACGATTGAATACACTGTCAAAACCGAAATAATCAGTAGGAATTGCATTGGGAGTGGCTGTTCTTGATGAATGACAGTGCATCGTAAGATATATGACTAAACAAGATGCATCATTTCTGATATGGTCACTTAGTACTATCATTTGTAGACCTCATCATTACTGGAAATGATAAATAGCTATTGAAAGTTGAGGATATCCATTATGGACAATTGAAACAGTGTCACTAGACTCACCAAGCAGTATAGTGTACTGTTTTTCGACTCAATAGAACGCATACCATGAGAAAACACAAGAAGTGATACTTAGGACTGATCATTTTGGAAGATGTGCACTTGCAAGCATAAATAAAGCTATCAACAATGAAGTACGAAATGTATGTAATCCTTAGCAGATAACTACATAGTCAGGGGGCTACAAAGTACCCATCAGAACAAGATGGGAAGTAGGTGTTCTTGAACATGGCTTTGTTGTTAATTAACAGTGTAATTCCTTTGAGCCCAACTTCAGTACACTCTAAAAGTCTCGCCAGAGTGAGCCCTATGCTTCCTTAAGACAAAAAGAATCACAGCAAGATTGGAAAAGGTTGTAGCGAACCCTCTAGCTATAATAAATTGAAGACAAACATTATCAGCAATCGAGTACACCATCAGACCCTAGTACAGGGTGTAAGATAGCAATTATCGCCAGTCGAGCACACTGTCGCCAGACTCTACAGGGCACTCACCACAACCGGACACGAGGTATCATACACGAGCCGGTCATTTCGGAAGACGATCGATGCCGGCAGAGCACGACGGAACAGGATGAGAGAGATCCGCGGGCGCGCGGTTGAACGCGCTTCCGACGGGCTGGGGCAAGAGCAAACTTCGTCCTAGAAGGAGCGTCGTGCAAGGTGGGAGCGAGAGGAAATCCAGCCTCGAGGAGGAAAGCGCTTAAAGATAGGGAGAAAAAAAGGAAGGAACCGAGGGATAAGAGGACAAAGAGCGCGCACCGGGGCAGAGAACGCGAGAGAGACGCGTCAGGGGTAGGGAGAGAGAGGTGGTCATAATCGCGCAGACCGCGTCATAATCCGCGACGAAAAACATTTGACGAGCGCGCCTGGCTGGTAAACGGGCAACGCGATGGGGCGTGGCCCAAGCGTAGCGCCGCCCACGTCACCGGTGAGCTTCCCCCACCTGACGCCGAGCGCCGCGGTAGGGGGTTCCCTGTCTCCGTGGAACGCGCGGAATCGCCGGAACCAAGGGTGGGGGAAGTCCGCGAGACGAGGACGGAGACTCGCGCGGCATTCGTCTTGCGACCGCGATCCGAGCAGGACGGAGCGACTAGATGCCGCTTCCTGCCTTCTCTTTCACGCGTGTTTTTTTTGCGCGCCCGTGGCCGTACGTCGACGTGCCACCGGCTATGGACACCTACGGCGCCCGGTACAACCGATGTTCGAACGCCGCGACGAACGCTGGCATCGCGGAGTCCCGATGTGGCGATATTGAGAACTTCTCTGATTAATAAGAGACGCAAAAATTAGATACACAGTGTATAGGGCATGGGTCACATTCTTTGTTTTGAATGAATTTTTTATTGGAAAGTAGTTTTATTTTCATGGTAGTTTTTTACAGAGCTAAACCCATATCAGTTCAATTTTCTTAGGAATTCAATAATAGATGTCCTCGATAATAGAGTCCTCGCACTAGAGTCTCGACATCCAGGATTCTGATCTCCAAAACCTTCACGATAATACTCTATCTTGTCACCTACGTCCAACCCTTAATTGCTTCAGGATGTAGGGATCGAATCTATAACCAATATGAATTTTCAAACACACGTACAGGAACCATAAGCTACCTAGTCCAACAGATCAGAGTATCCACGATCAGCAAGAGAATTGACTCACGGAGGCAAACTTCACGGACTGTCCCCATTGATCGGGCAACGGGGCAGGTGATAGGAGATTAAAGCAGACGCCGTTGAAAGGCGGCGGAGCGGATAAGAGATCGGAGCAGCGTTCGACGATGGCTACTTGGTTTTATTAGGACGCCTAGCCGGAGCCCTGGCTCTGGCCGAGCGGAGATAGTCCGCGCCAGATATTCCGTATTTTCTTGTATAATACGGCCAGCTAAATAAGGAGTTTCCAGGCGACTGGATCCCCTGTGCGCTACGGTCCAACGGCCAATCAGCGTGGACCGATCGGATCGGGAATTTAATGCAGGTAATGATCGCGAGCACGGCTCACGGTGCATGTCCTGGTACGTAATTGTAAGTGCGAGAGCAGGTCCAGTTGTTAACACTTTGCGGAACGGGCGGTACTGATCGCAATCCCGCAATTATCGGCCCACCGTAATCGTTATTGGGAATTGACGACGTACGACGGTCCGCTTCTCGTTGGTCCATTTGTGAACACTTTGTAGATCGTGTAGCGAGGCACGAGAACGAATTCTTGGGAGTTTTCAGGGTGATTGCTTGTCGGAGACTGTATGCACTTCTCAACCTGAAACGTTTGTGTGTGTTGCAGGTGGGACCTCGCTGGCAGTTAAGTGAACTGCAGTTGGATTCGAAATAGGAACGCGAGAATCAGTGACTATCCAGAGGTACGGGTAGACTGGCTAGAGAGACTGCAGTAGAGGAAGCAAACAGATGGCAGATAGGGATTGTCGACATTGGAGCACTCTGTCAGTAGACTCATCAACCAGGGGAGTAGGACTCATCGAGATAGAGGTGACCAGTGGTAATAATATCGCAAGGATCACTGGATTTTTTAAACAGGAGAATAGACGAGACATTAAAGATTGATCACGAGTGAACGCGTCAGTTACCCAGACCGAGTATAATTAGACAGGAGGTAGACATTGCAGACGGTTGAATAGCCTATCGGTGGACTTAACAAAACAGGAGAACAGGTCGGACCGGAACGCGTATGATCAATGGCAATCGTAAGAATCCGTGACTATCCAGAAGTAGAGACATCGCATCTGAGCTACCTATGCAGGCTACACCAGAATAAGCAACCGGATAGAAGGTAGACGCTATCGACGATGGAACGCTGTCCGTAGACACCCAACACCTATCATTGAATCGATCATCCTATCCCCGACGTGTTTCCAGACGGCACAAACGTCGCGTGAATATTCATCAGTCTTCGATTTGTTAATTAACCATTGTCCCGCGCGAAACTCAGCGCGACGTCCCGACGTTTTTGCATGCTGAGTACGAAGGATCCTCTCCAGGTGCGTCGCGATAAATGAACGCAAGAAGCCAAGAAGCCCGAGCCGTTCGAGCGACGGAAACACTTTCAAAGGAAATGCACACCACCGTAGGGAGATTTACGGAGATGATAAAGCGTCGCTGCATGCGCCGGCTCGTTTTTATTGCCCGCCGCGAGAGTAACAAAACGTTTGATCTGCGACGTCGAGTCGCGGATGCACTCGCGGTTGCGACATTGAAAATCTTGCTCAGCGAGATTATTCGAACGCCTCTCGAGTGTGTTTCTAAAGGAAGCCCCATTAGCAACTGCGCCGAGTAATTTCATTACCTGGACATCGTGAGAGTCATCGCTTCAGCATTCCGTAATCTCGCTGTGACGCGTTTCGTTGAGTCGAGAAGGAATTATTTGGAGAGGTAGTTTATTCAACGAGAGTGCAGAACTCTGGCGAGGATGCGGGAGTGTCGTGTCAGTTGTTAATACAAGTGGAATCATCCTTAAAAAGGAGGGAGATCGGGCAACATGGCTACCATAGTGTGATGAGTTTATGAAGTGAAGTGAGTGTGTGAAGTGTAGTGCTGGTGCAAGATGTATAATTGGTAGTTAATTTTTAGAGCAGTTTTGTAGTGACATAATCAAGTGACAAGCTGTTCATAATCACATAGACCAATTCCAACTCTACAATCTTACACACTAACGGCCCCATTCAATGTCCACAAATAAAATCAAACCTCCCCAGGAATAGTGATCTGTCCTCCCAATTCACTTAACGCTGAATTAATCATATCCAACACTAAACAAAGCAACGTATCGATCCACTGACCAGCCCTCCAAACACAATGACCCTCCGCAAGAATAGTGATCTGCCTTCCCAACTCACCCAACACTGAATCAATCACACCCAACAC
>NW_026535090.1:0-33755 GCF_026225885.1 Hylaeus anthracinus
AACTCTCCTGTGTGTAAGCTCAGCACCCTCTAGCCCCCCCCCCCCCCGCCCCGCCCTCCCGTAGCTTTTATTACCTACACCATGGTGGAGCGATAATATTCCAAAATATTTAACAGCTAAGAGTAGAATAATATTCTAAATATAAACTCCGATAATAAAATATCTTAATCCTCTTAACCGCAGTTGAACGTACAGACTCAATTACCAGCGTCATGCGTGCAAACGTTTCAGTGATTTATTATTCCCAGCGTTAAAGGGTCGCATAAACAAATAAATATTGAACCGTTCAGCGGGCCTAATTACGAGCCATTAACCGGATAGCTCGAGCAATCAATCTCTCGCGTCGAAAGCGCCCCTTCTTGCTCGACGTCGACGCTCGTGTTTCTTTTGTTTATCTACCAATCTACGCCGCGCTGATTTCTCAATGACTTGAACGCGTCTCATTCCTGCCGCGAGAGGTATACGTTAGCGTCGACAAAAATGTACGGTCTTTTTTACCAGAATTCATTCCTCGCATGAAAATACATCGAAAAGTCCTTTATCACTTTGCGATCTGAGACCTAGTCGTCTAGATATAAGCAAATAAAGTTTACCGGGACTTCTAGCGCGCGCCATTTGTATTTCAGTTAGCTGATCGCGCGGCAGCGCATGCGCACACTCGAGAGACGCGCGCCCATAACGCGCACGAACTTGAATTTCTTCTAACTAGATAAGGAAGCGTCCGATCGGAAAATGGACAAAAATTTTCCCGTTTGTATCGACATGAAGAATTGATTTGTTAAAAAATTCAACATCTTTGATAATATCTCACATTTCCACCAGCAGAGAATTGAGTTTTGCAGATCCCCGGTGTACCGTGAAATTCTCAGAAATATTTGTAAAATTGATGAACACAAGATAAAGAACAACAAAGCTCCAGTCATTATTTAGATCTTAAAATGCGTGCCTTAAGCCGGCCCTGATTGCCACGAAAACCTTTCACCGTGAACGTCACGCGATCCTCGAGCGATCTGGTGGAGATAAACGCAACAGGGTGCTGTCAGGCGCTCTCGCGCCTGTCCAACGAAAATTGTAAACGAGTACAAAAATTGGGAGGAGCCGACCGACAATGTCACGCAAATATTTAGCCAAGTGAAAAACGCGCAAGCGTTGCCTGTCGAGCAAAATATTCACGACAAAGGGAATGAAGAGACTTCAGCAATCGAACAGGTGCTAACCCCTTCCGACACTGACAGTCTTGTGACGTGTAACGCCGTTGGAAAATTTAATTATGAATATGTTTTAACGATCTGCAGACCCTGATAGGGAAGACTGCCCTTGTATGCAGCTCTTGAGGGAGTCAGAGAACTTTTATTTGTCTTACTTTAGTGGAAACTTTTAGAACCCCTAAGAGTTAGCACCAACCCTCACGTATCGGGGCCCTTGAGCACACAACAGCTCAGGATCTTTCACCGGACCTCCAGAATCACCAACTTCAGCAAAATCTCAAACCTTCACAAATTAAACAAACCTCGCTGTCCCTTCATCCGAGTTTAGCAACTCTAAATTCCCTCCACGTCGAGTAAATAAAAAATCGTCGACTCAATCCTTCGACAGTCCATCGAAACACAATCCCATGCAATCATCCTGGTGAAGACTCCAAAAGAAAAAAACAGTCACAAAAAACGGCCACCACTTACCTAAACCTCCGATGCGCTCGGCTTCACGTGACAGTCGAGGACACCTCGACGTCCCTGGCTCGTCACCCACGTGGGAATCGCTGTCGAAGGGTGTGAGGGGGCGCTGTGGCTCGCACAAAAACCCGGTGAAAAACGAAGAGGATGCTTTGCCGGCAGGGGATTACGGTGGGGGGGTTGCTTTGAAAGGCTCCCCCGTTTCCAGCGCTCTCGTCCGCGGCGGAGAAGGAAACGTCGATACACGGCCGCCTGCGATACTGACACTTCCACCACAATCGCAGAGCGCATTTTCAGGCGCGCTCAGGCCACTACGGCTAATTACCAGATCCCGACAGAAGACGGGACGAGCGCGACCCTGAGGAGAAAGCGTTCCCCTCGCGGCCGACAGAGAAACTGAGAGCTCGCACATGCGCCCGCGCAGGATCGACGGAGACGAAGCGAGCGCCATTGGTGGGGCATCCTGTCCGAGCGAGAGAGAGAGAAACGGTTGGTGGAAGGGGGATACCCGGCGATTGCGAACGAACGCCACAGGTATATACTATAGACGGGGTTGCCCGAGGGCGAGACGGGCAAGGGTACGCGCTGCTAGACCTTTCGAGAGGGCAGAAGTGTAGCGCAGAGGGTGAGGGGCACGCTCAATGCGAGATTTTTTTGAACGATGCTGCGTGACCTTGATGGACAGACGTGGACAATTAATTATGAGGCAATTTTAACGCATTTTCTAACTACTCTGGAATTTAGAATTTATTTTAAATAGTCCACGAAGGTTGCACAAAGAACACCCTAACGATCTACCATCCTGAAGACAATGCACATAACGCAAAGATATGATCCATTTTTTTTAACATATCTTCCTATAAGTCTTCTAAGGAATGAATATCTCAAAGAATGCTAATTATTTGTTAAATTTAAAAGAGCGAGTCTCGAAGCTAACCTGATCATCGATTAGATTATTCCGGCGTGGATCACACCGAGCACCCTCGATGAAAAGTAAATCGCATCGAGTGGCTCTGGATACGCACGCGAATGCGTGACGGAAATCGTTGTTGTTTCGAGGCAGTGGAAATGTTAACCTGATTCGATAAGATGTGAATAATTGCCTGGATTTTCGCGTTATTGCTCTTGAAATGTCCAACCGTCGACGAATAACTTCCTTCTTCAACCGGAAGTGTATATTATTTTAATTTCAAGGGGAATGAAATCTCGTGTCGATGAAAGATTATCGAAGTCGTTTTAAAGAAATAATAGTAGATGCGATAATAAATAAAGAATTAAATGGACGACATAAAGAATGGTGAAATTAAATGTTTGGAGCCTATATAGGCCATTTTAAATAGTTTTGCTGGAAGACGTACCTCTTAGTTTCTAATCGTTGATTACCTTATGACATTTGTATTGTATTGATGTTTGAGGATCTCGAGAACTACTCATTTTTCTACTACTTCAACCTAATACAATTTCACGTAGAACAACGAAAGGAAACAACCAATATAAGGAAAAGCATACATTTACATTAAAGGAACTAATGCAACTATCAATTGCACATGCACCATTGCACTTATAAATAAAACATGGTCCTAACAGTACGCTTTGAACTATATTCATCTTTTTCCTTTAGACATTTTTATGCTAAATCTACTGGTAACGATCTACTGCACTTACTTGGCCCAACCTGTATAAATACGTGACACTAAGAGGTCCAAATTCTACGTAGCCCAACTTGGTTCTCTACTCAAAAATCCTACCCGAACCCGTTTTCACAATTAAAAAGAATCATGCGCGTAACCTGTCCGAGGACAATTGCAGTTACATTTGCACGATCGTTTTCTTTCTTTTTATTTCTGTTTTAAGTGGCCATTTCCTGCAAAGTGGACGTAAAAATTAACATTCGTCGTTGATAAAGTGACGAGCAGTATTAACGATAAGCGCGAGTTTAGACGTCAAAATGAACGTGCATATTTCATCGCGGCCGATAGCTCAGCTATATTCAAAGCCCGTGCGCGATCACGGCACGGAATGTCCCATTTCGTTGCGCAACAACAAAATTACTGTACCTCGTAACAGACGATATTCGACGATTTTCATTTCTGCTCGAAAATCTAGCTCTTGGTTAAAAAAAAAGAACGGCTAACGAAAAATTTAACAGCGAACGTTGGGAAAATTCAGAATAACGAAGTAGTTGTTATTCAAGTGCCAAAATTAATTCCGAAAAACTGGTTATCAACCTGGAAAATGTATGGGACAATTATATCGTACCAAACTGCGAAAGATTAACTGAAAATTTTATGCTAGACCGAAATTACGCGCTTCAAAACGTTTGAAATTTCCATCCAAGCGTGTAATAGACGATTGGATTCTACAAACACTTCTAAGTCCGCGAAAAAAAAAAAAGGAAAAATATTACACGGCAAAGTGGTAAATGTTTCTTAAGCCGATTGCGTAAGATTTCCATTGGGCCGCGTTGGCGGCGGCGGCTTTATGGTTTGTTGGTCTCGCACTTCGCGGGCTTTATTTGATTTAAAAATCAGAGAAATTAAGTCCCATAAAGCAGGCGCTAAACGGCCCCAACAGACTGCAAACACCGAGTCGCTAACCGCATCAAATCGTCAGAAACTTCTCTTTATTTACGGCGAGCGGTTCCCTCGTGTGTTCACTCACTGCCTAATTGGCTCATTTAAGCGTTCGTTGTTCCTCTCTTGATAAACTGTTTGGAAATTTAATGTACGGCCGAGACCGAGCAATTAGGAGCCGTTCTGTATAGCCCGTGTGGCAAAGAAAACGAACATCGACTGCCAATTCCGTGCTGCTAATTGCGCCAACAGGATTGATCCTAATGATTAATAGGGGAGACAATTTTCATTGCCATTAAGGGAATTACAGTTTCCCGCAAATTTGCCCGGGGACTTGCGTGAACTAAAACACCTGGCGAGTTGGACAGACGTCTGCAAACTTACGATAAATATATTCCTTAAATATATTCCTGGGATGCTCGTCGATAACTAACGATAAATCTATAGGCACAGAATCGATACCACACAATTTGGATACAAATGAATTTTTGGTAGTATTGGAAATGAAGGGGAATGAATATTAAATAAAAAATGAAGTATAATAATTATGAGGTATATTGGATTTATTAGGTTCTACCTAGACTCTATCAATCTTTGTGCTAAGATCCTGTTAAAGGAATGACGCTAACGGCCCGGGGCTAATTGTCGAACAACCTGAAGTATTTCTATAATTGAACGAGAATTTAGACCTAGAAATTCCTAGACTAGGCCAGTAGACATCGCTGTTACCCATTTCTTCGAACCTATGCATTCGATGTTGGACAGAACTATACTCGAAAAGCAATTTGGGATCGGTAATTACAAGAGAAAGATCTTGACACCCCAGAAAAGGCAATGGGGACAGTGAACATGTCCACAGGGATACTTCATCCTCTCCCACTCGTCAACCTCTCCTCCAAAACTTGGAATCCTTCAGAACCCTCGAGCCACCTCGACCGAATACCGAGTGTTAATCTGATCACCGTTCTCGTGAAACTTCAAACACTCGATGTCGTTCAAGAATTTACGCTAAATTGAAAGTAAACCTGGGAAGCATCAATCTATGCCAGGGGTTTTCATACTATAGCCCACTATAGTTTATTTTGACTGCATTTTAAAATTTTAAATGTAAAGCAAATCAGGACTACAGTATGACGAGTTAGCTGGGTCTTGCTCCCTGGGACTTAGTGGTCTATATCTATTAGAATGAATCTAACACTCTGAAGAAAAAGCCAGGATTGCACTAAAGATCAGAAAGCAAGTTAACATCACTCAGATCCTGCCCCGTTTGCGATCTCGACCACGAACACCAACACGCACGCCATAGCTCGTGAATGGCCAGCAATTTGCGGGCCCGTTGGGGCAATTTCGGGGCCCGGCGCCCCACCACCGCGCCGCGAGTGCGAAATCCCTCTCCTCGGGCCGCACACCCACCGCTGAAGTCCGCGTTCGCGCTGGGCCCGGGTAATATCTCGTTTAGAAAGATTACAGGTTCGAGAAGAGGCTGCCAATGTATAAAACAAACATCGTTAAGCCAGCCCTATACTTAGTCCCCGCCCCACCTCCGTTCCCGGGCCCAGCACCAGAGGCATTATGCGAGTCCTCGACGACCACGGCCCCGAATCTCGGGGCCCGTTGGCTGCGTGTGCTCGCCAGCCACCGGTAGGTCAGGAACACGCACAGCAACAACTCGCGCACAGTGTATTGAGACGTAGACCACCGGACGCAGATTGGGCCAGGCACAATTTCCGCGCGTGTAATTATCCGTGATAGTCGTCGTCGTCGTCTCGCCAAGGAGAGAGGAAGAGGGCCAGACCTCGTTGGGACAGCCCTAACTCGACGGTTATTATTTATCGATGGAGATTGATTTAGAGCGGGGCCCGGGCCTGACCGATCAGGGCCCGTTCCGAGCGATTATATCTGTTGCGTGAAACATCAGCGAGCAACGTGTTTCGACGTTTGCAGAATGCCTAGGCTGGGATCTCTGGAACGATAGGGGAGATCGATGGCGTGTCTTGGGCTGGAGGATCGTCCACGATGCTGTCTAACTCCTGCTGGCTAGGGTAGGGGTGGATTCCAAGACTCTGGTTTTGTCTACTCGTGAGTAATTCGTTGGTCTGTGCTCGCTTCCAAGTACAAGTGTTCGTCCTCTATCTCTATAATCTCGGGGCTCAGGAGTTTGATGTAGCTCGCAGCTCAATACAGTATAAGCTAGCTTTTGTAATACCGACGTTAATGACTGCGTAACGGTATCGGCCGGCAAGAAGCGCTCGAAAAAGAGCGCCTTAAACTAAATCCATGCTGTATAGCTTCCCGCCAGCTGGAACCGTAATCCAGGGTGCACACGCGCGTAACTTTTTTGCACTCAGCTGTGTGCGTCACATATGAAATATGTAAACATCCATACTCACCCTTTCGCTCGAGGGTATCCTCTATTCCGAGCTATCACATAGTTTTCTGACGTGTTTGGCCTTGCGTTTCCTCGGCTGTCGCCGCGAAACAAAAGCGTTTCGTCTGGTGGTTTCGATGAAACTACCCCAGCAACTCGTTCCCTTATACCCTTTACTTTCTTTTTTTTTTTCCCTCTGTTTCAGTGTAATCGAGTTCATCGCGCTTGCGATCGAGGGAATTTTTGATCGGTCGAGCCACCGAGGGAAAAGTCTAGCGAAGGCAGACTTTGAGTGAGCACGCTCTCAATTATTAAGCGCGATGAAACGCGTCTCGGAGCCGAGTTTCTAGCGGAGTGAACTTGGTTGGTAAACAACTGAAGATTCGCGTTAAAGTTTCAAACAAAACCCTTCCAGAAAGTAGAAAGGCTGAAGACCTGGAGAAGTGGATTTCACGACACTAGATGGAACTATGACTCGCGGTAGCATTCGATAGCGTTAAGAAAAAGCTACCAGGGTTGATCCAGGCGATGATCTGACTTTTCCAAGCTTAGAAATACAAAGAGTATCACCTGGTAACGCTGAGGGTGCAATAAAACAATTGATACTAAGCGATCGAAATAGTAGAGTGAGAATAGCCAATCCCTAAACGTCACAATAGCAAATTCGATAGCTCACGAGTCTTACAGCCTTGAATCCTACAGCTCTGAGTCCCTATATTGGGTTCCTATATACTAGGACCTTTTTCCAGCTCGTTTTCACTTCTAAGCGACCAAAATCCACGGCTGAATTCGCGAACGAGTTTAACCGGGTCCGTGGAGCGATTTCCTGCGGTTTGGCGGGACCCGCTGACTTCTCGTGTTTCGCTCACAGCCCGTCATTTTTCTCACGGCTCTTGCCTTACCGCGTTCCTCGCGATAGAAGGCAACGCGACTCGCTACGATTAATCCACCGAAATCGCGACGCATTACCAAACGTCATGTTCGAGTGTGCTCCGCGCGCTTAACTAGGGGAACCGCAGAGTCCGTCGTTTAGCCTGTCCGCGCACAGCGGAGACCGCAGCGGCAATTCCCACTTCCGTTTCGCTTGATCAGCTCGAGATATTCGAGCGATCAGCGAATCAACCTCGCGAGATCAACGTTTCGACGAGATCGGAGCTTCGCACGACGCAGGAAAGAGCTACCGGGGTTGGTTCAAGTGAGGTTTTGGGATTTCTAAGAAGAAGGGATGTAAGCTGAACGTTGCAGTAATAGGGATTGAACTATAAGCGGAGGTATTCGAATCTAGGTAAACGTTTCGACGAAGGAGCGCTACGTCTAGCTTCTACGACTTAAAAAAAGCTACTATAGAGTGTCCAAGTGACGATTCTGCATTTCCGAACTCGAGAACCTGGTGAATACGACCTGGACACTCAAAGGATGTACCAACAAAGGTAAACAAGCACAGCTGGTCTAGGTGACAATTGCTCATGTTCAAGCTGAAGAACATAATGAATATGACTTGGTCCGCTGACAGAGTCGATGAGTAAGTAAACCTCATCGAATGATTATGGTTTAACGAAGATTGTTGACACTTACCGGCCGCTTTTCGTGATCACCATCTCCGTGCCAAGCTTGTGGAATTTCTCCCAGAGCTCCTTGCCCTCGAGGGTGACCTTGGGATCGTCCACCACACCGTCATCTTCTGGAGGTGGCATGAGGGCAGGATGAGGCCCCGCGAGCGGGTGATGAGGTGCCAGGGGATGTGGCGACGCGTGAAGCATCCCCGGGGGTAGGTGAGGCCTGAGTGGCCTCATAGCTGGTCCACCAGGACCACCCTGATGATGGTGGTGCAATGCTGCCGCTGCTGCCGCTAAAACGGCCGCTTCTTCGGGGGTATGTGGTCCCAGGCCTAAACCTGAAACGAATATTTCAAACAATCGTTACTTAACTGTCTTCTCTGATAAATCCCTACTTCATTCATTCTTCGGCTAACCTAACTAATAATCACTCATTTTTACCGGATGACTTCATCTATACAGTTGAGTAATCTTTGACAGCTATTTTGAAAAGGACGCGACAATTGGAACTATCATATGTTATTAATTCTATAATGATTGAAACGTTAACATTGTGTCATATTATTCTACATTTTTTGTTTGCGACAAACTGGAGAACGTGATTAAACACCCCACCCTGAGTGTAAAATAAATAAATTTCAACTAATTTAATTTTCATATTCACTGCTAACACAAAACAAGATTAATAATTGTAGAGTATGATTTTGGTGACGAATGCATGGATGACAACAACCTGAGTCGTGAAAGAAGAGTTTTTGGACTGTGCGAAAGTTTGAAGTGTGACTGAAAAATAAACGCATGGAATCGAGCGAATGTTTAGGTTAAGGGAGCGACTAAATGATAAAAGTGTTAGGTTAGGAAGATATACCTGAACGAATGCTAGAGTTTTAGTTTTAAATGGGAGAGCGAAGCGAACAGATCTGCGATAGTCAAAGTGTCAAACTGTGTGTGTGTGACTAACAGCGTTATTTTAGTTTATACTTATACAGAAAAATAGTTTAACTATAATCCTGCATCCCATTGTAGCAATAATACCATCATTGCCATTATCAAATAAAATCATACATAATAAACTGACGATGAACTCAAATGAAATTGAAAAACAAAAAACTGCGAGTTACTTATACGTAGATAAATTTCCATTGTTGATTGTGCGAAGTGGCGAAAAATTTATTAGTCAAATTGTGCTCTTTAAAAATTCCCGCTGAAAATCGAACGGTAATTGATAATATTCGATCGCAGTGGGCGAGCTCCTTAATTAAAATATTATTGGCGTTTAATTGCGTATGAATTAAAATTGGCACAACAAAAATAACGGCAACGTATCAATTTTCACGTTGTTATAAACACACGGCTCAAACAGTGAAATTGGATAACAATAGAGTGAAATAAAGTCATCGCTGAAAATTATTACAGAGCGGTGAACGATTCAATTATTCCTATTTTAAAATTGCGAACACTATAGTTCAGTAATTCAGAAAATTCAGAATAATACATACTACTGCAACAACCGTGAACTAATAATTATTATTTTCAACTAACCTGTAAATTAATCATCACTTGACACACATGTCACAACGAACAGCCAAGAATCGAATTATTATTAATTGCAACTATAATTACAGTTCAACGATCCAACGAAGGTTAGTTAGTCGATCGTCGCACTCGTAATTCGCCAAATACACACAGTGGGTGTAGAAAGTATTCGTACACCGATCAATTTCCAAAAAGACTATGTAAAATTGTAATTTATTAACTTATTTTTTATAAACAATGACATTCTACATATTTCTCGGAAATTTCTAGAATAGATAGATTACAAAAAAGTAGCTATTTATGTAAGTTGCGAAATTAATAAGAAAAATACTATTAATCGATAGAAATATTGAAGCAATAAGTATTCGCACAACTGTTTAATTTTTAAAACTTGATTAAAAACAAAAGAAATTTACATTAATTTATACGTATTAGGTGAACCGGAAAATAATGTCGTTTTTGCAATTTTAAATACTTGTTTATCGTTCATCAGCTCATTGATTTTTATCGATCTGGCATTGGCAATTTGCACAGTAGATGACAAAAGGCTATTGATAACAGTAGCGATTATACAATTAATAATTAAAAATAGAAATTTATAAAAAATTTGTTCGAATTTAATGTAAAAAAAAAACGACATTACTTTCCAGTCCACCTAATATATAATACTTCCTTCGTGGGATTTCCTTTTGATTTTATCATTATTGCAACTCTTCTAAGCGTTAAATTAACTAAATTATTAGTTATTCGAAGTGGAATCTTCTTCAATTCTTGTATTAGAGCCATTTTTAAAAGTACTTTACTGAAAATTTGATGTTTACTAATTCGTACGGAGCCATTTTTAAAAGTACTTTACTGAAAATTTGATGTTTACTAATTCGTACGGAGCAATAAACTAATGTGTTTACGTTACGAACTCTACTGTAAATGGTTCGAATCGAATGGTAAGAATCGTACAAATACTTATTGCTTCTATACGTTTACCCACTTCTCGCATTCTTTTGTTAATTTCACAAATTATATTAACTAGTAAATGTTGTTCGGACCACATCTATCTTGGGGACTTCCAAGAATGTGTAAAATATTATTGATTATAAAAGAAAGGAGTTAATAAACTACAACTTCACACAAAAGTATTTTTGCGAAATTGATCGGTGCACGAATACATTCTACACCCACTGTAATATTAATCACATAGTAAACATTTAACCACAGGAAAATGCAAATTGTTTCGTCTTAACCTTCAAGACGCGCGGTTATTGTTGTGCGCGCACCGATCCAGACTGCGATCGAAATCTCGAAAACAGATCGTTCCGCGTATCGATAATTCTCGCGTCACTGCTCGAGCGCCACACGTCAGTCAGTCGTCAACCGTGACGCTCGTGCGTGTTCCTTGCGTCGAATGAATTAATTCGATAATTCTCGGTCGATATTATACGCGTTTCACAGTGTTCGGTGTGTTTTGTGTTGAATTAGGTGTCAAGACAATCGACAAGACTCAGAAGCTACGTGCTGTCATTGACTCGAAACATCTCAGGATCGAAGCTTCAATTTTTCCAAGGCGTGCGTTACAGATCGAGCTAACCCCTTAATGGCGTCGATATCGTCGTAGAATCGAATCGATCAACTCCACGCTAACAATTGGACAGTACAGATTGCTCTGTTGACCCTCAGAACGCGTCAGTTCTATTCTTAAGGTGGTGTGTTTGTTTGTATCAAGAATAGTGCAGCCAACTCGTGCTTTCCAACGCAACCATCGAGAGAAAGAAGCGCGAAGACAAGGACAGGCTATATAGCAGACAAAGTTTCGAACTTCGCCAAGCGTGGTGAGGTTAGGATTGAACGGTAGAAGTAACGAGAATTTACCACCGAGCTTGCAAACTGTCAGTGGATCTTCTATCGCGAACTTTAAACGCCTGTCTTCCTTCCGATATCCATTGATCTCGTCGATTCTCGTACTTTGAAGACCGAATCCGTATTTTGGCAGAATCGATTGCGATATAATTCGTGAGGCTTCGACTGGAACTGGCATCTTCGATCGAGGTGAGTTTATTTATCTAACGAGCCACTGTTTCTGTGGTAAATTGTATTTTATTCTATTGAAATGTTCTTTTTCCTGTGTGTTATTTGTGCTGCGAATGTCTACACTGAATTAGTTACTATTGCAATATTTGTTGAATGCTATCGAAGCAAACTTTAATTAAATCTTGAACAAAATTCGACTAAATATCACGCAATCGTTAATTGGTCTGGTCAATAGAGCAATTAATGGAAACGTCTGTGTTATTTTTGGTTCTGGGTCACGATAATGTTTGTCCGCGGAGCAAATTTTATTTATTATTCCAGCATACAAATGCACCAACCGTATCTGCGTAAAATCCTCGTAAATTCGGCGGCTTCCCTTTCAAGTCCCTCGGCTAAATTGAGGATCAATAACCACCATCAATTAAGATAAGGCTGGATGATGCGAGATCAACTTTCCCGAATTCCGGGTCGGCAACGTTCGCTTTTTAGTCCCGCAGCTGTCGTATTTAAATTATTATTTCAATTAACAAAATCGCAATTTACCAGCCGTTCTTAACTTTGCCTTAAGAATTTTCCCACAGAATTTTTGCTCGGACCTATTCGGTTTTTACAATATTACAAAAACTTCTTCTTAATTCTTGAGAGGAAATTACTTGAATACATTAGCGATTCCTTTATTTGTGAAATTAAAATCTCTTTCCGTAAAACAATTCTTTTGGTCGCACACAATGAATTTAATAAAAATTCTAATAAATCCTGTAACATCTTTAATTTCAATTTAAGCCTACTTCAAATTACTTCTTTCAGAAAATTTTATTTTAATTCTCACTGAACCATCAAACGTTTTCCTTTAGATTCAAGGAGTTAATTGTTTGTTCAGTAAGTTTCGTTCCCACGTATCCAGCCGCTTAGCATTTTTACCCGTGAAATAATCATTCGTAATGATGCAAATCACGATTATATTATTTATGACTAATGATGTAGTTAATAGGTAACGGCACGGACACGGCTTCTGGTATTTTCTTTCTATTTCGATCAATTGCCGGGTGCGTGGCTTGGGAAAAAAATGCGAGAACCTGTTGCCACGTTAATGACTTCATGATTGTTATCAAACAAAGTCTGCGCGAGCCGATCATTAAATCGATATCGTTCATCTGTCTCGTATTTCTCTGTATCCGCAGCCGTTTCGCTTCGATTCCTTCGCGTTTTCATCGACAATGCTGATCGTTTTTATTTCCTCTATCAAACTTTCCGACCCTTTTGCTCGCTCTTAAATATTATTCGAATGCTGAATAAATTGTGATAGTATATCTAGTATTAATATTGTTATCTGTGGTCTGTTCTAATATTATTGTGGAAGAAAACTAACCACCTCATTTTCATAATAAATAGCAAACATCTATAACAATTTCACACGTTTTGTGTACTAATAGGTTACATCCGTTTAAAAAAAAAAAATAAATGAATAATTTCAGTGAATCGTTTTTGTGTTCAATTACTGGAATAGCAAATTTTTGAATAACAATATGTATTCGTGTGCGCATGTATTAAAATAATATTAAAATAAATTACTATTTTTACCGAGCGAAGTAAAGAGTATTGGATAAATGAATATTATTGGACGATAATATTCCATAAATAAGCGTAAATAAATGACAATTGTTTTCAGCCCAAAAATCGCTAACTCACATTTGCGTTCTTTACGAATATCGTTCCACCGCTAGTAATGTTACCAATTATTGTATTTATTTTATCTACAAAATAAACTAATTCCAATTTAAACGTTCGCCAAGTAATCAGTGACGGAGTGTATCGATGCTAATCCACATCCCAATTGTTTAAACATACGAATGAAAATTCATAGAGCTTGTCAAGTCTCTGAGTTTTTCGTGCAAGGATTGAATAGGAAATTTTTAACATATTTATTTATACGGTACTTGAAACTCGTTCGTTACGTAACTTTGAAAAATAATAATCGTATATCTATACATTTTTTTGGAAATGGATTTCGTTGAAAATATACGCGTATTCGCAAACGTATATCGACAAATTTAATAAATAAATTAATCAGAATAATTGCTATAAAAAATTGATTATTTTTAAGAATGAAAGAATTTCGTTTTCTTAATGACTGAAATTTTCAGAGGTGTGACGACCATTTATCGTCTGAATCAGTTTCAATTTACGAACCACTTGTTGGCTCGGTGATTTTTGTTATTTTACTTTGCATTAAAAATACAGATGGAAAGCGATTCTACGAACCAAAATAAAACGAAAATGTTGAGTAAAATTTTTGGATACGTCGTTTCCTGTATAATCGAATTTCAAAATTGCCGTGCCCTAAACGGACTTGGAGTCGATTTTCCAGAAAAACGGTGCCTCGTACGAAAAAATTGTATCCCTCGATTTTAATTCATTTTCTCTTGTAGGATTACGTTGTTTTTACCCTTCGTGCGCCCCGCGCGTTTTCGAACTCGATTTTCTCGAGAAGTACGACTCCAACGTAAAAAATTCTCTGGGTACTTTCGACGTGTTTTTTCTCAAACTTTCGTTTGGCGTATGAGAATACCCTGCTTCGTTTTCTCCGGGACCAAGGGTTACGCGGTTGGCGACACGCTGCGAATTTCGAATACACACGGCGAACGTTGTGTCATGCCCTTGGCAAGATTAATCGTCGCGAAGCTGCGGTCAGTTGGCTGACAGCCCGACTAGAAAATGAAGGCACTCGAAAAATGACTGTGAAAGGCGACAAAACAGTAACGAATCGCTCGTTCTCCCTGACGTATCGATGGAAAATCGCTACTGTAAACTGCTTTCCTCAAGAGTCTGTTTCTATGAAGAACTTTTCTGGCTTTATATTAGGTTGTTCCAAAAGTTTCTTCCATTTCATTAATAAGTAATACATACACGATATTTTATGTTTAATGTTACATTGTACAATTGCATACAATTCATTTTGCTTCATTACTGTTACAACGTTAACATCTAAGAAATTAGGTTGTCTATTTGTATAAACATTGCCATACAAAATAATTGAGTGCAAGTCACGGAAGAAACTTTTGAGACAACCTAATATTAAAGAAATTTATAGAATCTCTTTGAAAACGTGTGACTTCGAGAGGAATCGAAAATGGCGGCAACAGTTCTTTCTAACTTTGTTTATTTTTCTTGAACCTACTCCCTTGATTTGAAATCTAGAGGAGACGTGAAGGTCAGCTTTGTTTATTTTTCTTTAATCTAACCTCTTCTGTAAGTGGATGCATAGAGGTTATTCGAAGGTCAGGTGTCCCAAATATCCACTTCTCTTGGAGAACGCGCTAGAGATCTATCAAACGGCGTAGGCTCGCGATCCCGACAGGCGTGAACACTGAATCTTTATTTATACGTAGGAATCCCCGTTCTTCAGAAAATTGCAGCAAGTTTGCATTCGCTGGTAACGTTCCCGTCCCCGAGTATCCCGCGACGTGCAAAGAATACTCGACAAAGAGTCGCAAGAGGCTTCAGCGAAGGCAAACGGGCACAAAGGCTCGTCCGAAACCGCGGAAACTTTATTGGCGCGTTCCGATTACGCGCTTTTGTCGAGCCGAGTAGCCTCCAGCGAGAACGCTACAAGATCTTCGTCGTTTCGCCATTCGACTCAGGCGAGGTCTTCTTTGAATCGTCACGCCTCAATCGTGGCACCGAGAATCGTAGTGTAAGTACGGAAAAAGTGAAAAGTGGAGCTTACCATGACCCTCCCACTTTGTCGAGATGTGTAACTCGATTTTTTATTTTATAATTGCGGTACTATTATTCTCACCCCCTCTGTTGGAAGCCCGAAATTCACGAATAAAAATTGTTTATTTATTTTTTATTGGTTTCGTTATAATACTACTTTAATTAATTCCAAATTATACATCGATGGCGCGAGAGAATTACAAAAATTATTATTAATAATCTTGGTTAGTTCAACGAGGATTAAAATCGTTCGCTTTATTTAATGCAACTGTAGCTTGAATTATAGCGAGTTAACGATGCCTGGATCGCAAGAAGTTGTTCTGGAAGGAATAGAAGAAAGTCACCGTGGAAGCGGGCTCGAAGAGTCCAGCTGCACCTTGGAATGGCTCGTCGAGACGCGTTGAGAGACAACTCGTGTCAACGGGCGCGGTGAATTAATTCATCATTGAAGCTAACGAAGGGAATAGCTAGTTGCAGCGGATGAGGTGGACGCGTGTAATAATGAGATGTCAGATAAGAGCCGGCTGAAAATCCGTTTCATCGCAGTCCGATTCGCTTTTTCACGCTGCCAGCCTGACGCGGCGATGTTCCTCGCTGATCTCGGAGGATAGCCGCGCGTCCGCTCGAAAACGAGCAAGAAATCGAGCTTGACAGGACGATGACGGAGTATTTGCAAATTTCTGACGATGAAGAGATACTTGTGGAACTTCTAAGTGTCAGCAAAAATGATCTAATCGTTACATTTCACTTTGTACAATTTTGGAACACCTTGGAATGCCCATAGACCTGTGATTTCTGAAAAATAACTAGAAAAACTTAACAATTTTTCCTATATATCATTGAAATTTTCAAAATATCTGACTCTCAAATGACCTACGTCAAGTGTGTAACGCTTTGCCAGTGATGAACAGTCTTGGAATGTTTCTAATACTTTATTTGGTCTTAAAATTATACTTCTCTATAGCTAAATCGTCCGCCATTTTAGAACATTCGATGCTTCTAGCGAGATCCGAGGTCTGGCTGTGTAATACAGTGTTCGATCAAGCGTCCACGCAGTATTTTTCCCAATTATGTGATTATTCTAAGACTTAGAATCTAAGTCTTTACTGTTCGAGAGCAACATCGTCGAGATTCTAGGCTGCAAGAATTACGCTCTGCATTGTTTAAGCGTCGACAAATCTTTGCTAAAATATGGAGTACCTTCCAACATGGGAGATGTCCGATTAGAGTATAAAAGGATGCGTCTGATCTACAAGCTCGAGTCACTTTCCAATTTTATTCCGAAAAACAAATCCATTTTGGAACGATCAATCCTTAAGTAGCAACGGTGTTCGATAACAATATTTTCCACTAAGAGGTTCTACTTTCCAAGTGTCATCCAGTGTCTGTTAAAAAGCAGAGGAACAAAGGCTCTTGGCATCAATATCCAGTGACACGTACACACTAGAACACAATTCTTCGCATCTAAGAGTCTTCAAAACTGTGTTGAAAACACTTTCTAGGAACCACAATCTTTATCGTGACAGAAAAACTGACTATCCTCATCCACCATTCCAAGTACACAAGTGTCACTTTCCGAAGCTCTTCAGACATCTATCGCAACACTGCCTAAGAAACGAAGTCCCTCAACATCCACAGACTGCTGAATTCCCTATCCTCGTTCACCTGATCTCAAACGACACCAAAATGGACTCAAGTGGCTAGCCATCCTCAAAGACTCAATCCTCCCCATCGACCACCAGATGTCACACCGCGTCGTAATCCAGTCGCACCTGGGTCACACTTTTCCTGGACAGTTCCCAGCGTTTCCCTAGACAAGCCGCGTCCGTTCGCCGATGGAACAATGACCACGCGTCGTGGAAACGATATGGCGTTGCTCGTTTAGCGCGAGAGATATGCCAGATCGATTGCGTTATCGCCACCAGAGCTGTGATGTATCGCCGACGCGCGGCCAGGATTTTTCCTACGAGCAGCGCTATAACTACGTTCACGATCTTATCGTCTTTCCTGCGTTATTGTAGCCATTGCCCAATGGGACACTGCCTTTTGCTCAACCGACCCCTAAGTAACGGATATCGATCACCGAAGTTAGAAAACGGTGCTTCAGCGTGTGATATTCGCGTCGATTCTTCGAATGTTGAAGTTGAACTTTGAAAAAGTTCCGACTAAGAAGGGAAAAAGGGACTGCTGAGGTCTATGGTCTCTCAGCAATTTCTGATAATGATTCCAGAGATTGGAAAGGTTAAAGAAGACTTTATTTATCAGCTAGGAGGCTCTGTTGATGTTGTGACCTATAATTCTGAAGTCTAGAGCCTCCCATACTGTTCTGTCAATATTATGCTTACTGCAATAACTTCCAACATTGTTCAGAACCACTACTGAGACGGCTAAAGCACTACACGAAGATTCTTCCATCAATATTTAACAGTTTTGGAATAACCATCAGGTTCTTAGGTTCTAAGCTAGTCGAAGGGATTGTCCGCCCCGGCAGTCCGTCTGTTTATTTTTAAACGAAGGCTAGAAGGCGATTCCGGCTGCTAATTAATCCTCGCACTAACGACCTTTTTCGTTTCACCTCGTTACATGAAATTTATCACGGCTCTCATCAGGAACTCGGCAACTCGTCGAAAAGTTTCTGTGCAGAATTGTTCGCAACTTCAGCCCAGTCGCTCGCAACTTCGTTCGTAAAAACATGGCGAACTCTTCGCCAAAGAAATTCACTACGGATTCTTCGCACTTTTCGTTTCGTTACGATTAACTTCGATCGATAAAAAGAAAGGAAATGTAAATATCGAGCTGAACGCAGTGGAATTGTCACGATATGATACTCCTTTAGGCTTCGATAGCTACTTAACCCTCCATCAACAATTTTCTTAATTAAATTTCCTTCAAACTTCACGTCTCCAGGTCAAAACCTCCAAGTGTGTCACAAAAATATCTTCATTTTTAATCTGATTTTCAACTGACCGCTTCACTAGGTAATCAATCCTCATCAGTCTTCGTTCTACCAGACGCAGCTCGTCGCCACTGACGGTTCTTCGAATCATAGCGCAAACTATCGCTGGGAAACGATTAATTTGACGATTCGGCGACAACCTATAGCGCTAAGAGTCGACAAATGAGGTAATTAAACGGATCTAATTAGCGGCGGTTTATCGACAGCCAGATTAACAATGTCCGTTCAGGGCAATCGGGGGTTGCGCGACGCATCGGTGAACGCGCTCGCGTGCGCGCGAACAAAAGCCACGCTTTTGCCAGATTTTTCCCGTCGGGTGTGCCGTGCAAGACAGACAAACAGACAGACGCCTGTTCCCGCGAAAAATCACCGCGCTTCCGGTGGACAATGGCACCGCGCCAAGATAACGAGCAGGGTACGTGTTCGCGAGGATTTTGGTGCTTTAAGCAATCTCGATGGCGTCTTTGAATCACTTGGAATTTTTGGAAAAATTCTGAACATATTTATTGACGAGGAAAGGCCTGACATTTTATTTTAATTGGGATAGTAAAAATGTTTGGACAAAGATGATTAAATGTAGGTGATTCATAACTTCAGAAAAATGTTAATCGGAAAATTCAGAGCCTCGTATTTTTCTCAAATTTTTCTGAAGTTCGCGTGAACGGATACCGAGCACTCCAATTTTTATACTTTTATTTTTTTTAAATTAACAGCCGATAAAACATCTTTCTGTCTGCTCAGCACGAATTTATAAAGGAATTTTGGATCGCGTCTCTTTATACTTTATATGTCAATCAACGGCTAATGGAGAGAAGAATTAGCTCGCAGATCGCGGCGAATTAATGAAATTTCCTACAATTTTAATTTAGTTACCCCGTCGATTCGTGCGCGGTAAAGAGAGCTTTTACTTTAATTTTATTTTAATTGGTTGCCACCGGGAGAGCACACGCGATGGCAGAATTGATGAATTTTCCCTCGACCTTCATTCGATTTCGCCAGATCGCGAGTTTACAGGTTTAATTCTATTTTAATTGCTACTTGGCGCGAAGAACTGCGGGATTAACGAATTAACGTAAAACGTGAACTATGCAAAATAGCTCCCGTTTGGATGTTAAAGGAATTATCAGCCGGCGCTCGCGATGGGGGCATTAATGGACCTTCCTTTATATTCAGTTTCACTGGTAATTGGTTCGAAGAACCGAGGGGCCTCTCGTGGCGAAATTAACGATTCCTCTTTCAATTTTAATCATTATTTAGCGCGTCGGGGATTCGAGTTCGTTATCGCGCGATCAACGGGTTTTCTTACAATTTTGATCGTACGAGTGAAACGCGCACAGAAACGCTGGCTAGCAATCGAGGTTTTTACGATTTTGCTTTTGAAATTGAGTTTAATTTCCCCGTTAACGATTTCGAGTCTGCATCGATTCCCAATGGCTTCGAGATGACATTTTGAGAAGAATCTCATTAATTCTGACGCGTATGAAGGTAACGTGATTGTTAAGGGATATATTAAGAATGTTATCGGTGATAACTGCGGACTGGAACCTTCGAATGTCCGCCATTTTCCAACTTACAACGAGGAAAAACGTTACACCAAGTTTGAATATTGAAAAGTACGAGGTCCTGCTGCTTTGATATGTGGGGAAATCAAAATGGAAGACTATAAGTAGCCAGAAATAGAACAATCACCGGAATTCTACGTTAATTTTAGTTTATGTGCCTATTAAAAATTGAGGACATGTTTAATTCAGTGTAGAGTAAAATTGACAGCCCTTATATCACCCTGTAATACGCTTCTGGACTCTCAATCAACAATTTTTAATTTGTTATAGGTAAGAGGACACTTGGCTGATGATACATTTACAAGATTCAAGATTACAACATCAACAGCTCACTAATTAATCGATATATGAATCGTTACTCCCCATAAAATGTGATCTAGCAGTGCCTTAAAAAATTGGATGACTTTTAATGCATCTCGAACCAAGATCCTAAAACTCTGAGAAGTGCATCTACCTACAAAACAGAAGCCAGCGACGTTTCACAACAGTTGTGCGGTCTAAAACTTGCTCAACTTTATCAATAGTATACGAGTCGCTAACTACACCAACAGATAAATCATAGTAGTCAATAAAATCCGGTCCATCAGTAAGCAGTTTGCCGATGTTGGCTTCATCCAGGGATCCACCGTCTCTATCATATGAACCCTAAACCAGCATCTGACCTCAACGTCGTCAACCGCCCACACACGCTAACTAGCCAACAGATAAATCATCCCATGGATTCCCCATAAAATTCAATCGACGCGGAGAGCAACCAGGCACCGCCAGCGAGGCATCTAACAACGTCGTTGCAAAGATTGACAGGCGTACAGGCGGCCAAGTGAAAACACATGCCCGCAAACGTTAACAAACCGATCCAACGGCAACGTCGATTCGGAAAACGAATGTATCTTGCCATCTAAGCGGATGAATAAACGATGAAACGGTTTTCTCACGTGCCGGGCGTAGATCTTCCCTGGACGATCGCTGCGAGCGTCATCGCTACCCGCCGGGCTTTCCAGTAACGATACGTGCTCTGCGCTCGCGAAAACCGGAGAAAGTGAACGCAAAACGAATCAACCAAATGTTTCTAAACGGCGGCTACCGCCGAAATAAGCGTCAGAACGCGGATATCGGTTTGCGCAAACGCGTAACAAGTTCACCGCTGTCGCTCGTAAAAGTGACCCGCGGATACAGTAATTAAATACCGGCCGATTTTTCTACCAGCGAAGCTCTTTTTCACCGCGGCCTGCCCGAGGAATTCCTGATCGGAGAACCTGGCGGAACGATGCTTGAACTGGCTAAGGCAACGAACACCCGATCACTGCTGTTTTTTGGTGTAACAGAGACTCCCAGACGACTCTGACGCGGCAATTGACGACTTCTACAAGGACTTCTGGAAGATTCATGGGGATTCTGAGGAATTGCTGGGGAATACGACTCGAATGGGGACCTTGGTGGCTTGATTCTGACGATTTTTGAGGTGATGATGACTGGTAATCTTCAGAATTGTAATTTGGTTTCTCAAAGAACCAATGATTTTACTGAGGTCACAGAAGATATCTGATATTGACTAAATCCTCAGTAAATCCTCAGAAGTTCAACTTGGTTTCCCAAAGAACCAACAATTTCATTAAGATACTTAAACTCTCTAATATACTAGTTACTCAACGTTGAATCATAGACTTGGACTCTCTGAAAACACGAACGGCTCCTCGAATTTACTAAATCCGCACAGAAGAAACTTGATATCTCAAGAAACAACGATGTTGTCAACGCAACAGAAGTTCTTTTTACGCTTTGGTAACTCTGTCTCGGTGGGTTGTAATCCGAACAGCAAGTTTTTGAACATTTGCAACAACTCCGCGGAACTTCTAGACCTCAACTTCGATCACAGTCGCGAACTCGCGTTTTTGCGTGACCCGTTCCGCCAGCGTTGAGTCAAGTTTTTCGATTTCTACTTCGAGAGACTTGTTTACCCAATTTCAACAAAAACGAACGCCCCGGTGTTTTCGAAAACAACGATTTAACGAGGATTGGCTGTTTCTTTCGGGGATACCGTATCGCCGGTACGCTGAATCCTAAACCAAACACTCGTGGAGCCGAGTTTACATGTGAATATGACCACTACGATCACTTAACGTCCAGATTCACAGGTTTCATTGAAGTTCCACGAGCCTACGTGGCCGTAACACGCGCTACAACTGGTTGAGGACGCCGTTCGTAGCCAAAACAGGATATTTATCTGATCTTGTGACTCTGCCGCGAATAAGTAGCGCTTTATGACAGTTTTTGAACTCGCTTATCTATATAAAACCTGTTTTACTAGGAAAGAAGACTTGGGTATCTAATCTCTTCTACCCCTTATTATAACGTATACTGTCTGGAGAGACTTTGTATTCCGAAATTTACCTGAATTCGCAAATACGTTCAGTATTTTGAAGAGTAATTCATTTCTTGGCGATGTTGTCTCTACTATCCAGCCTATTTCCGGTCTGGAAAAGATACTGTATGAGATAGTTTCTCTAATTTGAATTCTGGTTGATCCGAAACAGAAGCCTAAATCGTCTAATTCACCAATTGTGGACTTGTTTCCAGGAAGTGAAAGGTTACAAGCCTCGTGCGACACGATATAGTGTGTTCAGTGACAAATAATTGTGAGTCCCAGTATAGAAGAATATGTGAATAAGTTTGTGACTGTATATCAAGATGAACGTTAACCTCAGTTCCCTACTAGATGCTGTTAAACCATAAATATTGCCTAGCAGTGGTCTCTCTGGATACTCTAAGCACTGTTTCTCGTCTAGGCACTTTGCTCTGCAAGGTTCATGAGCAAATTTTAATTATTCACCATCGACACCCTATGAAACGGACCTATCCACCCTTCAGAAAGAGATTTTTCAACGGACGGAAGCTCTACAGAAACAGGATTTTCAGCCCTAATACCTCTCATCGGTGGAACACAATGCTTCGATACACTTCATCCGAAAACTGGCCACTAGCGATCTAGGGAATCTTAGACGCAGACACGGCACTCATATGATTTCCATCTATCCTTCATCAGAAACGGATACTGTAACAAGTTAAGACCCGTACCGCAACACCGTTTATCGGGCACACTTCGGTGAAAACTGTCCACTGGTGATAACTAACGATCCTAATCTTTCGTCAACGCACTGACCCCTAGCCGCGAGTACACGACACTCGGAGGATCTTCGTGACTAGGATAAGAACACAGTTCGCTCACCTGGTGGCGTGATGCCGTGTGGGTTCAGATGCGGGTGATGATGCGCGCTACTGAGGATTCCTTTTCCTTGTAGATGATGCGCCGTCGGACCAGGCGAGCTGGTCGCCGGCAAGTGGGCCGCCGGATTGTAGAATCCGGCCGCTGCCAGGGTGGCAGCGCTGAAGTAGCTGGCCACGACTACTGCCGAGGACGGATGCGACAATTCCCTCTGGCTGAGCAACGGCGGCGGCGTTTCCGGTGCCGCGGCTGGACTACCAGGTCCTCCTGGTGGCGGTGAGGCGCTTCCTTGCGACGACGAACCGCCCAAAATCGGCGGATGAGTGTTGGCCGCGGTCAACAACGAGGAGACGCTGAAGTCCGTCGGTCGTGGGGCTGCTGGAGCCGGCAGGTGGCCGCCGGATATGTGTCCGTTGGGGTTGCTGGACGGTGTCCCAGCGATCGACGTTGGGAAGGGCGAGTGCTGATTCAGAGCCGTCGCTGACGCGGGGTACGCCATCCCAGGCCCCCCCGCCTCGGCCCTCGGCCCCGTGTTCGCACCCTCGACCACGTTAGCCTCCAATTCTCGTCTACGCCGTTGACCTTCTATGTCCTTCGCGGAGGAGTCCACCTCCTCCTCCACCACCTCCTCGACCCGTGATCGCTGCTGCAGCGCGGAGGGTTGCGGAGTGCTGGCGCAGTGGGTACCCCTGCACGCTGTGTCTTGTTCGAATCTCATCGAGACGGGCGAGTGTGCCGAGTCGCGCGAGATTCCTCTTCGAGTGACTCAAACCGAGGGACTCTATAACCTAACTGACGCACTGTCTGTCCACTAATCGCGACACTTCAGGCCGCTACAATCGCGTCTCTCGTGTCCGTTGTCTCTATCACTGGCTAGCTGACCCGTCCACCTATTAACTGTTCGGTTGATTCTCGGACATGTTTGGGAAGCGTCGCTCCGGCCCGCTCAGGAGCGGATTCCGCGGTCCTGGCTACGTTCTCGTAGCTCCCACTGGGATCTCTCGGTCGCCTCAAGCACCGTCGCGAGCCGTCCAGACGACATATCGTGCGTCGCGACGGTCTTGCTACGCGACGAACCTCTCGGCTCCCAGGAACAGCACTCTCTGTAAACACCCGGTCCACCAGCACCGTAAGCACACTTAATTCAATCAACGAAGACACACTGTGGGCCGTCGAGCTCTTCAACGAGCCGGTGGATTTTTCGGACGAGCCTGCTAGAGATGAAGCACTTAACGGGATAGTAGTTATCCTGCGGTTCACTGTTCACTGACGTGCACTAGGTCCGCGGGAAGTTCCTCCCAGCGCACGCTGATCACCTCACTGCCGAATCCGGTTTCGTTGGCGCGACGGGGGTACGCGACGACGCGGGAGAAGCTGGCGAGCAAGAGCGCACCGGTTCGAGCGGCGTCCGACGGCCGGACGACGCCGAGGACAGTTCAGCAAGCGTATATCCGCACGTGAAAATCAGACGACAAAAAGGCAAGAGAGAGGGCTCTACGGCTTGGCTCAGCAGCGAACCTCGGCTGGGGCTGGAGAGCGGACGAAAGGTGTTACTTGGGTGGCGCCGCGATGGTCACTGAGCAGCGCTAGGATTGACACCTCCTCTGGGGGCTCACCCCCACACCTCCCGCGGAGGTGTTGGTGTGCTAAAGTCCTCGTCCGGATTCAGGGCGTGTGTACGCGCGTCTACGTGTACGCGGACGCTCGCGTGTGCGTGTATACAGACGAGCGGAGTGTGCCTGCGCCGCCGAACGGACGCGGGAGGCGTGAATGCTGGAGGGCAGCGACGCGAAGACTGAGACGGTACAGGGGCTCCTCCTCCCTTCCCCTACGACCCCGAGTGACGCGCGCGGTGGGGGAACTCGCCAGTCGAGCCGTTCTGCGCTGTACGCTCGATGAAGAAGGAAATACGATTACGCGAGCGATAGAAGAGCGTGGACGTAGCAGTCTACTGGCGCCCTTCCACGAACTCCAGCGGGCGATAATGAGCGCTCGTAGCGCGGATTGGCGTTCCGGCGCCAATCCGAGGCGCGTTGCTCTCGACGCCTTTTCCGACGTTCAGCGTTTCTCTTGCACTCTCCGTGTTTCTCTCGTCTATCTCACTTATCCCCTCCACACACTAGGTTCTGCACGACGCTCCGAACGTTCTTCCCTCGATCTCTCTCTCTCTGCCACCACCCCCCACCATCCGGCGTGTAAGGGTGTTAACCGCGAGTACGCCCATTAACACCACCCTCCCCGCGGTCTCTGCTCCGTAGGCGGGGGTACAGTGTGGAGGGGGAAACGCCGATCGACGTTGCTCGAAACTTCGCTGCGAGAACGTTGGCGATTGACACGCTGGATTTTTACCGGTGCTTGCCGAACGACTCGTTTTCCGCGGACGCTTGACGTTGAGGTGTTTAACAAAGAGAATATTTCAGAATTCTCGTGGAAAAATGTCTGAAAGCATTTTTGAGAACGTTATGGTGAAAGTCTTGATCTTTTAAAAATTGGGAGAGTTTCTATAGTATAGTAAGAAAACGTAGTGTATCATTTCCACCGTGTTTCACTCGAGTTTGATCAATTTATGCTTTATGTTTCGAATTTTTTATCAATATCATGAGAGAAATATGAAGTTCGAAGTATTTTATATTTTAAAGATTCCAAGGCTTGGAGTCTTAAATGAAAATCATGTTGATTTGAATAGAATCAATACATCTAAATGTTTACGTAAAGGGAAGCTACATTTTCTTACCAAAATGGACAATACTTTGTCTTAAAAGCAGTATTTGTTATAGTATCAATTTTTCACACTATTCCAGTGATACATTGAGCGCATATATTTAGAGTTTAAATTAATCGCGTGAGTCGTAGCCGCGTAACCGCGTTTAAATCTTCTTGAACTTGAGACTGGTCGAACTTATAGCGATAACGAAGATTCACCGCAGCCCTGTTTACTCTGCCAGATGGGGAATCCGCGTTCATCCATCGTCAAGCGTTTCGGGGGTGCCCGACGGCCCGTTTTCTCTATTAATCCGGAACGGCACTTCATCAGTCATAATTCAAGCCGATTGGCCGTGTCGAGAGCTGTCCGAGTTTTCCGCGAAAAGCCGAGTGAGAAATTTTCGCGAGCTGTGCCAAAATTCGCGCTAGCCAGCGTCACGAGCGTCACCCCTCCCATCGTTCGCGGTCCCCCTCCTCCGCGCAGCGTCACGGGAATTGACTTGCGCCGCGCGACAGCGAAGGAGAAACCGCTAGCCACGCCCTCTTGCTCCCACCACCGCGGGACTCCCTCCTACGCGCTCTCACGTGACCTCTCCCACCAGATGTCTCGCCGTCAGTCTCGCGGCGTCCCTTCGCCACCTTTCCCCTGCCTGCTCGCGGTTCCGCCCCCCACCGCTGCCAGAGAGAAACCTCACGGTTTTTCGCTACGTCGTCGTGTGGCCCCCTCGTCCTTCGCACCGTCGAGTGTCAGCGAGACGCCCAACGCGTCACAGTGTTGCCAAATCCGCGAGAGCTTTTCCACCGGCGAGACCGAGCCACTGTGATTTCCAGAAACACTTTCTGCGAAAGCTGGCTCTGGGAAATTGGCGATCCTTTTACTTGCTTTGGCCAGTTCTTCGAGACGAACAGATCGCAAGAGTAACTTTTGTTGTAGAATTTTTAAATGTAGAATTTATTGGAGAATCGTTAACTTTCGGGAGAGTACGAGGACAGTGTTTCGGTTAGTTGTTCCAAGATCCAATTTTATTTTTATTATTGTGTTGGAACAGAAATTACATAGTCGCTCAAATTTTTCTATAAATACAATACTACTTTTTCGCAAAAAAGATTTCTATGTTCTGGACAAAGTCCACCAAAGTTGAAAATATCTAAATTACCGCAACAGTACTTAACAGTCCATTTTAGTACCACCTTGGAAGTCCTTTCACCTCATCGACAATGCGATCGATAAATGAAACTCTTCAAGACGGAAGAAGTTTCTCAATAGGGTTTTCCATCGCAGTCTATAAAATTTAAGCTTGAAATGACGTCTCTATTAACGGGCAGGGTCTCGTAACCAATTTTTTCCCACTAAATCTTGCAGAACGTCTTAGACAAATTTACTTCGACGTCATTCTTTCTCGAACCCCATTACCCACGAAAAATATCTCCATTCAACAAGTTTTAATCCAGGCTGCCTTCCCGAGGAAAGTGGTCGAATCCGATGAATTACAGTTTCTAACATTCAAATTGATACGACTTAATTTATCAAGCATCATCTGGCCTTTATTAGAATTTACCACATGGTTGATTGTTCATTTTATTCTATTTTAAATTATATTTTGTTTCATTTTACATATTTATATCATTTCTGCTCAATAAGTGTTTAATTTTGAAAGCAGGGAAATCATTTTGTTTATATTTAAGCTTCGATGATGATTTCCCATTGAGCGTGTTGGGTTAACTTCGTCGACGACCTGTTCGCGGATTTCCACGCGGATCAAGATAATTCCGCGATGTGAACTCGCGCGATCAGCCGCGATTAACAAGCGTTAACGTCTGGCTGCCTAGCGTGTGCTCTCAAAGACATACCTGGAAGTAATATAGTTTCGATACTCGGCCTCAGAATATTCGCTGCGGCTGTAACAGACTCTGAATGCGCATTGCGATCGCGCTGGTGTAAATAGAGACGACCACAGTTACGATCAATTCTGCCAGTTTTCAACGTTTCGATGCTCGACGCCGTTTATTGTCGTCAATGATAGCCAATTTTCACTCGAATAATAAATAACAAATATAAACACGGTGCAATCATTGGTATATGTCAATATTAAATAAAACAACTAAAATCTCGTCGTTTTAAAAACCAGAGAATGTACGATTTTTATAATTTGTGTTATGGAGATGTTTTGTTTTATTGCCACAGCCGTTTTTATGTACTGTTTGTAATAGAGAAAACATTGGCTTCGATCTTCTTCTTCTATTACATTTCAACAAATTTGTATTCAAGGTTCATGGTAGCGTCTCCTCGCATTGGTCAGTTATTACTTATTATTATTACTACAAGTGCCGCGAATTGCCCCCCAGAGTGTGCATATTAATGTGTATTGTCAGCTGTCGTGTGTCTGCTAGACAGCCACGAGCGACAACAAACGGGAATTGCTTCCGAGGCAGCGAGGACACCCGTACCTACATAAGTGCATACGTGTTCTGCTCGCTACGTTGCATTAATTATTGACAAAAAATGTCTTGACATATTCTGATACACCTGGGGGTATCGATGGATCAATACCGAACACAGGGACGAAATTACCCTCCGTCGTATAATTTACTATGTCGCTGACAGTGTCCGCGGATCCTCGTGATCCTTCATTACAAAATTATTCTTAGTGCCACGGTACATTCTGGGAAAGACTAGGTTTGGTTTAATTTTTAAGCAATTCTTAAATTGAAAATGGCTACAATTCTCAATTATTATGAACATTTATGTCTCACATTTTGGAGAAAACTAAAAGCATAGTTAGTTGAGTAAATAGAGTACTGAAAGCAAGAATGTTCATTTTTACAAGAGCAATTGACGGACAGATAGCTAATTGGCACATACCCTCGCCGAAAAAGCGACGAAGAAAGGAGAAGTATCGTGAAAGTTTTCCTTCCTTTCGCAAGCGAGGAACGAATTCACCTTGCACGATGATATTTGATACGTAGGATGAAAGGTTCCTGTTTCAGGCTTCCTTTTTGATCGTGTAACACTTAGGATCAGCTTCTCTGCCCTCAGCCACGGCGTACTTTTGAATTCTGCGAATTACTCTTCAAATAGTTGCAAACTTCTCGGCGAGAGTAGCAACAAGCTGCTGCGCTCGGCTGTTAGGTATATACCTCTCTCTTAAGCCGTTTACACGCTCGAGAAAGAGCACCATAATGCGATCCCGACTTGTGACATCGAAAATGTAACGGCGGAGTGGAATTTTATTCTGGGACATTTCGTAACTTTCGTGCGCATTCCTCAATGACAAACAACGGTGTTCCGTATCCTCATGAAACTTCGTTACAACCACCTACGTGGCTTTATCTGTTTCGCGAAGAGACGTTCTCTGGGAAATTTATACTCGACTAGACTCATTTCTTTGTACAATATTTGTGCAAGCACGCATGTGACTTCATTTGCTTATTCACTTCATGTATTTATCGAATTGTATTTAGATTAAAATTAATTGTACGTTATTGAATTATACGCAATTTCATTAAATTGTATTCAATTGCGGTTATAAATGATGGATAGCGTTCGTTGGTGTACTGTGAGACGTGCACTCTATAAATAAGACACGTCATTCTTGAAACAGTCAATTGAGAAGATCACTTCAGGGTCAATCTCCACGGGACATCGTCGGTAGCTGCTACAACTTCAAAATGAACATTATTGATAATTAATTATACTATTAAACGACTCGCCAGAACAAAGTGCAACACAACAAGTAGATAGAAAGGCAGAAAACATTGTCAACGATTGAATACACTGTCAAAACCGAAATAATCAGTAGGAATTGCATTGGGAGTGGCTGTTCTTGATGAATGACAGTGCATCGTAAGATATATGACTAAACAAGATGCATCATTTCTGATATGGTCACTTAGTACTATCATTTGTAGACCTCATCATTACTGGAAATGATAAATAGCTATTGAAAGTTGAGGATATCCATTATGGACAATTGAAACAGTGTCACTAGACTCACCAAGCAGTATAGTGTACTGTTTTTCGACTCAATAGAACGCATACCATGAGAAAACACAAGAAGTGATACTTAGGACTGATCATTTTGGAAGATGTGCACTTGCAAGCATAAATAAAGCTATCAACAATGAAGTACGAAATGTATGTAATCCTTAGCAGATAACTACATAGTCAGGGGGCTACAAAGTACCCATCAGAACAAGATGGGAAGTAGGTGTTCTTGAACATGGCTTTGTTGTTAATTAACAGTGTAATTCCTTTGAGCCCAACTTCAGTACACTCTAAAAGTCTCGCCAGAGTGAGCCCTATGCTTCCTTAAGACAAAAAGAATCACAGCAAGATTGGAAAAGGTTGTAGCGAACCCTCTAGCTATAATAAATTGAAGACAAACATTATCAGCAATCGAGTACACCATCAGACCCTAGTACAGGGTGTAAGATAGCAATTATCGCCAGTCGAGCACACTGTCGCCAGACTCTACAGGGCACTCACCACAACCGGACACGAGGTATCATACACGAGCCGGTCATTTCGGAAGACGATCGATGCCGGCAGAGCACGACGGAACAGGATGAGAGAGATCCGCGGGCGCGCGGTTGAACGCGCTTCCGACGGGCTGGGGCAAGAGCAAACTTCGTCCTAGAAGGAGCGTCGTGCAAGGTGGGAGCGAGAGGAAATCCAGCCTCGAGGAGGAAAGCGCTTAAAGATAGGGAGAAAAAAAGGAAGGAACCGAGGGATAAGAGGACAAAGAGCGCGCACCGGGGCAGAGAACGCGAGAGAGACGCGTCAGGGGTAGGGAGAGAGAGGTGGTCATAATCGCGCAGACCGCGTCATAATCCGCGACGAAAAACATTTGACGAGCGCGCCTGGCTGGTAAACGGGCAACGCGATGGGGCGTGGCCCAAGCGTAGCGCCGCCCACGTCACCGGTGAGCTTCCCCCACCTGACGCCGAGCGCCGCGGTAGGGGGTTCCCTGTCTCCGTGGAACGCGCGGAATCGCCGGAACCAAGGGTGGGGGAAGTCCGCGAGACGAGGACGGAGACTCGCGCGGCATTCGTCTTGCGACCGCGATCCGAGCAGGACGGAGCGACTAGATGCCGCTTCCTGCCTTCTCTTTCACGCGTGTTTTTTTTGCGCGCCCGTGGCCGTACGTCGACGTGCCACCGGCTATGGACACCTACGGCGCCCGGTACAACCGATGTTCGAACGCCGCGACGAACGCTGGCATCGCGGAGTCCCGATGTGGCGATATTGAGAACTTCTCTGATTAATAAGAGACGCAAAAATTAGATACACAGTGTATAGGGCATGGGTCACATTCTTTGTTTTGAATGAATTTTTTATTGGAAAGTAGTTTTATTTTCATGGTAGTTTTTTACAGAGCTAAACCCATATCAGTTCAATTTTCTTAGGAATTCAATAATAGATGTCCTCGATAATAGAGTCCTCGCACTAGAGTCTCGACATCCAGGATTCTGATCTCCAAAACCTTCACGATAATACTCTATCTTGTCACCTACGTCCAACCCTTAATTGCTTCAGGATGTAGGGATCGAATCTATAACCAATATGAATTTTCAAACACACGTACAGGAACCATAAGCTACCTAGTCCAACAGATCAGAGTATCCACGATCAGCAAGAGAATTGACTCACGGAGGCAAACTTCACGGACTGTCCCCATTGATCGGGCAACGGGGCAGGTGATAGGAGATTAAAGCAGACGCCGTTGAAAGGCGGCGGAGCGGATAAGAGATCGGAGCAGCGTTCGACGATGGCTACTTGGTTTTATTAGGACGCCTAGCCGGAGCCCTGGCTCTGGCCGAGCGGAGATAGTCCGCGCCAGATATTCCGTATTTTCTTGTATAATACGGCCAGCTAAATAAGGAGTTTCCAGGCGACTGGATCCCCTGTGCGCTACGGTCCAACGGCCAATCAGCGTGGACCGATCGGATCGGGAATTTAATGCAGGTAATGATCGCGAGCACGGCTCACGGTGCATGTCCTGGTACGTAATTGTAAGTGCGAGAGCAGGTCCAGTTGTTAACACTTTGCGGAACGGGCGGTACTGATCGCAATCCCGCAATTATCGGCCCACCGTAATCGTTATTGGGAATTGACGACGTACGACGGTCCGCTTCTCGTTGGTCCATTTGTGAACACTTTGTAGATCGTGTAGCGAGGCACGAGAACGAATTCTTGGGAGTTTTCAGGGTGATTGCTTGTCGGAGACTGTATGCACTTCTCAACCTGAAACGTTTGTGTGTGTTGCAGGTGGGACCTCGCTGGCAGTTAAGTGAACTGCAGTTGGATTCGAAATAGGAACGCGAGAATCAGTGACTATCCAGAGGTACGGGTAGACTGGCTAGAGAGACTGCAGTAGAGGAAGCAAACAGATGGCAGATAGGGATTGTCGACATTGGAGCACTCTGTCAGTAGACTCATCAACCAGGGGAGTAGGACTCATCGAGATAGAGGTGACCAGTGGTAATAATATCGCAAGGATCACTGGATTTTTTAAACAGGAGAATAGACGAGACATTAAAGATTGATCACGAGTGAACGCGTCAGTTACCCAGACCGAGTATAATTAGACAGGAGGTAGACATTGCAGACGGTTGAATAGCCTATCGGTGGACTTAACAAAACAGGAGAACAGGTCGGACCGGAACGCGTATGATCAATGGCAATCGTAAGAATCCGTGACTATCCAGAAGTAGAGACATCGCATCTGAGCTACCTATGCAGGCTACACCAGAATAAGCAACCGGATAGAAGGTAGACGCTATCGACGATGGAACGCTGTCCGTAGACACCCAACACCTATCATTGAATCGATCATCCTATCCCCGACGTGTTTCCAGACGGCACAAACGTCGCGTGAATATTCATCAGTCTTCGATTTGTTAATTAACCATTGTCCCGCGCGAAACTCAGCGCGACGTCCCGACGTTTTTGCATGCTGAGTACGAAGGATCCTCTCCAGGTGCGTCGCGATAAATGAACGCAAGAAGCCAAGAAGCCCGAGCCGTTCGAGCGACGGAAACACTTTCAAAGGAAATGCACACCACCGTAGGGAGATTTACGGAGATGATAAAGCGTCGCTGCATGCGCCGGCTCGTTTTTATTGCCCGCCGCGAGAGTAACAAAACGTTTGATCTGCGACGTCGAGTCGCGGATGCACTCGCGGTTGCGACATTGAAAATCTTGCTCAGCGAGATTATTCGAACGCCTCTCGAGTGTGTTTCTAAAGGAAGCCCCATTAGCAACTGCGCCGAGTAATTTCATTACCTGGACATCGTGAGAGTCATCGCTTCAGCATTCCGTAATCTCGCTGTGACGCGTTTCGTTGAGTCGAGAAGGAATTATTTGGAGAGGTAGTTTATTCAACGAGAGTGCAGAACTCTGGCGAGGATGCGGGAGTGTCGTGTCAGTTGTTAATACAAGTGGAATCATCCTTAAAAAGGAGGGAGATCGGGCAACATGGCTACCATAGTGTGATGAGTTTATGAAGTGAAGTGAGTGTGTGAAGTGTAGTGCTGGTGCAAGATGTATAATTGGTAGTTAATTTTTAGAGCAGTTTTGTAGTGACATAATCAAGTGACAAGCTGTTCATAATCACATAGACCAATTCCAACTCTACAATCTTACACACTAACGGCCCCATTCAATGTCCACAAATAAAATCAAACCTCCCCAGGAATAGTGATCTGTCCTCCCAATTCACTTAACGCTGAATTAATCATATCCAACACTAAACAAAGCAACGTATCGATCCACTGACCAGCCCTCCAAACACAATGACCCTCCGCAAGAATAGTGATCTGCCTTCCCAACTCACCCAACACTGAATCAATCACACCCAACAC